>NC_082684.1:123776965-124376965 GCF_949987515.2 Delphinus delphis | reverse complement strand
AGGAAAGTCCTTTTGCACACACCAGCCTGGTCAGGTGTGCATGAATATCTTTCTCCGAAACTCCCCTGTCCACATCCACTCCCTCCCACACCAGGCCCTGCACCCAAAGGCTGACTAAGGCTATTTAGCACATCAGACGTTGCCAGCTGAAGTCCCCTGTATGTTACAACTGATGGCCCCTCCCAGGAGCTTCAGCTAGACCTCCGTGTTGTCCGCCTCCTTCCCCCCTACTGCCTGCAATCTGCAGGATCCCCAGTTCAGTGAAGCCTGGTATTTCCTTTTCCCTGTTCTAAACCTGGATGTTTTGCAGGGAGTGTGTTTCAATGCCCGTGTCAATGTGTTGATGAAACCCACATTTCCTGAGCTGCTGGACACCCACCACCCACCACATGACTGACCAATGCCCCTTTGGCCAATTCATCCCTGTGGCTAACAAACTTGGTAGCTGTGGTCCTGCAGGCAGATGGTCCTCACTTCTCACATAACCTTAAGAATATTTTCTGCTCCAAATTACAACATTATTGCCTTGGCACAGACATGTCCCATTTAATTATTCTACTTGAGCCTTAGACACTCAGCTACAAAATGGGAATAATGCCTACTTTGAAGGATTATTGTGAGGAGTCAAGAGGATTAAAAACCTCCTCTTGATCCAGCCTTGCTGACTTAAGTTTTACTTTTGCTTTAATCTTACGTTTCACCACCCATTGCAATCGCTGCCTAATTACAATGCATGTAGCACTGTCTTTGAAAAGCAGTTTCGTCACCGTGGTTTCTACTATCACTGGTAGTTGTCTTGATGTTCAGCTGTATTTGGAGAATACGGTAAAGCTTGGCTCGCACTATCTAGAATAAAAATTAGAATAAAGACAAACACTTCCATGTTATGCTGAAATTATATTTATATATAGATATAGATATAGATATTTACTTTTCTGCAGACAGCTTTTACTGATGAGTCATTTTAACGTTCGAAGAACAGCCTATTTTGATGCTACATAATCTGTACCAGAATGAGATGGATAGCTTCTCAAATTCATTTCACAAAGCCAGCACAACTCTGATAGCAAAACATAACAATTATAACACAAAACAGAGAATCACAGATCTCACTTAAAAATACAGATGCCAAAATACCAAATAGAACAGTAGCCAGTTGAAATCAACACCACATGAAAATGTACAAAGCTTTGGCAGATATGAAAGCAAATTGAAATTCAAACTTACACACAGAGAACTGGAACATAAACACCAGAAACAAAACGTCCCCCCCACCCCACCCTGTCAGTGGCCTCAGGCCGGGGACCCAAAGGAACAATGAGATATCGGCTAAACCACATTAGCGGGGAGGGGGGCTGCTGGTGGGGTCATCGGCTTTATCATCGGGGCCAGGCTTATCCTCATCCAAATCTTCAGACTCACACTCTGCCAGCGCTTCATAGTACTGGTATGGCCAGCACCGTGGATCTTTCTTATAGAGCTTGGCCAAAAACTTCAGGACAAGCATCTTGCTGGTTTCGAGGAATGCTCGGGGGCCCCAGAGGAACTCATATTCTGCTGGCTCAGTAAAAGGGATTCTCCTGTACTCTAGGTACTTCTCTCTTACAAACACTTCGGTGATGAGCTTCTTTGTATTTCCGAAGAGACCATGTGTCTCCCGGACATCCAGCCCTAACTTGTACAGAAAAGTAAAGATCAGGTCCTCCCTGACACAATTGCCTTTCATAAAGATGAGGCTCAGAACCACCATCAGGAGTCCTACCTTGGGCCTGTCTAAATAGGATGACGCTGCTTCACCCTTCCGACCCTTGTTGATGAGAATATAAGAGTGGTTTTTGGGATCAATTTCCTTCAATTGATAACCAAAGACACACTCCAGCTTGTGGCTGGCACGGCTGATGATTTCTAAGCACTCATCTTTATATTCACGGATGATGAATTTCACCATCTCTGAGCGCTTGATGGGCACCTTGGCTTGGTCCTTGACCAAGAGGAACTGCACCAGTGCGTTTGCTCTCTCATCCAAGGGAGACAGTGGCTGAGTCTCCATCTTGGGGTCATCTTGGGTTGCACCAAATCCCTGAGCAAGATTAGGGAGCTCAGAGATGATCAAGGACGGAGGGCTAACTGGGCTTTCCCAGAGACCCAGGGCCCTTGAGGTGCTCGGGCCCTCCCAGGCACTCAGGGCCCAAGAAGTGCTGGGTCCTTCCCAGCCACTCAGGATCCGGGAGGTACTCGGGCCCTCCCAGCCACTCAGGCCATGGGAGGTGCTCAGGCCCTCCCAGTCACACAGGACCTGGATAGGGGTTTGAACCTCCCAGTCATTGAAGTCCACACTTTCCCAGGGCCTGGGGGCCTGCCAGGTGCTCATGCTCAGCATCTGGCCCCTGCCATCCTCCTCTTCGGTATTCAGATGCTTCTTCTTCCGGGTAGCCTTGCCCGAACGACGTGGAGGCTCAGCGGAGGTCTTCGAGGCCTCTTGAGTGGTGGCCATTGCCTTGGGGGCAGCTGCCGTCGCCATCAGGATGCTGGGCCCTGCCTTGGACGCCTTCGAGGCATTCACGTTGGGCTGTGGAACCCATGGGACTGCAGGCAAGGCCTCAATGCAGGCAAATGGATCCTGCAGAGCAAGTGGCAGTGATTTTGGGGTCTCTGAGGTGGCAGACGGGCCTTTGAAGGCATTAGAAGAGGCAGGCTGGAACTGGGAGGTAGATGGAAAGACCCTTGGGGTGGCAGTAAAGGTCTCAGATGCGGCAGGCAAGTTTTTCCAGGGAGTTGGCAGGTGTGCTCCAGCAGTTGGCATTGCCCTGGGAGCACAAAAAGTGCCACCGAAGATCATCCGGTCCTTTGAAGGAGCCTTGCGTTCCTTTGAAGAGGTCCTACGTTCTTTTGAAGAGGTCCTACGGTCTATAGAGGAGGCCCTGGATTCTCCTGATGGAGTCATCAATGATTTAGCAGAGCCCATGGGAAAATTTGCCCCCACTAAGGGGGCTCCGGGCTGGCCCTGCAAGGCTGAGGGGGGGCCCTGCCAGGAGGGCTGGAGGTGCATGGCTGGCAGCTCTGCCTGCGAGCCCGAGGGCTGGGCCTGCTGGGTGGGTAGCTGGATTTGCAGGGCCTTTTGGGAGGCGGAGGCCCCGTGAAAGGGCTGGTCCAGTTGAACCAGTGGTGGGCCCTGCCTCTGGGCCTCCTGGGTGGGCAGGGCCTGCCAGAATTGCCCGGGGGCCTTTGGAGCCTGCCAGGCCAGGCTGGCCTGGGCTTGCTGAACTTCCTGGAACTCCATTGAGGTTGGCATCTCGTGTGGCACCGGAGCTTGGCCTTTCGGGGCCTGCCAGATGATGGGTGGGCAGTGCACAGCCTGCGGGGCTGACAGTGCGGCCGGCAGAGGGGCTGGCATCACGGCCGGGGGCGCCTGCGGAACAGCGGGAGGTGCGGTGGGCATCTGCAGTGCTGGAGGGGCCGTCGGCACCTGTGGGGCCGCCCGAATTGGTGGAGCCGCCCTCAACTGCGGGGCGGGCAGCCGAGCTTGTGGGGCCTGCCGCAGAGGTGGTGGGGGCGGCAGAGCCTGCCAGAGAGGCGGCGGGGTGGCCAGGACCTGCGGGGCAGGTCGGATGGGTGGCGGTGCCTGGCGGATCAGTGGAGGTGCCTGGCGGATTGGGGGTGGGGCCTGGCGCACCGGCGGGGGGCCCGGGCGGATGGGCGGTGGGCCCGGTCGGATGGGTGGTGGCCCCGGGCGCACAGGTAGAGGTGCCTGCCAGGCAATCGTTGGAGCAGGCCAGGTGACCTGTGTGGTCTGCCAGCCCAGGGGCGTGGCTGGCCAGCCTTGCGGTGGGGCCTGCCATCCCGGAGAAGTGGTCTGCCAGCCCGGGGGTGTGGCCAGCTGCGCTGGCGGGGCCTGCGGACCCTGGGGAACCTGCGGAGGAGCCCTTATAACCTGTGACTGGATCTGCAGGATCAGAGGCTGAGCCTGTGGGGCCCAGGAAGCCATAGGCTGCGCAGGTGGGGCCGGCGCAGGCGGCTGCACCATCGGGGCTCCTGTAGCTGGAGGCTGGGTGATCGGAGCTCTTGAGCCTGCAGGATGGATCATCAGGACTCCAGGACCTGGAGGCTTGGCCATCGGGGTTCCTGGAGGCGGAGGCTGGGCCATCAAGGGTGCCGGGGGTGGAGGCTGGGCTATCGGGGCTCCTGGAGCAGGAGGCTGGACCATCAGGACTCCCGGAGTCAGAGGCTGGGGAATCAGGACTCCTGGAGCTGGAGGCTGAGCCATAGGGGTCCCCGGAGGGGGAGGATGGGCCATCGGTGTCCCCGGAGGGGGAGGGTGAGCCATCGGTGTCCCCGGAGGGGGAGGATGCGCCATGGGGGTCCCCGGAGGGGGAGGATGCACCATCGGGGTCCCAGGAGGGGGAGGATGTGCCATCGGGGTCCCCGGAGGGGGAGGATGAGCCATTGGGGTCCCCGGAGGGGGAGGATGCGCCATTGGGGCTCCGGGAGCTGAAGGATGCATCATCAGGACTCCCGGAGTTGGAGGCTGGGCCATCGGGGCTCCCGGAGGGGGAGGATGGATCATCAGGACTCCCGGAGTTGGAGGCTTGCCCATCGGGCCTCCCAGAGGGGGAGCCTGGACCATCGGGCCCCCTAGGGCCGGAGGTTGGGCCATGGGAGCCACTGGGGCAGGCGGCTGGCCCTGCGGGGCCTCCCAAGCAGGCTGAGGTGCCTGCCAAGCGGCCAATGAAGCCTGCAAATCAATCGGAGGTGGATCCCAAGGGACTGGTGGAGCCCGAGAGGAGGCGGGCGGAGCCCGCATCAGAACCGTAGGACGGCTATAGACCGGAGGCTTAGGGGCCTCCGCCGGGGGACTCGAATCACCCAAATTCTTACTTAGCTGCGACATGTCCTTTTGCTCTGACAGCTGGTGAGCCTTTTCCTCCGACAGCTGCTGGGCCTTTTCCTCCAGAGAGAAGAGAATGCCTACGTGGCTGCTGAGAGGATTCCTCCCTGCTGACTGGTGAATAGGAAGTGAGTGCCCTTAGCTCTGCAGCTTTCCGCAGTAAGGAGGAGGGGGGAAGGGGGCTCAATCCCGCCCCTTCTCCGCCCCCGACCACCACAAGTGGATAGTGCATAGGGGCGTCTACCAGAAATCCTGGCTGACACAAGATCCCTCCTCACTCCGTCCAGTCCCCAAATGCAGCCTCGTCAGACTCCCCATGGATGAGTTTTCACAGGGGAGTGACAGGAACAGATTTATGTTTTAGAAATCACTCTACTGCATTATAGAGTTGGGAACAGACCACTGGGAACATGGAAGGTATCCATGAAGGGGGAGATGGTGTGGTCTGAGCTCAGATACAGCAAAACTGGAGCCGGAGGAAGGGAAATATATATATATATATATATATATATATATATATATATATATATATATATACACACACACACACACATATATATATATACATATATATATTTCAAGAGTGATAGTAGGCAGCTATTATAATTTAATGTAAGTGTGAAAGAGACGTGTGTCCTGGGAAAGTGGGAAATTGCTGGTGTAGATGATTCTCTTAGGGACACAGTGGAAGCTGGTAGGAAGAGAGATTGATGGTTATTGGATGGGACACGGGCATTTACAGTGCTGTGGACCTGCCAAAGAGAGATACCCTGCAGACACTCCTGTATAATGGCTTGGGATTCAGAAGATAAATGAGCTGGGAGTCCAGATACTCTTCATGGAAATAGAGCTGTTGCAGGGATTGTGGATGCAGAAGAAGAGTGTTTAGGGTGAAACTCCTATGAAAGGTCTTTCTTGGAGGATACAGGCATTTTCAGACCCAGGAAGAGAAAAAAGATGGCAAAGAATAGAGAAGGAAAGAGATCCTGGAAATTGAGATGTTCCAGACATCCATGAGAGGAAGCATTTTTAGTATGGGGGATAATTCCCATGGAATAACTGGGATGAAAGGACCAGGTATGTTTCCTGTTACTTGTTTATCAGTTGCAGAGCAAGAAAGAAATGGTAACAGCGACAACCAAAAAAAATGCACTAGAAAGTAATAAAATGGGTGAATGAATAGATCCATGGTTCATATACAGGAAAAACAGATGAAGAGTAACACACAGAACTGGGGGGACATCTACTCAGCCAAATCAGTTTAAAAATTAGACAAACAATGTATTAACAGATAAAGCAGAAGACATCAAATGTATTGAGTAACACTATACTACTTCATGATGAAAGGAAATGACAGTCTCAGCTCTAGTTGGGTAGTTTTCTGGAAATGTACAACATACTAAATATCAAAGATGTTTAGTTTAGAAGAGGCTATTTGCAGCCTAGGGCAAGAGTCTGCAGTGACAAAAAAAAACCATGAAAGATGCCACAAGGGGGCAGACGAGAATGATGAAGGCTACACCCCACTCCTCCTCAAATTTGATAATTTATGAATCCCAGTGAAGGCATATACACACTCCCAAGTTTACTATTGCCTTAAATAATGAAATAATAATTTGGGAGTGAGGTTTCAGTAGTTTTTCTGGCAATTGAAGGGATGAGAAATGAGTTGTTATCCCCCAGGAACATCTTCTTTTCAGAGACCAGCAGCTCTTCCCTGGTGGCTGTTGATGTGTCATGCCTATATAACCCCAGAAAGATGCTTATACAGAATGGATATTCCATGTCTCATGGTTTCAGATCCCTCCTGTAGGTTAATAATAGTCAATCCATATAAGATTTCTCAGTTTGATGGGGTTTAGAGCTAACGACTTCATGGGCGCCAACTCTGGACCCATAACCCTCATGTTCCCCTATTACCAACCTTGTCACATAACAGTTGCTGGCTGTGGATGGCTTTGGGAAAAATCAGTTTATTTTTCAGCCTATGACATTTCTACCCTCAATAAAGCACTTTTTCCTCCTCTAATTCCAATATATAAATTCATCAGAGATCAAGTTCTCCCACTAACCATTTTTTTTTTCAGGATTATGGCGGATTTAGCTTTTGGTCCACCATGCTGTGGATCATCCCACACAGTAAATGGTTACCAGCAGGGCCCAATTGTTCTCACGGAGGTTGGAGCTTAATGAATAGCACTGCCTCACAACGTCAACCCCCACCAAATCCATTATGTCAAAGGAGGCCCAGTTTATACCCACGGATGATACAGAAGCCAAAAGCAAATTATCAGGAATTATGAAGGGGTGGGCAATGTAGGTGTCATTATAAATGGAAGGTAGTCAAGGTAGCACCTTTGCAACTCTTTGGTTAATGTTATTGAACTATCTGAGAAAAATTGGGGTATGAGAATCCAGTGGTTCTGCTGGGTACAGTAATGGTGGGTGAATCGGGTTTATTCTTCCCTGGAAAATACATCTGCCTGTTTTGGACAATCAGTGCTCTCAGACCCAGGCCACTTGATGATCTAGCTACTGACAAATTTCCTATTCCCAATGTCAGTAACACCTGAGGAATCGAGTGACATATAGCCCCTTTGTGAAGGTCGACTGTTTTAATATTGATAAAAGCAAAACCCAATAATGTCCTGAGTCTAGTGGGTTTGAACTACAAGCTTTAAATAGGTCTCCAAAAACCCCTCTTCTCCTTGTGGAATGTTCTAGCTTCCTGAGGGTCCCACCACCCTTTTGTGCATATGCTCTCCCATCTCCATACCTCTGATCCAAGTGTTGTCAAATTCCCTTCCCTTCCTTCTCCATGAAACAGCTTAAAAATCCAAGGTGCATAGAAAATAAAAGACACACACACACACACACACACACATATATATATATGTATATACAAAACATCCATGGAATGTAGGTGTCTGTCTTCTAATTAGAAAGGAGTTTTCAGTATTTGCATAAGTATATAACAAAAGGATAACACAAGTAATGGAAAAGATTGGGGGAAGGAGAAATGAGGCGAGACAAACAGGAATAGGAAAATCACTGAGCCAGATGTATGAAGAATTTGTCCATTTCTTTATTGTCTGCAACATGGAAAGAATAGAGACTGGAGCCTTGTTTTGCTTACTCTTCTATCCCCAGATCATTCTGAGTGTTCAGTAAGGAGCTAGTGAATGAAAGTGTAAGAGTAGCCCTAGAAGCGCCCATCTTTCACTCCTCGATAGCTGTTAGACTTGGTGTAAATATTGATAAGTGAGTAAAATAGTTACGATTTTCACAAAGTCTAAAATTATTTACTTATGAAATGCCTTTTATTAAGGATTTAGTATGTGCCTGACATGGTGCTATGTACAGAGAAAAATCTGACATTGGATCTTATAGACACAGAGGGATACGAATATGCTATTTTTAGTGCAATAAAGTATTGTTGTTTGCATTGTTTAAAATTCATATTGGTCATAGTTGATGCAAATAACTGAGTACTTACTTCTGCTTGGAGTGTGGGGGTAGGGGTGTGATGCTGGCAACAGCAATGAAAAGAAAAACAAATCCAAAGGTGTGGGAGATTCATGAGTGAACAAATAGAGCACTAAAAGAAAAAAGAAAAACAAAAACAGGGTATGTCAGAAGTACAAGGCATTTGAAAGAAGAATTGTGAGAGATTCATTAAAATTGTGTAACTACTATTTATTGAATGGTGATTATTTGACCAAATACCACCCTAAAAGCTGTCAAACACTGTACATTCCTCACAAAATCCACAAGTGTTTGGCCCCATTTTACACATCAAGAAATTGAGGCTCAGGATGGTAATTAACTTGTCACAAATCTGGAAATCTATAGCAGATTCTGGAATTGAAGCCAAATCTATTTGTTGCCAAAGGGAGCTTTCTTGGCCATTACACCAGCGTTGCCAAAACTTTTTTAAAAAATTTAAGACATAATTAACATACAGTTAAATGCATAGATATACAGCATTCTGTTAAATGAACTTTGTCACCAAGTAACCATCTGTCAAAACAAGATGAAGAGCACTTTCTTTACCAAATAAATGTCCATGTGCCCTTTTCCAGTCAATTCCTTCACCTCCAAAGGCAACTGCTATTTTTTAATATTATTTTCCATTATCAGTTATTATGATATTGAATATAGTTCCCTGTGCTAAACAATAATCCTTGTTGCTTATCTATTTTATATAGAGTAGTTTGTATCTGTTAACCCCATACTCCTGATTTATCCCTTCCCCACCACCCTCTCCCCTTTGGTAGCTGTAAGTTTGATTTTTATGTCTGTGAGTCCGTTTCTGTTTTGTATATAGATTCATTTGTATTACTTTTTTAGATTCCACATATAAGTGATATCATATGATATTTATCTTTGATTTACTTCACTTCATATGATAATCTCTAGGTCCATCCATGTTGCTGCAAATTTGATTATTTTTTATGACTGAGTAATATTCCATTGTGTGTGTATCTGTATATATGTGTGTGTGTGTGTGTGTATATATATATATATATGCACACACACATATACACACAACCAAACTTCTTTATCCGTTCATCTGTCGATGGGCACAAGGGTTGTTTCCATGTCCTGGCTCTTGTAAATAGTGCTGCTGTGAATATTGGGGTGCATGTATCTTTTCGAATTAGAGTTTTCTCCAGATAGATGCCCAGGAGTGGGATTGCTGGATCAAATGGAAACTCTATTTTTAGTTTTTTAAGAAACCTCCATACTGTTTTCCATAGTGCCTGCACCAACCCAACGACAGTGTAGGAGGGTTCCCTTTTCTCCACACCCTCTCCAACATTTGTTATTTGTAGACTTTTTGATGATGGTTATTCTGACTGGTGTGAGGTGAGACCTCATTGTAATTTTGATTTGCATTTCTCTAATAGAGATGTTGAGCATCTTTTCATGTGCAAAGGGAGCTGCTTTCTGATTTCTTTCACCATATATCAGTTTTACCTGTTCTTGAATTTCATATAAATCTGATCAGTATAGTGTATACTCTTTTTGTGTCTGGATTCAACTTTTTTTTTTTAGATTTAAACATATTGCATGTATCAGAAGTTTGCTACTTACTGATGCCAACTAGAACTCCAACTTTATATACTGCACAGTTTGTTTATCTATTACCTGTTGACATTGAGACATTTACAATTTGGGGCTAGTATAAAAAAAGACTGCTTTGAAAATTCTTCTAAATTTCTTCTTTTTAAAGTACATGTTCATGTATCTTGTGTAAATGTCAGACTGGATGACTGGTTCATAAAGTAGATACGTGTGTATTTATAAGGAACTGCAACAGTTCTCCACCATTGGGTTAGAATGTTTTACATACACTCTTCCAGAACTTATGAGAATTCCACGTGCTTGACAGCCTTACAAGATTTTGTATTGTCAGTCATTTTTATTTTGGTCATCCTAGCAGATGTGAAATTGTGATTGTACCATTTTGTACTCCTCTTAGCAATGTATGAGAGTTCTATTTGCTCCAAATCCTTGCCAAAATTGATGTAATTGGCCATTTTGATTTTAAGCTTTCTAGTGGGTGAGAAATGGTTGTATCGTATTTTTGTTTGTCTGTATGCTTGTTTATTAATATAATTTTTTTTCTTTTTTTGTGATACGCGGGCCTCTCACTGCTGTGGCCTCTCCCGTTGCGGAGCACAGGCTCCGGACGCGCAGGCTCAGCGGCTATGGCTCACAGGCCCAGCTGCTCTGTGGCATGTGGGATCATCCCGGAACGGGGCACGAACCCGGGTCCCCTGCATCGGCAGGCGGACTCTCAACCACTGTGCCACCAGGGAAGCCCTATTAATAGATAAGTTTTGAGCAGCTGTAGGCTTCCAAAAAATTGAGGGCAAAATTGAGAATTCTCATATAATCTTTGCCCGTCCCACACTCATAAACAACTTCTCACAATATCAACATCCTGCACCAGAGGGTCATGAGTTATAATCCATGAACCTACAGACACATCATTATCATACAAAGTCTGTAGTTTATATTAAGTTTCCCTCTAGGGGTTATACATTCTGTGGGTTTTGACAAATGTATAATGACATGTATCCACCTTCATGACATACAGAATAATTTCAATACCCTAAAAATCCTCTGTGCTCTGCTATTCACCCTACCTCCGTCCTAACCCCCGGCAAACCCCCAGGCAAACCCTACCTCCCCCCAAACCCCCTTTTTAAGATCTCCATAGTTTTGCCTTTTCCAGAATGTCATATACTTGGAATCACACAATATGTAAACTTTTCAGATTGGCTTTTTTTCCCCTACTAATATGCAATTAAGATTTCTCCAAGCTATCATGGCTTGATAGCTTACTTCATTTTTAGCACTGAATAATATTCCATTGTCTGGATGTACCACAGTTTATCCATTCACCTATGAAAGGACACCTCTGTTGCTTCCAAATTTTGGCAAATATGAATAGAGCTTCCATAAACATCCGTGGATAGGTGATTCATTTCTATTTATCTTGGCATAACATTCTACTGTGTGGAGGTGCCATAGTTTATTAGCACTCACCTATTGTAGGACATGTTGGTAGCATCCAAGTTTGGACACATATGAATAAAGCTGTTATAAACATTTGCATGAAGATTTCTTTGCCGACATACATTTTCAACTCATTTGCATGAATATCAGGGAGCAAAATTGCTGGATTGTATGATAAGAGTATATTTAGTTTTGTAAGAAGCTACCAAAACTGACTTCCAAAGTGGCTGTATTTTGAGACCATTTGTATATCATCTTTGTGCATTTCATTCTCTTTCCCATTTATTAATTGGGTTGCCTTTTTTGGGGGGGGTACGCGGGCCTCTCACTGTTGTGGCCTCTCCCGTTGCGGAGCACAGGCTCCAGATGCACAGGCTCAGCAGTCATGGCCCACGAGCCCAGCCGCTCCACGGCATGTGGGATCTGCCTGGACTGGGGCACGAACCCGTGTCCCCTGCATCAGCAGGCAGGCTCTCAACCACTGTGCCACCAGCGAAGCCCTGTCTTTTTTTTTAATTTAAGAATTTTGTTTATTTTTTTATACAGCAGGTTCTTAGTAGTTATCCATTTTACACATATTAGTGTATATATGTCAATCCCAATCTCCCAATTCATCACAGTACCACTCCCCCACCACTTCCCCCCTTGGCGTCAATACGTTTGTTCTCTACATCTCTGTCTCAATTTCTGCCCTGCAAACCGGTTCATTTGTACTTTTCTAGGTTCCACATATATGTGTTAATATACGATATTTGTTTTTCTCTTTCTGACTTACTTCATTCTGTATGACAGTCTCTAGATCCATCCACATCTATACAAATGACCCAATTTCGTTCCTTTTTATAGCTGAGTAATATTCCATTGTATATATGTACTACTTCTTTATTCATTTGTCTGTCGATGGGCATTTAGGTTGCTTCCATGACCTGGCTATGGTAAATAGTGTTGCAGTGAAGATCGGCAGGCATGTGTCTTTTTGAATTATGGATTTCTCTGGGTATATGCCCAGTAGTGGGATTGCTGGAACATATGGTAATTCTATTTTTAGTTTTTTAGGGAAACTCCATATTGTTCTCCATAGTGGTTGTATCAATTTACATTCCCACCAACAGTGCAAGAGAGTTCCCTTTTCTCCACACCCTCTCCAGCATTTGTTGTTTTTAGATTTTTCTGATGATGCCCATTCTAACAGTTGTGAGGTGATACCTCATTCTAGTTTTGATTTGCATTTCTCTAATAATTAGTGATGTTGAGCAGCTTTTCATGTGCTTCTTGGCCATCTGTATATCTTCTTTGGAGAAATGTCTATTAGGTCTTCTGCACATTTTTGGATTCGGTTGTTTGTTTATTTAATATTGAGTAGCAGGAGTTGTTTTTTATTTTGGAGATTAATCCTTTGTCCGTTGATTCATTTGCAAATATTTTCTTCCATTCTGAGGGTTGTCTTTATGTCTTGTTTGTAGTTTCCTTTGCTGTGCAAAAGCTTTTAAGTTTCATTATGTCCAATTTGTTTATTTTTGTTTTTATTTCCATTACTCTAGGAGGTGGATCAAAAAAGATCTTGCTGTGATTTATGTCAAAGAGTGTTCTTTCAATGTTTTCTTCTAAGAGTTTTATAGTGTCCGGTGTTACATTTAGGTCATTAATCCATTTTGAGTTTATTTTTGTGTATGGTGTTAGGAAGTGTTCTAATTTCATTCTTTTACATGTAGCTGTCCAGTTTTCTGAACACCAGTTATTGAAGAGACTCTCTTCTCCATTTTATATCCTTGTCTCCTTTGTCAAAGATTAGTTGACCCTAGGTGCGTGGGTTTATCTTTGGGCTTTCAATCCTGTTCCATTGATCTATAATTCTGTTTTTGTGCTTGTAACTGATTTTTACTCTCATAGTGTTGTGGTCAGAAAAGATGCTTGATATTATTTCAATTTTCTTAAACTTACTGAGGCTTGATTTGTGACCCAAGATGTGATCTATCCTGGAGAATGTTCTGTGTGCATGTTCCATGATCCATTTGAGAAGAAAGTGTAATCTGCTGTTTTTGGATGAAATGTCCTATAAATATCAATTAAATCTATCTGGTCTATTGTGTCATTTAAAGCTAATCTCCAAAATTTATAAGCAGCTCATGCAGCTTAATAACCAAAAAACAAACAACCCAATCCAAAAATGGGCAGAAGACCTAAATAGATATTTCTCCAAAGAAGATATACAGACACAAACACATGAAAGAATGCTCAACATCACTAATCATTAGAGAAATGAAAATCAAAACTACAATGAGACATCATCTCACACCCGTCAGAATGGGCATCATCAAAAAATCTGGAAACAATAAGTGCTGGAGAGGGTGTGGAGAAAAGGGTACCCTCTTGCACTGTTGGTGGGAATGTAAATTGATACAGCCACTGTGTAGAACAGTATGGAGATTCCTTAAAAAACTACAAATAGAACTACCATATGACCCAGCAATCCCACTACTGGGCATATACCCTGAGAAAACCATAATTCAAAAAGAGTCATGTACCAAAATGTTCATTGCAGCTCTATTTACAATAGCCCGGAGATGGAAACAACCTAAGTGTCCATCATTGGATGAATGGATAAAGAAATTGTGGTACATATATACAATGGAATATTAGCCATAAAAAGAAACAAAATTGAGCTATTTGTAATGAGGTGGATAGACCTAGAGTCTGTCATACAGATTGAAGTAAGTCAGAAAGAGAGAGACAAATACCGTATGCTAACGCATATATACGGAATTTAAGAAAAAAAATGTCATGAAGAATCTAGGCGTAAGACAGGAATAAAGACACAGACCTACTAGAAATTGGACTTGAAGATATGGGGAGGGGGAAGGGTAAGCTGTGACAAAGTGAGAGAGAGGCATGGACATATATACACTACCAAACGTAAGGTAGATAGCTAGTGGGAAGCAGCCGCATAGCACAGGGAGATCAGCTCTGTGCTTTGTGATTGCCTGGAGGGGTGGGATAGGGAGGGTGGGAGGGAGGGAGACACAAGAGGGAAGAGATATGGGAACATATGTATATATATAACTGATTCATTTTGTTGTAAAGCAGAAACTAACACACCATTGTAAAGCAATTATACTCCAATAAAGATGTTAAAAAAATAAAGCTTGTTTTTCCTTATTACTTTTCTATTTGGATGATCTGTCCATTGGTGTAAGTGAGGAGTTAAAGTCCCTCGCTATTATTGTGTTACTGTCAATTTCTTCTTTTATAGCTGTTAGCAGTTGCCTTATGTATTGAGGTGCTCCTGTGTTGGGTGCATATATATTTATAATTGTTATATCTTCTTCTTGGATTGATCCCTTGATCATTATGTCGTGTCCTTCAGTGTCTCTTGTAACATTCTTTATTTTAAAGTCTATTTTATCTGCTATGAGTATTGCTACTCCAGCTTTCTTTTGATTTCCATTTGCATGGAATACCTTTTCCATCCCCTCACTTTCAGTCTGTACATGTCCCTAGGTCTGAAGTCGGTCTCTTGTAGACAGCATATATATGGGTCTTGTTTTTGTATTCATTCAGCAAGCCTGTGTCTTTTGGTTGGAGGTTTTAATCCATTCGTGTTTAAGGTAATTATCATTATATATGTTCCTATTACCATTTTCTTAATTGTTTTGGTTTGTTTTTGTAGGTTCTTTTCTTGTCTTGTGTTTCCCATTTAGAGAAGTTCCTTTAGCATTTTTTTTAAAGCTGGTTTGATGGTGCTAAGTTCTCTTAGCTTTTCCTTGTCTGTAAAACTTTTGATTCCTCTGTCGAATCTGAATGAGCTCCTTGCTGGGTAGAGTAATCTTGGTTGTAGGTTCTTCCATTTCATCACTTTAAGTATATCATGCCACTCCCTTCTGGCTTGGAGAGTTTCTGCTGAGGAGTCAGCTGTTAACCTTATGGAATTTCCCTTGTATGTTATTTATCACTTTTCTCTTGTTGCTTTCAATAATTTTTCTTTGTCTTTAATTTTTGTCAATTTGATTACTATGTTTCTCAGCATTTTTCTCCTTGGGTTTATCCTGCCTGGGACTCTCTGCATTTCCTGGACTTGGGTGGCTGTCCTTTCCCGTGTTAGGGAAGTTTTTGACTATAATCTCTTGACATATTTTCTCAGATCCTTTCTCTCTCTTCTTCTTCTGGTAACCATATAATGCAAATCTTGTTGAGTTTAATGTTGTCCCAGAAGTCTCTTAGACTGTCTTCATCTCTTTTCATTCTTTTTTCTTTATTCTGTTTTGCAGCTGTGAATTCCACTATTCTGTCTTCCAGGTCATTTATCCGTTTTTTCTGTCTCAGTTATTCTGCTGTTGATTGCTTCTACTGTATTTTTCATTTCAGTTATTTTATTGTTCATCTCTGTTTGTTTGTTCTTTAATTCTTCTAGGTCTTTGTTAAACATTTCTTGCATCTTGTTGATCTTTGCCTCCATTCTTTTCCCGACGTCCTGGATCATCTTCACTATCATTATTCTGAATTCTTTTCCTGGAAGTTTTCATATCTCCACTTCATTTAGTTGTTTTTCTGAGGTTTTATCTTGTTCCTTCATCTGGTACATAGCCCTTTGCCTTTTCATCTTGTCTATCTTTCTGTGAGTGTGTTTTTTGTTCCATAGGCTGCAGAACTGCAGCTTTTGCTGTCTGCCCTCTTGTGGATGAGGCTATCTAAGAGGCTTGTGCAAGTTCCTGATGGGAAGAACTGGTGATGAGTAGAGCTGGTTGTTGCTTTGTTGAGCAGAGCTCAGTAAAACTTTAGTCCACTTTTCTGATGATGGCTGGGGCTGGGTTCCCTCCTTGTTGGTTGATTGGCCTGAGGCGACCAAACACTGGAGACTACCTGGCTCTTTGTTGGGGCTAATGGCAGACTCTGGGAGGGCTCACGCCAAGGAATACTTCCCAGAACTTCTGCTGCCAGTGTCCTTGTCCTCATGGTGAGCCACAGCCACCTCCCACCTCTGCAGGAGACCCTTCAATACTAGCAGGTAGGTCAGGTTCAGTCTCCTATGGGGTCACTGCTCATTCCCCTGGGTCCCGATGCACACACTATTTTGTGTGTGCCCTCCAAGAGTGGAGTTTCTGTTTCCCCCAGTCCTGTCAAAGTCCTACAATCACGTCCCACTAACCTTCAAAGTTTGATTCTCTAGGAATTCCCCCTCCGGTTGCCAGACCCCCAGGTTGGGTAGCCTGACATGGGGCTCAGAACCTTCACTCCAGTTGGGGTTTCTGTGGTATAAGTTGTTCGCCATCTTGTGTCACCCCCCCAGCAGTTATGGAATTTGATTTTATTGTGATTGCACCCCTCCTACTCTCTCCTTGTGGCTTCTCCTTTTTATTTGGATGTGGGGTATTTATTTTAGTGAGTTCCAGTGTCTTCCTGTTGATGATTGTTCAGCAGTTAGTTGCAATTCCGTGCTCTCGCAAGAGGGAGTGAGTACACGTCCTTCTACTCTGCCATCTTGAACCAATCTCCAACTGGGTTGTCTTTTTCTTGTTGACTTTAATAGAAATCACATTGTTCAGATTTTCTGTTTTCTCATTTGCCAGTTTGGGTAATTTTTGTTTTTAAGGATTTTTCCATTTCATCTAAGTTGTCAACTTACAGTTATCAATCTACCTTTATTAACAGTTAACAATCTGCTATTTGTTAAATGGTTTTAAGTTAACGATTTCTTTTTATTAAATGGAGATTAACAAAATATTCCTTTAATATCATTTTCATGTCTGTATAATATGTAGTATTGTCTCTCTTTTATTCCTGACATGAGTAATTTGTTCTTTCTCTTTTGTTTTCTTTCTTCTTTAATTAGTATTTCTAGGGGTTACCCATTTTTATACTCTTTTCAAACAATAAACGATTGACTTGTGTAATCGTCACCATTGTTGGTCTGTTTTCTATTTCATTTATTTCAGGTCTTATTTCTATTCTATTCATTCTTCTACTTTAATTTTGATTTATTCTTTTTCTATATTTGTTAACATGCAAGTTTAGGTAATTTATTTTAAATATATCCTCTTTTGTAGTATAGGTAATTAAATCTACAAATTTATCTTTCAGCCTTACTGTAGAAACAATGTTTTTATTATAATTTTTATCATTCATTTCAAAATATTTTATACTTTTCTTTGAATTTTTTGTTCGATTTATGGGTTATTTGGAAATATGATGTTTAATTTCCAAACATTTGGATATCTTATACATATTTTCATAGGATTAATTATTAATTTAATTCCACTGTTATCTGTGATCAAAGAATATGGCCAATATTATTTCAGTTATTTTAAATGTATTAAGACTTGCATGTAGTTTCCAACATAGGGTATATATATATATATATATATATATATATATATATATATATATATATATATATATATATATATTTTTTTTTTTTTTTTTTTTTTTTTTTTTTTGCGGTACATGGGCCTCTCTCACCGTTGTGGCCTCTCCCATTGCAGATCACAGGCTCCGGACACACAGGCTCAGCAGCCATGGCTCATGGGCCTAGCTGCTCCATGGCATGTGGGATCTTCCCGGTTCGGTGCATGAACTCGTGTCCCCTGCATTGGCAGGTGAACTCTCAACCACTGCACCACCTGGGAAGCCTGAACATAGGGTATATTTTGAAAAATATTCGATGTACCCTTGAGAAGAAAGTGTGTTCTGCCATTCTTTGATATATGTAATTGTCACTTAGGTCAATTAGATTATGTTCACATCTTCTGTATTCTTACTTTGTTTTTAATATGTTCTATCAATTAATCAAGAAAGTGTTAGAAAGTTAGTATGTCTAAATTTGGTTGTGGATTTGTCTATTTCTCCCCTTAGTTAAGGAATTTAATCTAATATATTATAAGAACTTTTATTGGAACACACATTATGTGTATGGTTATGTATTTTTGATAAACTGGCACTTTTATCCTTGTGAAATGTCCCCCTTAGCTCTATAAATACCCCTTCTCTTGAAGTCTACTCTGTCTGATATTAACAGAGTCACATTAGCTTTTATGCTTAGTAAATTGGAAATCCTATTTATATGCATCTTTTAAACTTTTAACCCAGTTCATCATATTTAAGGTGTGTTTTGATAAATAAGATATACTAAGTATATTAGGGTTCTCCAGAGAAACAGTCTTAACCACTGGACCACCAGGGAAGTCCATATATTTTATTTAATTTATAGATTAATTATAAAGAATTGTCTCATGTGATTATGGAGGCTGGCAAGTCCCAAGATCTGCAGGGTCAGTCGTCAGGCAGGAGACCCAGAAGAGCAAATGGTTTAATTCCAGTATGAGTTTGAAGGGCTGAGAACCAGCAGAGCTAATGGTGTAATTCCAATCTGAAAGCCAGCAGGCTTGAAACCTAGTCAGAGCTGTTGTTTCAGTTCAAGTCCAAAGGGAGGCAAAAAACCAATGTCCCAGTTCAAAGGCCATTAGGCAGAAATAATTCACTTTTACTTGGGGGGAGGATCAGTCTTTTTGCTCTATTCAGTCATTCAACTGATTAGGTGAGGCCCATCCACATTATGGATGATAATATGCCTTAGTCTACTGATTTAAATGCTAATCTTATCTAAAACAGCTTCACAGAAACACCCAGAATAATGTTTGACCAAGTCTGGCCACCATGTGCCCCAGTCAAGTTCACACATAAAATTAACAATCACAGTTAAGTGGTGATTTATTAATCATTTCTGCTAATTTCTTCCTTTTTCATGAAATAGTTAACATTTAATGTAATTAATGATAGACTAGGATATAAGGTGACTGTACTGATATTTGTTTTCTATGTATGCCACCTATTTTTTTGTTTTCCAGTTAGGATTAATCAAATATTTTAGTATTAAATTTTATCTTCTGTATTTTTTTTTTTTTTTCGCTGTACATGGGCCTCTCACTGTTGTGGCATCTCCCGTTGCAGAGCACAGGCTCCAGACATGCAGGCTCAGCGGCTATGGCTCACGGGCTTAGCCACTCTGTGGCATGTGGGATCTTCCCGGACCAGGGCACAAACCCATGTCCCCTGCATCGGCAGGTGGACTCTCAACAACTGTGCCACCAGGGGAGCCCTTCTGTATGGTTTTTAATTTATACCTCCTTAATTTTATTATGGCTGCTCTACAGATTACAATATGCATCTTTAATTTAGCAACATTTACGTCGAATATCCTACCTACTTCATGAATAATATAAGAGCTTTTCAACAATGTAATTCCATTTAGACTCCTCACACTGTCTGTGCTATTGTTGCCATTTATTTTACCTCTCTATATACTACAAACCCTACAACATGTGACTATTTATTTTTCTTTTAATGGCCGGTTGTCTTTTTAAAATAATATATGATATATACAGAAAACAGGTTGGTGGTTGCCAGAGGTTGGGGTGAGGGATGGACAAAATGGATGAAGGTGGTCAAAAAATACATATATTATATATTTTATATATATTACAGTTCTTACTATGCATAAAACCATATTATCTGAATCCTGTGCACATTGGAAAAGTGTACTCACTTTACACAGGTGTCTGGTAACTGAAGTTCTGTGCAAACTGGGAACATTGTTCTGATACACACAAGTTTCAGTCAAGGCAGTACTGTGCAAATTGAGGACTGCCTATACTATATATCTGTGTGTACAATTTTAAATATATGAATATTTGTGTGTATTATATTATTATTATATTTTATATTAAATGCTATATATTAAACTATTGTAAACATTATTGTACATATAATGTATATTACAATAGTTTTCAAAGTCCTTTTATGTTGTACATATGTGTGTATATGTATATGTATATATATATATACACGCATATATATACACACATATATATGTATATATATATATATACACACACATATATGTGTATATATATATATATATATATATATATATATACATTCTAGTTCCCTTTATTCCTTCCTGCATATCAAGATTTTTTTCTAGTATTAATTCCCTTCAGCCTGAGAAAGTTTCCTTATTATTACTTATAGTAAATATTTGCAAGAAACAGATTTTCTCAGCTGTTGTCTATCTGAAAATGACTTTATTTTACCTTCATTACCTTTATTTATTTTTGTCCACCTCTTACCCAACCTCTGGCAACACCAGTCTGTTTTCTGTATCTATGAGCTTGGTTTCTTTTAGATTCCACATATAAGAGAGATCATACAATATTTGTCTTTCTCTGTCCAACTTACCTCATTTAGCATAATGCCCTCAAGGTCCATCTGTGTTGCCACAAATGGCAGGATTTTCTTTTTTTTTTGCCCCTGGCTGAATAATATTCCATTATTCACACACACACACACACACACACACACACGTGCGCACACCTCGTTTTCTCTATACATTCATCTGTCCATGAATACTTAGTTTGTTTCATGTCTTGTCTACTGTAAACAATGCTGCAATGAACATGGAGGCACATATATATTTTCCAGAAAGTGATTGCGTCTTCTTTGAACATTTACCCAGAAACGGAATTTCTGGATCATATAGTAATTCTATTTTTAATTTTTTTAGGAAACTTCATACTGTTTTCCATAGTGGCTGAATAAATTTACATTCTTACTAATAGTTCATAAAGGGTTGTTTTTTCCTCCACATTATTGCCAACACTTCTTATCTCTTGTATTTTTTTTTTTTTCGGTACGTGGGCCTCTCACTGTTGTGGTCTCTCCCGTCGTGGAGCACAGGCTCCAGACGCGCAGGCTCAGCGGCCATGGCTCACTGGCCCAGCCGCTCTGCGGCATGTGGGATCTTCCCGGACTGGGGCACAAACCCGTGTCCCCTGCATCGGCAGGCGGACTCTCAACCACTGCACCACCTGGGAAGCCTGAACATAGGGTATATTTTGAAAAATATTCGATGTACCCTTGAGAAGAAAGTGTGTTCTGCCATTCTTTGATATATGTAATTGTCACTTAGGTCAATTAGATTATGTTCACATCTTCTGTATTCTTACTTTGTTTTTAATATGTTCTATCAATTAATCAAGAAAGTGTTAGAAAGTTAGTATGTCTAAATTTGGTTGTGGGAAGCCCCTCTCTTGTACTTTTAATGGGGGTTCCCACCAGGGAAGCCCCTCTCTTGTACTTTTAACGATGGCCATTCTAACAGGTGTGAGGTGATATCTCATTGTGGTTTTGACTTGCATTTCCTTGATGATTAGTGATGTTGATCACCTTTTCATGTACCTGCTGGCCATTTGTATGTCTTCTTTGGAAAAATGTCCATTTAGTTCCTCTGACCATTTTTTTTAACATCTTTATTGGAGTATAATTGCTTTACAATGGTGTGTTAGTTTCTGCTTTACAACAAAGTGAATCAGTTATACATATACATATGTTCTCTTATCTCTTCCCTCTTGCATCTCCCTCCCTCCCACCCTCCCTATTCCACCCATCTAGGTGGTCAGACACCACCTAGCTGATCTCCCTGTGCTATGTGGCTGCTTCCCACTAGCTATCTATTTTACATTTGGTAGTATATATATGTCCATGCCACTCTCTCACTTTGTCACAGCTTACCCTTCCCCCTCCCCATATCCTCAAGTCCATGCTCTAGTAGGTCTGTGTCTTTATTCCCGTCTTACCCCTAGGTACTTCATGACCATTTTTTTTTCTTAGATTCCATATATATGTGTTAGCATATGGTATTTGTTTTTCTCTTTCTGACTTACTTCACTCTGTATGACAGACTCTAGGTCTGTGGCACATATATACAATGGAATATTACTCAGCCATAAAAAGAAATGAAATTTAGTTATTTGTAGTGACCATTTTTAATTGGATTTTTTGTTTTGCTATTGAATTGTATGCATTCTCTATATATTCTGGATGCTAACCCTTTATTAGATATACAATTTGCAAATATTTTCTCCCATTCCACAGGTATCCTTTTTATTATGTTGATGGTTTCCTTAGCTGTGCAGAAGCTTTTTAGTTTCATGTAGTTCCACTTGTTTATTTTTGCTTTTGCGTCCTTTGCTTTTGGTGTCAAATCTACCCACCCCCCCGCCACCAAAAAAATTGCCAAGATCAATGTCAAGGTGCTTTATTTCTCTGTTTGCTTCTAGTATTTTTATGGTTTCAGGTCTTACATTCAATTCTTTAATATTTTTTTAGTTGATTTTTGTGTATGGTGTAAAACTGTTTAATTGTTTTGCATGAGCTGTCCAGTTTTCCTGACACCATTTATTGAAAAGATTATCTTTTCTTCGTTGTATATTCTTCTCTGTCAAATTCATTCTTGAAAATTTTTTTTGCTGGATAGAGAATTATAGACAGACAATTCTCTTTTTCCTTTCAGCACTTTAAAGATGTTATTCCTCTGTCTTTTGGCAATAAGGCATTCTTATCATTGTTTTCCTGCAAGTAATATTCTTGCCAACTAAGCACTTTTAAGATTTTCTCTCTATCTTTAGTTTTCCGCAGTTTCATGATAATAGGCATAAGTGTGGATTTCTTTTGTTTATCCTGATTCGGGTTTCACTGAGCTTACTGTATATGTAGGTTAATACATTTCACCATTTTTAGAAAATTCTCAGCCATTATGTCTTTTTTTTTTTTGCTTCCTTCTACTCCTCATTTTATTTATTTATTTATTTTTTACATCTTTATTAGAGTATAATTGCTTTACAATGTTGTGTTAGTTTCTGCTGTATGACAAAGTTAATCATCTATATGTATACATATATCTGCATATCTCCTCCCTCTTGAGCCTCCCTTCCACCTTCCCTATCCCACCCCTCTAGGTGGTCACAAAGCACTGAGCTGATCTCCCTCTGCTATGCAGCTTCTTCTCACTAGCTATCTATTTTACATTTGGTATTGTATATATGTCAATGCCATTATGTTTTTAAATAATGCTCTGTCTTATTCTCTCTCCTGTCATTCTGGGATTCCAATTACACATAGGTTAAATTTATTTTTACATTAGTCTGTGGTTCTTGAATGATCTTTCTCTTTCTCTACTTCAGTTTGGATACTTGTCATTAGTCTACCTTCATGTCCACTGACCCTTTCTTCTTCTGCTGTATTCAGTCTGATATTAAGCCCATTGAATGAATTACTTGTTTTGATATTGTATTTTTCTCATAACATTTCCACTTTTTCAAATAGTTTATCTTCTTGCTGAAATCTCTCATTTGTTAATCTCTTGTTTGTTCATGTATGTTATCTACCTTTTTTATTATATACTTTAACATGTTTTTTCATAGTTATTTAAAGTCTTTCTTTACCAAGTCAAACATGTAGATTTTCTGAGTCTCTTCTCTTGTGTTTGTTTCCTTTCTTGTCCATGGGTCACAGTTCTCTGTTTCTTCTCATGTTTCTTAATTTTTTATCGTATGTGAAACAACATTGTGTAAGAAAATTAAAGACTGAAGTAAATATGCTTTCTCCCAGAGAAAGCATAATCATTCCTCTGTCTGACCAGTAGTATGTGAGATTTAAATATTTAAATATGCAGTTGAATTGAATATGGGTGTTTTTCGCAACTATACTTAGATTCAGTTCCCCGATAATGGCTTCATATATTTTGAGGGTTAGATTAAGATATTCCTTTTAGCAGAGATTCAAATCTAAGACCAGTGAGACTTCAAATATCTATGTATTACACCTAGTTGCTTGTTGTAAGAATATAGGAAATAAATCTCTCTTTCACTTTCTAACCACCCCCCTGCCGTCTCCCTCTCCCACTGGCTGCACCCAAGTCTCCCTCTTCTGACTCTCTTACAACTTTTTGGTTCACTAAGGAGTTTTCTTTACACTCTAGCTCTGATCCTGCATCTTCAAGCCTCAGGAGGTCCTTCTAATCCTTAATTCCTGCCTCAGTCTTTATTAGGCCACTGTAGTGTACTCAATGAAGATTTTGTGTGCACCTTGGGAGTAAGAGCTGTCAGTTCTCTTTCTCTGCCCATAGCCTCCTGCAGGCTACTGCCTTGCGCTCATGAAAGATCCGTGCACCTTGGAAGGCCTTAGTTCTCCTGTTCCACTTCAGCATCCTCCTCCTGGTCATTATCTTGCACTCAGGGAAGGGTTCACGAGTCTGTCTCATCTCCCCTGCCCTGCTCTCAGCCATTCGTGTGATACTCACACACAGCCAGCCAGAGCATTGAAGGAGATTTGGCAGGTGGATGTAGAGTGCTTTTAGACTCCTCAGAATTTGAATCTGTCACATCAGACATATGTAGTCAATACTAATTTGTTAATAGTTTGGTTTCTCTTCTCAGCCATCCTTGGGGAGTTGTTCCTACTTCTGCATTACCTACAGAGATGAAAGCACCAAATGACCCCTTGCCATTTCTGGAATTTAATTCATTCGGGTGTCTCTGTGTCTTCAGTGTCCTGATGTGTTTTATAATTTATCCATGTTGCTCTCATGACTAGGGTGGAACTTTCTGTTTCCAACCCAGAAGTGGAAGTGCTTTTCAAAACTTTTAGCCAAAGCATATCTATAAAGCATTTAAGATTCATCATTGTGTGATGGAACTGAAGATGCTATTATTACGGCACTGCTTGAACCTGAAATTTATTTGAAATTTCATGATTTATATTAAAAATTTCACCCAAAGTGTACATTCATCTTCATATTATGACAGGATCAAAGAATAAAGGTGCCAATGACTTGACAAAAAGTCATTAAAATTCCATGTTTGTTTCAATCTAAAATGGCACTTTGAATAACTTTACCATGCTTTGCAATCAGCCCTGGAATTAATATTTGTGGCCTAAGTTGTGACACACTTAGCACAGCACAGAATGGGAAGTTTTTGATAAATAACACTGCCAACACAAGGATGTACTAAGGATATTCGGGACATGTGTCTGTGAAGCAGAGAGGGAGAGCTTGAAAATACACCACGGTAAGCTGAAGGAGAATTGCTATCTCATAGGAGATGGGATGCGGTGGTAGGAAAGTCATATTTATAATTACTAAAAGAGAGGCTGGATCTAGGCATCCATCTTGAACAGGACAAGGGCCAAGTATTGAAGGAGCTCTTGAACTACAGCCTAGATTTCTTCACCACTAGGAGGACAGAGTGGGCTTGAGCAGAGTGAAGCTAGGTGGTAGGGTCTCCTTATTTGGAAAGGGAGCGGGAGTTGCCTATGGACAGGCAAGTACATCTCCTGACAGCAGGAGATTCAGTATCAGGTGAGCATGTAGAGAAAGGAGATATTGGATTCACTGGAGCTTGAGTATGTCATACAGAAGAGATAGAGAATTAAATTGAGTTCCAAGGAAGAGAATTTCACAAGAGCTACCTGCCATTCAATCCTTTCGTTCTTCGTTCCCACATCTAACCTTGATTCTCTGCTTTTCCTACTTCGCATGCATCCATAAAATACATGATTTCCATGGCCTTTTCTTTCACAGTCTACTGTCCATTTCATTACCAAGTATAATCTTTGATTTAGGCTTAGCTCTGTGTTGAAAAATCCTTTGTGGATTCTGGTCCCCATGTCCTTTGATCCTGTCAAAAGCTTCTCCTGAAAATTGAAGTTCTACTCATGGAGTTTCTAGAGAAGCATCCATCTAATGAGAAGGGAGAAATGGAATCAGTCACAAGGTGGCAGAAGAGTTCAGCCCCACCCTTTATGAAGCATCTTGAGAGGCCTCTATTTCTTCTTGAACTGGTGGGAGGGATGAAGTTCTATCTGATCTTCTGGGACTTCTGAGAATGGGACCTCAGGAATGACCCCAGCTCCACTGAACCCCTCAAGGCCAGGCTCAGAGGAAGGCCCAGTGGAGGTGTCTATGAGGACACATCTTTCACACACGTCTGAGGGAACTTCCCATTGAAAGTTGGGAAAGGAGTGAACAGAGCATTTCACTTCCACATCGTCTTCTGTTTGGATTAGTAAATACTACCTACTTTCTGCTTATGTGGATGGAAAAATATTTTAAAACCAATTATTTAATGGTAAACTCATGGTATTAAAAACTGCTGTTTTTGAGAAGAATTTATAATAAATAATCTTGTTATTAAAAACAAAACAAACAAGCAATAAAAGGAAATGAAAATGTAAAGTGGTGGCTACGTAAAGAGATTTTCTGAATAAGTTGTGCAATCTGGGCAGTGGGACAGGATCCTGGCCAGATCTCTCCCACATTCCATCTCCCTTGCCCAATTCCATCCACATGGGCCTCCCTGGAGACCTTGGATCCAGTCCCAGCACCCAGGCCTTTGCAAGTGCCATGCCCTCTGCCCAGAATGTTCTACTGCTTCTCCAAGAAGTTCCTGTGGCTCACTCCCTCATTTCCCTGAAAACTCCCTGCTGTCTTAATCCTTTATTCTACTTTAGGACTTATCACCTGAAATTTTCTTATACTTTTTTCATTTGTATTTTCTGTCCCCCCATTAGACTAGGTGGTCCATGTAGGCAGGGATGTTGTTAGTTTCTTTTCTGTAGCCCATGTTCCCAGAACAAGGATTGACACATCTTACATGTTCAGCTAATATTTTAATTATTGATGAATCAAAAAATGAATAAGTTAAAGGAGGAATATCAAAAAGAGAATACATCAAAATGTTGACAGTAGGTATTTTCATCTATTGAGATTATGTTCTTTTTATCTTTCAGAATTTCAGAATATATTACACATTTTTCTATATTCTGTACAGATTCTAAGACCAGACCACCTTGCGTGAAAGTCCCACTGTGGTCTTTAACTAGCTCTGTGGTCAAGGGTATATGAATTAATATCTATGTGTCTCAGTTTCCTCATCTGTAAAATGGTGGCAAAGAAATACATACTCTCAGCTTGTTCTAAGAATTGTATATTAAGTGCTTTGTAAATACTAGTCATTATGTTAACATCATCATTACTATGTTACCATACCATGTGAACTTTGATAATTGTACAGTCTTTTTAGAAATGTCATACTTTATCCTTTTATCCTTCTAATCTGATTTTTGTAAAAATGTTGGATTTTCATTTTCTCACATTATGAGGCACACTGGGTAGTCAAAAGGATGGATACCACACTTAAGCAGTTCTAAAAACTGTTCTGTCTCTGTACTACTATTAACATTCATTTATTTTAACTCTTCATTTTTAAATAATTTTAGGCTCATATAGAAGTTGCAAAAATAGTATGGAAAATTATAGTATCCCTTTCATCCATCTTCTCCCAATGATATCAACTTATACAACCAAGGTAGAATGATCAAAACTAGGAAATTAACATTGGTACAATACTATTAAATAAACTACAAACCTTATTTGAGTTTCATCAGTTTGGGAATACATTCATTTTTTGAGAGTGTGTATGTATAGTTCTGTGAAATTTTATTACAGATATGGATTTGTGTAGCCATCAACATAATCAGGATACAGAACTCTTTTATCACCACAAATAAATTCTCTCATGTTAGCCCTTTATAGTCACACCTTTTCACTAACCCTGATGACCACTTATCTGTTATTCATCACTATAATTTTGTCATTTTTAAAATGTTATAAAATTGGAGTCATACAGTATGTAACCTTTTGAGATTGGCTTTTTGCACTTAGTATAACACCCTTAGGGTCCATCCAAGTTGGTGTGTGTAACAATATTCAGTTCCTTTTTATTGTTGAATAGTGTTTATTTGTATACATATACCAGGATTTATGTATTCACTGTTGAAGGGCATGTGGATTGTTTCCAGTTGTGCACTATTGCAAAATCAAGCTGGTATAAGCATTAGTGTACCAGCTTTTTAAGCATCTATGCAGTCATTTCTGTAGAGTAATTAACCAGGAGTGGGAAAATTAGGTCTTATGGTGAGTGTGTGTTTAATTTCATAAGATACTGCCAAAACATTTTGCAGAATGGCTGTATAAATTTACATTTCCACCAGCCATGTGAGAAGTCGGTGTTTTCAACAGCCTCCCTTGGATACTGACAGTATATTTTCCTTCAGTCATTCTAATTTGTGTGCAGTGGTATCTCATTGTGGCTTTAATTTACATTTCCCTAATGGTTAATGGTATTGACCATCTCCTTATGTGCTAATTTGCCATCCAGATATCCATTTTGTTTAAGTGTCTGTTTCTATCTCTGACGATTTTCTAATCAGATTGTTTGTTTTCATAATGTTGAGTTTAGAGAGTTCTCTATATTTCCTGGATATGAATCCTTTTTTGGTTATGTGGCTCACAAATAATTTTTCCCAGTCTGTGGCTTTTTGTTTTCATTCTTTTAACAGTGTCTTTCAAAGAACAGTAGTTTTTGATCTTTATGAGCTCTAGTTTATCAGTCCTTTCTTTTGTGAATCATGCTTTCAGTGTCCTCCTCTATAACAAGGGTCATGAAGATTTCCTGCCTATGTTTTCTTCTAAAAGTTTTAGAGATTTATATTTTACATTTAGATCTTTAATTCGTTTTTTGAGTTAATCTTTGTATAAGGTGTGAGGTTTATGTTAAGGTTCATGGGGTTTTTTTGTTTGTTTTTTCATGTGGTGCCTAAGTGCTCCAACGTTATTTGTTGAAAAGGCAACGAATCCTTCTTCCACTGAATTGCTTTTGCACCTTGTGAGAAATCAGTTGGCTGTACTGGTGGTGAGTCTATTTCTGAGTTCTCTATTCTGCTCCAGTGATCCATGTGTCTATCTCTCTGCCAAATACCACACTGATGGCAGAGTTGTACACTAAGTCTTGAAATTGGCTAGAGCAATTTCTCCAATTTTATTCACCTTTCACAAAATTGCTTTAGTTATTCTAGTCCCTTTACTTATCAATATAAATTTTATTATTTTTTTTTCTTTTGGCACCTGGACAGGGACTTGAACCCTGGGCACTCAGATTAAAACTCTGATGCTCTACCAATTGAGCTACCCAGGCACTCTCAATATGAATTTTAGAATCAGTTTGTCTATATCTTAGGTGACAAGTCTTTTAGAGAGTCAACCTGGGAATTGTCATACTAGACAAAATAAATTATAATAACATAATATGTAATAAATAATTATACACAAGCAGTTTTTTACTTTAATATAATATATAAAATCAGGGTTTATATGTATATTAAAATTGTATATTATTTTTTATTATTTTGGAATTGTAATTATTTGCTTCATTTACTTTTATATTACCTAACTGACATTTTTTAAACAAAATAAAAAATAGGACTACTTAATAGTGGAAGTTAGTAGTAACTAATTGTTGAACTGATAAGTAATACTTGTGAGAAAATATAACAAGATTTTATGTTTCTGCCCTCTGATACAGCAATTTATTTTAACTCTTGATTTCATATTTGAATATTGTAGGCTATAATTTAGTTTTTCTTAAGATATAATTTAGTTTTTCTTAAATGTAAGAAATTTAGAGGAATATAAATTCAAAAGGGTATAGGATATTAATACATTTAACTTTAAAATAACAATGACATAATTCTTTCTGTCCCATGATACATGGGCTATTTTTTCTCCTTCTGTTTCCTTTTCCAATAACATTTCTCTACAAAGCCTGTAGCGTTTGTGATAAGTCGTGTTTTTCATGCAATGATAAGAGGAGCACAAACATATGGTTTCCTTTGACTTGCAGCTCTGCCCTCAGCCAATCCACCTACACTGATTCCTTGCGTAAGTCCAATGTGATGACATGAAACTAAATGTTTTCTCAGCAAACACTTCTTAGCCTAGGGTACTTAGAATTTTACTTATCAGCAACAGTAGATTTTTAGATTTATAGGAATTAGTTTCCAGCTTTCCAAAATGTCCATTTTCAAAACAAATGTTTGAAACACAATGTACTTTGAATCTACAGCCTTATTTTAATAGACTAGCTGTGTGTCACCCATTTTTTAAATCTTATTTTTAAATTTTTATTGGAGTATAATTGCTTTACAATGTTGTGTTAGTTTCTGCTGTACAATGAAGTGAATCAGCTATATGTATACATATATCTCCTCCCTCTTGGAACTCCCTCCAACACAACCCCTCATCCCACCTATCTGGGTCATCACAGAGCACCGAGCTGAGCTCCCTGTGCTATATGGCACGTTCCCACTAGCTATCTCTTTTACACATGGTAGTGTGTCTATGTCAATCCTAATCTCCCATTTCCTCCCACTCTCCCCTTCCCCCTTACCATGTCTACTCTTCTGTTCTCTACATCTGCGTCTCTATTCCTGCCCTGCAAATAGGTTCATCTGTACCATTTTTCTAGATTCCACACGTATGTGTTAATATATGATATTTGTTTTTCCCTTTCTAACTTACTTCAGTCTTTATGACAGTCTTTATGACAGACTCTACATCCACCCACATCACTACAAATGACCAATTTTGTTCCTTTTCATGGCTAATATTCCACTGTATGTATGTACCACATCTTCTTTATCCATTCATCTGCTGATGGACACTTAGGTTGCTTCCATGTCCTGGCTATTGTGAACAGTGCTGCAGTGAACATTGGGGTACATGTCTCTTTTTGAATTATGGTTTTCTCAGGGTATATGCCCAGTAGTGGGATTGCTGGATCATATGGTAATTTGATTTTTAGATTTTTAAGGAACCTCCATACTGTTCTCCATAGTGGCGGTATCAATTTACATTCCCACCAACAGTGCAAGAGGGTTCCCTTTTCTGCATACCCTCTCCAGCATTTATTGTTTATAGATTTTTTGATGATAGCAATTCTGACCAGTGTGATACCTCATTGTAGTTTTATGGGTTTTTTAAAAGTATTTTATTGAACTATAGTTGATTTACAATGCTGTGTTAATCTCTGCTGCAGAGCAAATCAACTCAGCCATGCATACACATACATTCTTTTTCATACTCTTCTCTATTATGGTTTATCACAGTTTATCATGCTATACAGTAGGAGCCCATTGTTTATCCATCTTATACAAAATAGTTTGCATCTTCCAATCCCGAACTCCCAATCCATCCCTCCTACTCCTTTTCCCCACTGACAACCACAAGTGTGTTCTCTACGTCTGTGAGTCTGTTTCTGCCTCACAGATAAGTTCATTTGTGTCATATTTTATATTCCACATATAAGCAATATGCTATGGTGTTTGTCTTTCTCTTTCTGACTTACTTCACTTAGTCTGATAATCTCTAGTTTCATCCATGTTGCTACAAATGACATTATTTCATTCTTTTTTTATGGTGTGTAGTATCCCATTGTATATATATATACCACATCTTCTTTATCTGTTTATCTGTTTATGGACTTTTACATTGTTTCCATGTCTTGGCTATTGTGAATAGTGCTGCTCTGAACTTAGGGTTGCATGTATCGTTTTGAATTGTAGTTTTGTCCGGATATATGTTCAGGAGTGAGATTACTGAATCATATGGTAACTCTATTTTTAGTTTTTTGAGGAAACTGCATATTGTTTTCTATAGTGGATACACCAAATTACATTCCTGGTGGACCCTTTAAAAAGGGAAATGCGGATACTCATCAGCACTGCCTTGACCTCTAAAACTACCCTTTAAGGGGGGCGGCAAGGATGGTCAACCCCAGACCACAGATGAGGAAACTGAAGCTCAGCAAAGATCAGGAATCCTTAAGAGGCCGCCAGCCGGAGGGAAACTGGCCCTTCCTGGCCAAGCCAGTGCTCTGCTGTGATATATCTGGATGATCTCACACCAGAGTACCTTTTGTCTTCAACATTTTTTACAATTATTTTTTATTGGAGTATAGTTGCTTTACAATGTTAGTTTCTACTGTACAGTAAAGTGAATCAGCTTTATATATATATATATATATCCCCTCTTTCTTTTTGGATTTCCTTCCCATTTAGTTCACCACAGAGCACTGGGTAGAGTTCCCTGAGCTATACAGTAGGTTCTCGTTAGTTATTTGTTTAATACATAGTATCAATAGTGTATATATGTCAATCCCAGTCTCCCAATTCAATCCACCCCCTCTTTCCCCCCCTTGGTGTCCGTATGTTTGTTCTCTACATCTGTGTCTCTATTTCTGCTTTGCAAATAGGATCATCTATAACATTTTCTAGATTCCACATATATGCATTAATATACAATGTTTTTTTTTCTCTTTCTGACTTACTTCACTCTGTATGACAGTCTCTAGGTCAATCCATGTCTCTACAAATGACCCAATTTCATTCCTTTTTGTGGCGGAGTAATATTCCACTCTCTATATATGCCACATCTTCTTTATCCACTCCTCTGTTGAGGGACATTTAGGTTGCTTCCATGTCCTGGCTATTGTAAATAGTGCTGCAATGAACATGGGGTACATGTATATTTTGGAATTATGGTTTTCTCTGGATATATGCCCAGTAGTGGGATTGCTGTGTCATATGGTAGTTCTATTTTTAGTTTTTTAAGGAACCTCCATACTGTTCTCCATAGTGGCTGTATCAATTTACATTCCCACCAACAGTGCAAGAGGGTTCCCTTTTCTCCACACCTTCTCCAGCATTTGTTGTTTGTACATTTTCTGATGATGCCCATTCTAACTGGTGTGAGCTGATACCTCATTGTAGCTTTGATTTGCATTTCTCTAATCATTACTGATGTTGAGCATCTTTTCATGTGATTTTCGGCCATCTGTATGTCTGCTTTGCAGAAAGGTTTATTTACGTCTTCCCCCATTTTTGATTCGGTTGTTATTTTTTTTTTTTAAATATTGAGCTGCATGAGTTGTTTGTATATTTTGGGGATTAATCCTTTGTCAGTTGCTTCATTTGCAAATATTTTCTCCCATTCTGAGGGTTGTCTTTTCATCTTGTTTATGGTTTCCTTTGCTGTGCAAAAACTTTTTAAGTCTAATTAGGCCCCATTTATTTTTGTTTTTATTTTCATTACTCTAGGATGTGGGTCATAAAAGATCTTGTTGTGATTTATGTAAAAGAGTGTTCTGTCTATGCTTTCCTCTAAGAGTTTTATAGTGTCTGGACTTCCATTTAGGTCTTTAATCCATTTTGAGTTTATTTTTGTGTATGGTGTTAGGGAGTGTTCTAATTTCATTCTTTTACATATAGCTGTAGAGTTTTCCCAGCACCAGTTATTGAAGAGACTGTCTGTTCTCCATTGTATATTCTTGTCTTCTTTGTCATACATTAGGTGACCATAGGTGCATGGGTTTATCTCTTGGCTTTCTATATTTTTTCATTGATGTATATTTCTGTTTTTGTTCTAGTACCATACTGTCTTGATTACTGTAGCTTTGTAGTATAGTCAGAAGTTGGGGAGCCTGACTCTTCCAGCTCCATTTTTCTTTCTCAAGATTTCTTTCATTATTTGGGGTATTTTGTGTTTCCATACAAATTGTAAATTTTTTTTGATCTAATTCTGTGAAAAATGCCATTGGTAGTTTGACCAGGATTGCATTGAATCTGTAGATTTCTTTGGGTAGTGTAGTCATTTCCACAATATTGATTCTTCCAATCCAAGAACATGGTATATCTCTCCATCTGTTTGTGTCATCTTTGATTTTTTTCATCAGTGTCTTATAGTTTTCTGAGTACAGGTCTTTTTACCTCCTTAGGTAGATTTATTCCTAGACATTTTATTCTTTTTTGTTGCAATGGTGAATAGAATTGTTTCCTTAATTTCTCTTTCTGATCTTTCATTGTTAGTGTATAGGAATGCAAATGATTTCTGTGCAATAATTTTGTATCCTGTAATTTTACTGGATTCACTGATTAGCTCTATTCGTTTTCTGGTGGCATCTTTAGGATTCTCTATGCATAGCATCATGTCATCTGCAAACAGTGACAGTTATACTTCTTCTTTTCCAATTTGTATTCCTTTTATTTGTTTCTCTTCTCTTATCGCCATGGCTAGGACTTCCAAAACTATGTTGAATAATAGTGGCAAGGGTGGATATCCTTGTCTTCTTCCTGATCTTAGAGGAAATGCTTTCCATTTTTGAACATTGAGAATGATGTTTGCTGTGGCTTTGTCATACATGACCTTTATTATGTTGAGATGGGTTCCCTCAATGCCAACTTTCTGGAGAGATTTTATCATAAATGGGTGTTGAATTTTGTCAAAAGCTTTTTCCGAATCTATTGAGAATATCATATGGTTTTTATTCTTCAATTTATTAATATGGTGTATCACATTGATTGATTTGCATATATTGAAGAATCCTTGCATCTCTGGGGTAAATCCCACTTGATCATGGTATATGACCCTTTTAATGTATTGTTGGATTTTGTTGGCTAGTATTTCGTTGAGGATTTTTGCATCTATGTTCATCAGTGATATTGGTCTGTAATTTCCTTTTTTTGTGATATCTTTGTCTGCTTTTGGTATCAGGGTGATGGTGGCTTTGTAGAAAGAGTTTGGGAGTGTTCCGTCCTCTGCAATTTTTTGGAAGAATTTGAAAAGAATAGGTGTTAGCTTTTCTCTAAATGTTCGATAGAATTCACCTGGGAAACCATCTGGTCTTGGACTTTGTTTGTTGGAAGATTTTCAATAACAGCTTCAATTTCATTACCTGTGATTGGTGTGCTTATATTTTCTATTTCTCCCTTGTTCAGTTTTGCAAATTTGTACCTTTTAAAGAATTTGGCCATTTCTTCCAGCTTATCCATTTTATTGGCATATAGTTGCTTGTAATCATCTCTTATGATCCTTTGTATTTCTGTGGTGTCAGTTGTAATTTCTCCTTTTATATTTTAATTTTATTGATTTGATTTCTTCCTGTTTTTCTTGATGAGTCAGCTAAAGGTTTTTCAGTTTTGTTTATCTTCTCAAAGATCCAACTTTTAGTTTTATTGATCTTTGCTATTGTTTTCTTAGTTTTTATTTTATTTATTTCTGCTCTGATCTTTATGATTTCTTTTCTTCTACTAACTTTGGGTTTTCTTGTTCTTCTTTCTCTAGTTGCTTTAAATGTAAGTTTAGGTTTTTTACTTGAGACTTTTCTTGTTTCTTGAAGTGAGATTGAATTGCTATAAACTTTCCTCTTAGAACTGCTTTTCTGCATCCCATAGGTTTTGGGTCATCATGTTTTCATTGTCATTTGTTTCTATGTATTTTTCGATTTCCTCAGTGATCTCTTTGTTATTTAGTAGTGAATTGTTTACCCTCTATGTGTTTGTGATTTTCACAGTTTTTTTTCCTGTAATTGATTTCTAATCTCATAGCATTGTGATTGGAAAAGATGTTTGATATGACTTCAACTTTCTTAAATTTACCAAGGCTTGATCTGTGACCCAAGATATGAACTATCCTGGAGAATGTTCCATGTGCACTTGAGAAGAAAGTGTATTCTGCCACTTTCAGGTGGAATGTCCTATAAAAATCAATTAAGTCTACCTGTTCTATCGTGTAATTTAAAGCCTGTATTTCCTTATTTTCTGTCTGGGTGACCTGTCTATTGGTGTTAGTAGGGTGTTAAAGTACCCAGTATTATTGTGTTACTGTTGATTTCCCTTTTTATAGCTGTTAGCATTTGCCTATATATTGAGGTGCTCCTATGTTGGTTTCATCAATATTTATAATTGTTATATCTTCTTCTTGGATTGATCCCTTGATCATTATGTAGTGTCCTCCCTTGTCTCTTGTAACAGTCTTTATTTTAAAGTCTATTTTATCTGATATGAGGAGTATTGCTACTTCAGCTTTCTTTTGATTTCCATTTGCATGGAATATCTTTTTCCATTCCCTCATGTTCAGTCAGTATGTGTCCCTAAGTCTGACGTGGGTCTCTTGTAGGCAGCATATGTATGGGTCTTGAAAATGTTACAACCAAAAGACACAGACTGGCTGAATGGTCGCCCATATTTTTGCTTCTATAAATTCATCATGTAGGTTTATAACATCTGAAATGTCCATGATTTATAAACACTCTGAAGTGCACTGGATGTCATCAGGAGTTAATACTTTTTCTCAGGGAAATTGGCTTCAAAGCACAGAGATAATTTTAACATGTGAAATAAAATTTTTATTCCAAATAAGTTACAATTTTTAAAAATTGTAAAAAATTGAGAAAGTCTTGTTTAACTTGGCTGTCCTTTTCTGATAATTCTTTTTTAGTTCTGAAACAGTCTTTTCCCCATGTTGCCCCCCAAAATTGTTTTTTTGTTTTGTTTTCTTTTTTTGCAACCATACATAGCATCAGGCAACGCAGGTGCAGTCAGTTTGTCTTTTACTAGAATTTTTTATGATTGTAGAATAAAAACCATATACATTTTGGTTTTATTGTTCTCTTACCTTCATTCTCATCCTCAATGTATTTCCAAATTAGACAGGGCATTCTTCCTCCCACACACATTGAAAATATAATTTAAATGTAAGCCAACATTTTGATAGTCCTTTTATGAGTGTAAACAATGACAGCCATCTTGTAGTCATGTGTCCATGGAGGCTGTCTCCTTCCGTTTCTATAAAGCTACCACTATCATTAGTGTTTCTCCATGTTTTCAGAAAACTGAAAAGTGACCAAAAACTTTATGAAAGCCTCAAAACCACAGGTAAGCATATGAAGCCCCATTTTAACACTGCTACGTAAAAGATGTGTGGGACATTTAGCAAGTAAGATCTTTTCATTTCATTTTTTTGGCAAGGAGTTCATAGACTGAATGAAATTTGCCAAATTTACATTTGTACCATCTGCCAAATATGCTGATATATGAGCAAAGTCTAGTTTGGATTTGGATGAGATATCAATAATCTTCTGTTTTATGTTTTCTGTGGTTCAGTTAAAATTTTCATAGAAACCAAAAAGATAATTTCAAGCTCCATTTTTCAAGTCAAAATGCTTAAGGGCTGGGGATGCATTTTCTGTTGTTGCTTTGATTTGACAAATAACTTAAAATGCTGTAGAAAGATTGATGGTGGTTAGACCTGATGTAATCAGCTCTCCGTGGTAAGTGGCTGTTACATTCCTAATCAGAATATCCCCTTTTGTTTGCCCAAAGGACATTTTAGTTGCAGCTCACAAACTTTAGTTTCAGAGGACAACAGACATGATGGAAAGGAAATGAAATGATGAAGTATGTTTGTGTGGTATGCCTACACCAATTCAGTGGCTGCTATTTTCAGCTGAGCATTGGAGTCTTTTTAGGAGACAAAAAAAAAGAGAAGCTTTTGTCTTTTTAAGGGTATTTGTTTGTTTGCCCCAACTTGTGAGATTCAGTCTCCACACAAAGGGAAGGCAATGTGAAGACTCAGGGAAAAGACAGCCATCAACAAGCCTGGAACAGATTCTTCTTTCCCAGTCCTCAGAAGGAACCAACTCTGCTGACATCTTGGTCTCAGATTTCTAGCTTCCAGAACTGTAAGAAAAGAGATTTCTGATATTTAAGCCACTCATTCTATAGTACTTTGTTACAGCAGCCCCAGAAAATTAATGTAGATCATATCACCTTCTCTACTATATCCAACCCCAAATTATTTTCTGTATATTGTGCAATCTGCTGTTTTGTTCATTTACTTTTCTAACCCCTTGGTATGTGCCCTTCATATGTCATTAAAATAACACAGTCATTTAACCTTCTTTTCAGTGAAGGCTGGGACATACTAGCTAGAGTATTGCAATTGTTCTCATTTTTGCTATCTGAATTCCTGGAAAACATGGTCACAATATTTGTATAGGTAAAAACTGTACTAGCACTAAATGGATATGAAGCAGAACCATTAATCCACAAGCAAAGTAAAATATGAACTAACACTCACGATTCCAGCATGCCTAAGAAGCATATTTAGATCACAACATTTCAAGTGTTGCAATAATAGATGGTCCATTACTGTGGACTGTAAATCATAGTTGCCAATATAACTGATCAGTGAATAAAACAAAAGAAAAAAATTACTGACAGGAATGATGAAAAGCAGATAATATATGCTGTATCTATTTGACACTAAAATGCATCCAGCCTCTATTTTGTGGCTGCCAAATGACTCTACAGTTTTTCTCCAATTTTTTTTCACTCATATCCCAAACCTGGGATATATCACATTCCACATAGGGACTTCTTAGGAAGTGGAACTATCAGTGCTCAAACCAGGGCAATCCTAGGCAAACTGCTGGGATTTTGATAGGAATTGTGTTTAACCTACAGATGAATTGGATCTAATTACTATGTAATGTCTTCTGGTCTTATAAACATGATGCTTCCCCCCATTTATTGATATTTAGGTCTTTGATTTTTTTTATCATTGTTTTATACTTTTCAACATACATAGCCTATATGTGTTTTGTTAGGTTTACACCTACCTTTGATATAAATGCACTGGATTTTACATTTCAGTTTCTAATTGTTAATTACTAATATTCAGAAATATAATTGGTTGTGTGTGTTGACCTTTTATCTTGTGGCTTTACTAAACTCACTTATTAGTTCTGGAAGGTTTTTTTTTTTTTTTTTGTATTTTTTTTCCTAGGTAGTCAATCATGTAACCTGCAAATAGAGGCAGCTTTATTTCTTCACTGTCATTATGTAAACATGTGTTTTCTTTCCTCATCCTATTGAACTGGTCAGGAAGTTAACTCCCAATGTGAAAAGGAGTGGTAAAAGAGCCTACTCTTCCCAATCTTCAAGGGAAGCATTCAGTCTTCCACCATTAAACGTTATGTAATGTTAACTGTAGCCTGTTTTTTTTTGTTTGTTTGTTTGTTTATGGTCCTTATCAGGTTGATGATTTCTCTTCTATACCTAGTTTGCTAAGAATTTTTTATCATGAACGGGAGTTGAATATTGTCAAATACTTTTTCTGCATGAATTGATACGAAAATGTGATTTTTATTATAAAGACTATGAATATGGTGTATTAAGATGATTGATTTTTTAATAATGAAGCAACTTTGCATTCCTAGAATAAATAAACTTGGTAGTAGAATATTATTCTTCTTTCATATTGATACATTAAATTTGCTAATATCTGCCGGAATCAGACATGACAGCCACTCCTGGAAAAACTCAGTCTTCTCCATTCTCTAGGACACTTCCAGGACTAACTTTCTCTCTTTTCACTTCCTTTCTGTCTTAAATTTTTACTTCCCTTGCCACTCCTTTGAGAAAATAGAGCACCACAAACTTCCTGTCACATACACAAACGTGCATACATCTAATCAGTCATTTTACCCTTCTGTCTTGTCCGTATAGAGAATGCATAACTGACTTTGTTTAAGGCTCGATCTCAACACTGGTTTCTTTCCAATGGTAGTGGAATATATTCGAGTTGTTGACCCTGACATGCTCAATTCTTTTTCTTTTTAAATCAATTTAAAAAAATTGAAGTATAGTTGATTTACAATGTGTTAATTTCTGCTATACAGCAAAGTGATTCAGTTATATATGTGTGTGTGTGTGTGTGTGTGTGTGTATGTGTATATATATACACACATTCTTTTAAAAATATTCTTTTTCATTATGGTTTATCATAGGATGTTGAATATAGTTCTCTGTGCTATACACAAGTAGGACCTTGTTGTTCATCCATTCTATATATAAAAGCTTACAGCTGCTAACCCCCACCTTTCACTCCATCCCTTCCCCAAACCCTCCCCCTTAGCAACTACAAGTCTGTTTCTATATGTCCATGATTCTGTTTCTGTTTCATAGATAGGTTCCTTTGTGTCATATTTTACATTCCACATATAAGTGATATCATATGAAATTTGTCTTTCTCCTTCTGCTTACTTCACTTAGTATTATAACCTCTAGTTGCATCCATGTTGCTGCAAATGGCTTTATTTTATATATATATAATTATATATATATAATTATATATATATATATATATATATATATATATATATATATATATATATATATATATATATATCTTACATCTTCTTTATCCATTTAGGCTGTTTCCATGTCTTGGGTATTGTAAATAGTGCTGCTGTGAACATGGGGGTGCATGTATCTTTTTGAATTATAGTTTTGTCTGGATATATGCCCAGGAGTGGTATTGCTGGATCATATGGTAATTCTATTTTTAGTTTTCTGAGGAACTTCCATACTGTTTTCCACAGTGGCTGTGCCAACTTACATTCCCACCAACAGTGTACGAGAGTTCCCTTTTCTCCACACCCCCTCCACTGACATGCTCAATTCTTAAGTCACTGAAGTTTGTCTTCTGTTAAAATTTATTCCATTGAAATTACTCTTAATTAGAGGAAAATGATCTATTTATTAGTAACTTCAGTGCACATTATTTTAGTACTTCACAGCTCAACTAAATTTAACACTACTCTCATCTTCTCTTTCCCTTGGCATCTATAAAACCATAGGCAGCACAAGCTAAGTATGTGATATCTCAGCCTGTCAGAGATGTTCCAGTTAAGACAGAGAAGAAATACCTAAGCTTTTCCTTCCCATGACCTTTTACTCCTTCTACGAACATAGAAGGAATATCAGGAGCTATTGCACATCATGTGATGACAAGAATGAAAAGAGGCAAATCACAGAGATGTTGAGCTTGACATCTACAAACCACTGAACAATTATCAATAGCCACCTACTTATCTCTGTATTTCTTTTTTTCCCCAGATTTACTGAGATATAATTGACCAGCATTGTGTAAGTTTAAGGTGTATGATGTGTTGATTTGATACATTTATAGATTGCAAAATGATCACCAACAAAATGTTAGCTAACTACTCCAGCATATCACATAATTATCCAGCACCTTGTAGATGAACCTTTTGGAAAATATTTGACCACCCCCCCCAACCTTTCAATTGAGTCCAGCATGAAAATCCAAGAGCGATATTGGATGTTCCTTCCATGTGCCCCAAGCTGCTGTCCCTGCAGGACCAGGTGCCATGAATTAGCCCTGTTCCACATCTGGTATGCCTTTTCCTCTGGGTCTGGCTGCCTCCAAGCCTGCATGGGAGGTGAGCAGCCCTGCCCGCATGGCTTGCTGGGGTCAGCTTCTCTTTTCTCATGACCCTGTCCTTCTCTCAAGATTTGGTCCTCTATAGCACAGGTGATGTGCCTGTGTCAGTGAGCTTGGGGAAGCTCTGGAGTGGTTCTCCCAGTCTCTCCTGGCAGAGAGGAAAGTAAATAAAAACACTGAGAGGTGAGGGGACTGCCTGCCCGGTGACTTCTGGGTTTGATGAAAAAAGTGTTCAGGAGTTACAGTTGCTGCAAACAGAATTAGGGCATTAGAGAAAGTGTCCAGTACCCCGCCTTGGCAGGGGAGACAGCTGTGGCCCTGCTCCAGAACTGAGACATCCCAGACATAATTTTACATTTAAAGGGACAGATTTGTTTTGATTCTGCAGGAAGTTCTGGGGTGAGAGGGAGGTAATTTTTTAACAGTTCTAAAATGTCTGAGTTCACTTTGGCTCAGGGTAAGAAGTGGCATCGAAGCCAGGGCACAGCTGCCTGAGTTATTGCAGAAATGCCCCCTACCTGCCACAGACTTCACAGGACGTCTACTAAAAGGGATGGATTTCGTCTAAGGACATGTGAGGCTTCTTCAGCACTTAGCACCTGCACCTGCCTGTTATGTACTGTCATTTAAGTGATGAGAATCCTAGTTCCCAATTCAGGTTGTAATTCCCTCACCCAAATATAACTCCCAGGTTACTTCTTTTCGGGGTGATGTGACCTATGTGTTTGCCTCATTTTCCAGCTTCCCCAGAAATGGATCTGGCTTTAACCAAATGGTCTTTCCCAATGTCCTGAAGTTTGAAGGATTTTCAGTCTTATTAAAAGCCCATTTCTCTCTCTCCCCCTTGCAGGACTGAGAGTTTTATAATGAGATTTATCCCCAGGCACTGCCCCTCACCCCCTTCCTCACCCCATCTCACTCTCCGAGGGATTGCTTAGTGGCCCATTGCAATTCCAGAGTTGCTGGGTTGGAGACACCCCAATAGGCAACCTTCCCACCCCAACCCCACCTCCCTCTCCCAGGTGTCCCATGTGTGTTCCTCCAGCACCACTGATTAGAGACTGCTCCATCATCCCAGTCCTTCAGGGAAGACCATGTTTCAAATCTTGGTTTCACTGCTAAGCAGGAACATGACTTGGTTAGGTCCATTAGTCTCTCCGAAATGAAGTTTCTTGATTTGTACAGTCATAATATGGCTGCTTCCTCTAGAAGATTAATGTGAGGATTCATTAGAAAAATAAAACCCCTAGCCTTGTGTGAATGGATTGCGGGGTAGGGAGCTAAAAGTACAGACTCTAACAAGGAATTTTTTAAAAGGCATAAACTAAAAGGCAGGAGGTAGGGGAGCAGCTGGAGGCAGGCGGGTAAAAGTATAGGCTATGGACTCATTCAATCTGAGTCCAAACTCTAGCCTCTCCTCACAGGAAGACTTTACGATCTAGGGAAAGTTAATTACCTGCTTTGTCCCTGTATTTCCTCCACAGTGCAGATGTAATAAGTGCCTGCCTCACAAGGCTGTTGTGAGGATTAAATAAAAAGAGAAAATACACATAAAGGACTTAGTACAATGCCTCACTATTTTAGTGCCCACAAAAACAGCTATTATTTTTCATAAAATATAGAAATGCAAGAGAGGAAATTACTCTAAATATTAACATTTATTATTTCTATGTGATGTGATTAGGACTCTTTTTTGGTTTTTAAACTTTTCTCTAGTTGTCAAAGTTCTGAATTGAACTTGTGAGGTCCATTTTGAAAATAAAACTATACACTTCACACATTTATGAGTCATGATGCATAGTGATGTCCCCGCCCTATTAGATGAAATAGTGGTATCTGTACATTTTGTAATTCCCATTCCCAACCGATAATATTTTGTTAAAAAGATAAAGTACACTTTTCCATGAATGATTGTATCACAAGAATCTTTAATGTTTACTTTAAAGTTTACTCATGGTGGGGTTGTATCTGTGTTTAGTAAAGTGTGCCCATGTTGCGCCCATTTCAGTCCACATCACCACACTCCACAAGGATGTTTCCTGTGCCCAGGGAGATCACAAAGACAGGGGTCTTGACTTTTCTCTTGGTTAGGCCAGCTTTTCTGGGGAGTTCTTCCAAACTCTCCAGGACCAGTCTACCCAATACACATCCTCCGTTCCATGTAAAAGAATAAGATGGAAAATGTCTCAATGTATTTCATAAGTTTAGCACGTCTCTGGTACAAAAAATTCAAGAAAGGTAGCACAAAAGCAAAAGCACCAACTGAGCTTACTTATAAACAAACATGCATGAATCCTACACTCTACCTAATATTACTGAAATTAATACATCATTGCATTAAGAGGTATAAAAGCACTGTACTGAAAACTTAAAAGTTACACGTGAAATACTGCACTGTAAATCCTGAATACTCTAATGTCCCACCCCCACCCCTCCACCGCCCTGGTGAGGGGCAGAAACCATCCATCTGCCTTCAGACCTTGCTAGTCCTCGGAGACACTGTTGCGGGGGCAGTGGGCAGTGGGGTTGGCCTCCCGCAGGGCTCTGGCCTCTTCCAGTGCTTCCCTGTAGCGGGAAGGCCAGGCCTGGGGGTCTTTCTTAAAGACCCTGGCCAGGAACTCCATGATCTGCATCTTGGTGATTTCACGGCTGGCACGGGAGCCCCAGAAGAACTCGTACTCAGGGGGCTCGACGTGGGGGACGCGCTGGTACTTCAGGTAGTTCTGCTGGACGAACTCCTCGGTGATGAGCTTTCTCACGTCTCCGAAGGTGGAGTGCTTCTTCCAAGGCCTCAGCCCTAGGATGCGCAGCACGTTCCAGACGGCACTCTCTCGGGCGCCGCGACCCTTCACGTAGATGAGGCTCAGGATCATCAGCAGGAGGCCTGTCATTGGCATGCTGTTGCTCAAAGCGACCCTGTCCAGCTCCTCGGGCTCCAGAGCTTTGACCAGCGAGAACTCCATGGTGTGTAGGCTGGTCAGCCTCAGGTGCAGCCCGAACACCCGGGCGAGGATGAGGCTGGTGCGCCGGAGGATGCTTCTGCACCACTTCTTGTAACTGCCGATGACATCTTTCACCATGTCTGGGAACCAGATGATCATCCTCTTCTGGTCCTTGACCAGAACGTACCACATGAGCTCGTGCGCCTTCTGCACCAGCTGGGCCGGGGCCGGCGGCGCCGGGCCGGGCTGCGCTGCGCTCGGGGCCTGGTGGGCGCGGCCTTCCTCCGCGGCCTGCTGCAGGGCCTTCGGGTCTCCCTCTTCGCTTGGGGCCTGGGGCGCCGGCGAGGCCAAAGGGGCGTCGGGCGGGCCTACGGGAGGGCTCTCCGGCCCTGGGAAGATCGCGGCCTGAGACGCGGGCAAAGAGGGTCCTCCGGGAACCCCGGGGCTGCTGTGCACCTCGGAGTTGGAGGCCTCGGCTGCAAAGTTGGGGTCGCACACATCCTTACTTTGTTCGGACATGTCTGCTCCGTCTGGCAAGGGCACGGCCGCCGAGTCCAGGAGCTCTTCGAGTCAGCGATCCCTCCTCGGACTCCTAGAGAGGAAGTGCGCGTTGCTACGCGCGGCGCCTTCCGCAGCGGCTGGGCAGGGCGGGGCAGCGGCGGGACGGGCCAGTGCGCCTGCGCGTCCGCGGGCCTGGCAGGCAGGCGGGCGGGCGGGGCGCCTGGCGGGAGGGAGCTGGGGGTGGGGGGTAGTGAGGCCCCGAGGAGGGTAGAGGCTCCGCTAGAATATGGCATCAAGGATCACCACCGCCACCCCAGGCGTCCTGTTGGGGCTAAGGTCTTGGAGAGGAGGGGGCGGAGATGGATGAGCACTGGACAAGGAGCAAGTTTAAGGGGAAAGATGGTAACTTAAGCTTAGGAGATGTCCAATTGGGTATATCCAGAATCAAGTTAAGAGATGAGTCCCAGAGCAAGACCTAGGCTGGTGTGTCAATTTGGCTTTCGGACAAGTGTGAGAATGTAAACAGAGAACAGTCAGGATTGCTCAAGAAAATGTGTAAACTCTGAAAAAGATATGGGAGATTGGAATTCTGAGGAATAGTAACAAAAATTGATTGATTCCCTACCAAATCAAGGGTTATAAATGAAAAATGCAGAAGGTAGTCAATCTGTGTGCAGTGGAAACGTTCTTGAAGGTAATATATTAATGACGTTCTTAGTGTTTTAATGGTCATTGATTTTGGTTTTCCACTTCCCTTGGGTGATTTTGATGTAATTTTTAATTTGTTTCATTAGGATCCCATCACACAGATTGCCGTATTTATTAGCACAGACTTGTATGATGGCTTTCATCCTGTTTGTCCAGGATCTTCCTTCCCCTTATGACTGCTGCAACCTCCACATTTGTTCCTGTGGAAACTTCACCTTCTCACAGGACCCCAACCCCACCTTTCACAGAGACTGACTGGTCCCATGTTGGCAACCACACCCAAATCCCTCCCAAGACTTTTTTTTTTTAAATTAACATAGGTCCCCTACATCGTATATGTCAGGCTTTCTCAGATGACCAACGACATGAGATGTAACATATTGGTGTTTTTTTTCAATTTTAGAAAACAAATCTGCAGTAGGCAAAGACAAAGCTGACACTCCCAGAGAAGCATCCTTGAATAAAGGAATAGGTGCAGGAACCTCTGGATCCAAGGTTCCTGAGGATGACCAGCAACCCTGGTCTGAGCCAATGTGGTCTTTCAATCCTTCCTGGGTTTCCTCCAGCCGACAGCTTCTTAAGTATGCTCTCCTGAGTCTGGTTATTGTCAGTTGAAACCCAAAGCATATTTACAATATTGTCTTGACATTTCTAGAATCCTCTCTTTATTTGCTTATATCCCCTTTCTCATTTTTCACTTTATTTTTTCTCAGGTAGATTGACTTCAAACGGTCTTCCATGCTGTTTTTCTATCTTTGGATTTTCATGCTTGTATCACCTTTAGCAGGACCATTCCCACACCAGTCCAATAGCACCCCTTAACCTCTTACTTCACGAGGATAATTCCTACAGATCATTCAGATATGTCTCAGTGGGATTTTTTTCCTGTTCATCATTTTCTTCTTTAATTTATAGATTTCTATTTTTTAAAAATAACTTACAGGGTGGTGTCAGTTATATTAGTTTTTTTTAAGTATGTAAGAATGACTCAAATAGATTGATTGCCCCCATTCTTCTTAAACTCATCCTCATTTCTTGCATTTTATCTCCTCTAATTTTCTTTTTTTTTTTTTTTTTTTTTTTTTTTTTTGCAGTACGCAGGCCTCTCACTGTTGTGGCCTCTCCCATTGTGGAGCACAGGCTCGGTATGAACCCGTGTCCCCTGCATCGGCAGGCGGACTCTCAACAACTGCGCCACCAGGGAAGCCCTGGATATTTATTCTTTTTCTAACTGTTTGGGTTAATGATTGTGTTCGTTTAAGATTTTTTCAGTAATGAAAATGTTTGAGCCTATAATTTAAATCTCAGCTCAACTTTAGCCATGGACCATAATTTTGCCATTGTGAGACTATGAAAATTAAATCCTCCTATTTCACCTTCCTAGATTTAATGAATTAATGATCACAAGCTTGAGCACAACAATTAACACTTATATAGAAAAAGTAGGAAAGCAATTTTACAAACAACAATTTAAAAATTATAGGAGCTCCTGATGCTGTGAGATAACAGAGCTCTGGCCAGAGAATTGCTTGTGTTTCAGCTGCTGCCTGAGCTGGACTTGTCCTCATTTTGGTGAAGTTTCCCATGGCCAACAGTAAACTCCTACCTCTGCCACAGCTCACTCCACACCTTTCTTCTATTGGGAGGGTTGTTTAATACTATCCCAGAGCCTGTGGACTGGAACCACTATGATGGATTATACTCAGAGGGTTTAAAACTTTAGAATTGATGCCAAGTTTGAAACCAAGTACAGAGTAAACCCCTAGTGCTGCTCACCATTGGAGCCCAACTGTACACCTGCTAATGTGATATCATTTTCTTCCAGGAAAAGATTGGCTGAAGAGGGTGCATTTCTCAACAAAAAGAAAATCCATGGAGAGGGGGTGGAAAAAAGTAAAGCTTGGGATATCCCTTAAATAGAGAAAGTGCACCTGCAGATGTGTCATGGGAGAGGACAGTAGCTTGGTGGCTTGATAGTAACACCTAATAATGTGTCACTCCGTAACCCAGAGATGCAGACCTTCAGAGAGATAAGATAAAAAGGCAGATGACAACTGTGGATGGAAGAGGAAGTCAGTACTCATGAGGCATCCAAAACTTCTTTAATTCAAGGGTCAAGATTTGGGTCTGGAGCTCCAGTGATGCCTTGCCTTGCCAAATACTGTCTAATTTAGGCTCACTGGTTATCTTCAGAGTTGGCGCTATTCGATGTGGGCAATAAGTCCTCTTAGGGCCAGCAGCTTAGACGCAAAGGCCTGAAGGTTGCAAAATATCTCTCCCCATAGAACTCATGAAGGGCCACTCTTTAAATCAAGATTCTTTAAACAGAAGTTCCATGGATGCAAGAACTATATGGAGAACTTTTAACATAAAATATTCTAGCGTGGACAGTTTTGCTGGTGGGTTGCTTCAAACTCTGTAATGTGGAAAAGATTACACAACTGTGGAATAGGCTGTTCTTGGCAGACTCAGGAATAGGAGGAGAGGCCTGTCCTGGCACTGGTTTCCATAGCGAACAGAGGGAGGGGTGGTCACCCCAGAGCCTCCCGTGGACAGCGTACATGCTCACAGTGCAGAGGCCCAGAGGCCCCGAATGAAATGTGAATCCTTCTGGCTCTTTCCTGTCCACATAGGCAGCAACCCCACCTTGGAGCCCCCAGAGGGGCCCCAAATGCCTTGCAGGCCAAGGAATTGAGACAGAGAACTTACATTAATGCATTCAGCAAATATTGAGCAATGTCTATCATGTGCCTGAAAGATTTGCATTTTAGAAAAGTAGCTCAGTCAGGGGAGAAACCAATCACATTGGGACTGTTTGACAGGCTGGCCCCTTTTAATTAGAAAAGAATAAGAAGTGAGGACAGGCAGTGCTGCTGTCCGCAGTTGGGAGGGTGAGGGAGAGGACACAACCCTGGCCCTTCACCCCTTCAGTCTCCCTAGGGGACACTGTGCATGCCTGTCCAACTGAGGCCTAAAGACACCTCTGCAACCGGAGACCTTCTAGTCCTGTCCAGACCCACAGTGCAGCCTGCCAGCACTCAAGGACTAACAGGGTCAGGAGTGTCTTTTAGAAAAGTCAAGTGGAATCAGAGTTAAGTCTGGAGTTGGGGGCAGGTAGAGAAGCAGAGGCAGAGAGACCAATTAGGAGAGTTTTCACAGGAATCCACTTAAAAATGGATGATTGCTTGCATTTCATCTTCATTATGCAACTATTTATGAAACACTACATCTCAGTTATTTTGCCTGAGGAAATAAATGAGAAGGAGAGAAGTGGTCTCTGCAATCCACAGTGAGGAGAAATGGTGGAGAAAAAGGGCCATAAGCAAATAAACAAGTTAGTAATTAAATAATCATCATGCATTATGTTGCCATGCATATCTCTTGAGGCACAATGTTGTTGCAGAGAATAGAACAGAGGCAATGGATGCTCAGTAGGGATGTAAATAGTAAGGAAAGGTGAAGGGAGATGGTGAATACCAGGGACCACTGGGATCCTGTCTCAGGGTGGCTGGGATTGAGCAATATTGTGGATCCAGGATATGGAGGCACCACTTCCTGAGACTATTCAGAGAGATGTACCTGGGAAGAGGGAGGGGTCGTGCCCAGCAGGTATCTGGGTATGTATGTCTCAGGAAAGACGCCTGGACTGACAGTAGAAGTTTGGGAGATAAACATGGTAAATAGCACCACCTTGAGAGACTGTCTAGAGCAAGGTTCTTCAAAAAGAACAGTCCTGGCATGAGAGTGGGACAATTTTTCATTGTGTGAGACCATAATGCACACCACACAAGTACCAACATCTGAACACCTCTGTCCCTATCAACACACATATGAATGCCTTCCGGACATGGGAAAAGCAAAAAAGAAGTGTAGGAAAAGAAAAAGAAGATACCTTCCCCCTACACAGCCAAAAACCCTTTTATGGGCAGTCTGGTCTCTAGTTGAGAACCACTGAAAATTACAAGCAGGAGTGAGGAAAGACAGAGCTGACCAAGAAGCCCAGGTCATGTAAGCCTGTTTCCAGACTATCATATGACTTTGCTCACTGGACCTGTTCTAGGACCTGTTAAAATAGATTGCTTCATCTTCAACATCTTCGTGAAGATAAATCCTGTTCAGTCAGACCCGGGGTACAAGTTTGTGGTGCGTAATTCTTTTTACATGTTGCTGCATTAATCTGCTGATATTTTGTTAAGGATGCTTATGTGAGTATTCATCATAGATATTGGTCTATAATTTTCACTTTTTGCATGGCCTTTATCTGGTTTTGATATAAGAGCCTCTTAAAATAACTTGGAGAATGTTCCCCACTCTTCAATTTTATGGAAGAAAATGTATAGAATTGTTTTTATTCCTTTTTAAAATATTTGGTAGAATTTTTTCAATGGAACCACCAGTACCTAGAAATTTCTTTTTCAAATGGTTTGTAACTACCAATTCAACTTGATTGTAGACCTATCAGCTTATCTTTTTCATTCTGGGTGAATTTTGGTGCTTTGTGGTTTTTAAGGAGTTGGTGTATTTCATCTAAGTTGCTAATTTTGTGTGTGTACTGGTGTTTGTAGTATTTCCTATTATCCTTTTAATGATCAAGTTATCTACTAAGCCCACTCTTGGCTTCCTCACTTGTACTGGCAACACAGGTCCACACCCCACCCAGGCCATAGGTATTCTTCCAGAGAGTCCCAAGTTCTCCATATGCACAACTCCTGGGACAGCTGAGAACCCTCTGTCTACACCTTCTCAAATATTTTAAGTGTCTCCTAAAAGTTGAGGATTTTCGTGGTCCTGCTTTATGTCCCCTTATCTCCTCACCCTATGTTCTCCTTGATCAGTGCCATCTCCCAGACCTTGAAGTTGATGTCTATACACTGATGAGCCCCAGATTTATTTCTTCAGCTTAGATGTCTCTTCTGTGGTCTATAACTGGATATTGAACTGCTTAAGAGACATCTGAACATTATGACTTTGAACTTTAAATTCAACATTCTATGTACTGTACTTCATCAGTGGCTGCTCTCAATCTTTCTGTTGCCTGTATGTTCCTTGCCTCACAGTACATATCATGACTGTCCATCCAGTTTCCCAGAAAGAAATGAGAATGCCACTGATTATCCTCACATCCAATGAATCACACAATACTCACCTCCTAAGTTCCACTGCTACCATTCTCTCAGCATGCTGATACAATTTCCCACTGATCTTTCTCACCTAGATTACCACAGTCAACTTCCGCTGCATCTTCTCACTGTTTATTTATTTACTTACAGTTTATCACCTACACTGAAACCAGTACATCTTCTGAAATTAAAATCTTCCCCAGTAACAGTCTCCTAGGACTGCTGTGACAAATTGCCATAAACTGGGTTGGATAAAACAACACAACTCTATTCCCTGTTAGTTCTGGCAGCAGAAATCTGAAATCAAGATATTGGCATGGCCACAATCCCACTGGAGTTCTAGGCGAGAATCCTTCCTCACTCCTCCAAGCATCTGGTGGCTCCTGGCATTCTTTGGTTTGTGGTAGAATAACTCCAGTTTCTCCCTCCACCTTGACGTGGGTCTTCACAGAGTTGTCTCCCACATATATCGCTCCATCTTTGATCTCCTTCTCCTGTCTTCTAGTCATTAGATTTAGGGCCCAACTGAAGTCCAGGGTCATCTCGTCTTGAGATCCTAATCTTTGTCTGCAAGGACACTCTGTTTTATTTTTGGGTTTTTTTGCCATTTGAAGTAGCATTCACGTGTCTCAGAGATTAGGACATGGATATCTTTGTGGGGGGTGGGGGTGAGTGGCGGCTATTTTCCAACCTACCACAGGGGCTAATAATCTGTTACGAAAATTGAGATTCCAGGTATTTCATTAGTGTAAGAAGTGGAGACACAGCCTGGGTGCTTGAAAACAATCAATGGAAGAAAGAATCTTAGCAAAATCCTTTTCCTCCGAAAGGTGAGCCCTTTGGAGGGATGAATAAGAAGGTGATTTCAAAATTACATAGAGTAACTTGGGGTTTACAAGGAACCACATGGATTCTTTCATGTTCAGAGACAATGAACTGAGATGTTAGATATAGTCCAAGTCTAGTATTTCTCATAACTCCTTGGTGTCTGGTACAGTACAGTCATAGTGACCTACAGAAGGCTGGCCTCAGGAGGAGGGGAGTTCACTGTCTCAATATCATTAGGTCCTATTGGCTGTATTTGGGAGCCCCATGGGAAATAGCCTCAAATCCCACTTAACCACTGATAAATTAGGATCTTACATTCAGGTACTAACTTTTGGAATAAGAAAGGCTCTTCATTTCATGAAAATGGGACCCCATCATCCTCATTACATCTGAGTCCTTAGTTATTAGAATGGCTGCTTCTACCTGCTCACATTGATGGCCAGGGATTAATTTTTATAATTACATAATGATATAAAATTAGATAAAATAAATCTTATAATGCTGGCCTTATATGTCTCCCTTTCCATTAATGTATCAATGAAAGAGATAAATGATCCCCATTTTGCTTTACATTTATTGTATTTCTTGTACTCTTTCAACCCCAACTGCAGGTACTGCAATTCAGTTCTGGAAATTACCACTCAGGGTTAGTGCAGACCCCACAGGTTAAAGGGTAAGGTCTTAAACAATACTGTCCTTACTTTGACACAAACTGCAATTCAGGGGTTCCCAGGCTACCCACACTTTTGACCAACTATCTATAACTTTGGAAGTTCCCATGACCCTTTCAGTTTCCGCAATTCACTAGAATGACTTACAGAACTCACTAAGAATACTACATATAGGATTATGGTTTTATTATGAAGGATATACATAGGGCAAGGTCTGGGAGGTTTCCCAGCATAGATTTTCCATGTCCTCACCCTGTGGGGTCAGGGTGTGTCACCCTCTTAGGACATTAACGTGTTCACTACCGAGCTTCAGTTCCAGAGTTTTTACTGGTTTCTTTTTGTGTAGGCATGAGTGTTTAAATCACTGGCCATGTAATCAAACTCAGTCTCCAGCCACCCTCTCCACCCTTGTGGTCTGGAAGATGAAAGCCCCAACCTTCTAGTCATGATTGATATTTCTGGTAACCAGCCCCCACTTGGAAGTAATTCACTGGCCCCCCATGACGCACCTCATTAGCATAGCGAGGACACTCTTGTCACTCATGAAATTACAAAGGTTTTCGAAGTTCTGAGCCAGGAACCTCGAACAAAGACCAGACAAATTCTTAATTATACCACAGCCTGTGATGACAACTTGAATGCATTCTCACCCCATGCCTACTGCAGCCCTCATTGGACTGAACTCTCTACTCTCCTGGGAAAGGTGAGAGAAGGCTTTTTTTTTTTTTTCCCATAGAAGACAGGGGTGTAGAACTGTAAGTTTTCCTCCAGGTCAGTGGGATTCTGCCCATACATTATGGGGCAGGGGACAAATAGACATAGATACTGTTTAATATGTGCCTTTGAAAATCTTAGCTCTGCTGTTTCTCAATTATTCACCATTAATTCCACAGGTGAAGCCTTATATTTTTAACAGCTTTATTGAGGTATAATTGATATATGATAAACTGCATATATTTAAAGGGTATACCTTGACAAATAAATAAATATTCATGAAATCGTTACCCCAGTCAAGGTAATATTTATGACCCTCAAATGTTTTCTCATGTCCCTTTGTAATTGTACCCCAACCCACTTTTACTTTCAGGTAACAAATGATCTGCTTTCTGTCACAATAGTCTGCATTTTTTAGCATCTTTTATAAATGAATCACACAGTATATAATTTTTTCTATTTGGCTTCTTTAACTCAACATTGTTATTTTAAGATTCATCCATATTATAGCATATACCAAGAGTTTATGCATTTTTTTCCTGAGTAGTATTCTATTGTATGAATATACCACAAATGTGTTTGTTTAACCATTTAATCACTCTGTTTAACTCTATTGATAACATTTTGACCATTTCCAGCTTAGAGCTGTTGCAAATAAAATTGCTCTGAACATTTATGTAAAATACTTTGTATGGACATATGCCTTCATTTCTCTCCCTGGAAATGACATGGCTAGATCATATGGAGGTTAATGTTTAACTTTTCAAGAAATTGCCAAAATATTTTTCCAAAGTTGTAAACTTTCACATTCCCACTAACAGTACATGAGGGTACCAGTTCCTCCACATTCTCACAAACCCGTGGTACAGTCATTTTAAATTTTGGCCATTCTAATAGATGTGTAGTGGTATCACATTGTAGTTTTAATTGCATTTACCTAATGACTAATATTGACCATCTTGTCATGTGCTTATCATCAACCACATGTCATCTTTGGTGAAATGTGCTTTGCAAATATTTTATCCCAGTTACAGTTAGCCTTTTTTATTATCTTAACAGAATTTTTTGAGAGCAGATGTCTTTTTATTTTGATAAAGTCACATTTTATCAGGGACTGATAAATATCAGGGATATCAGTTCTTTAAGGGATTGTGCTTGTTAATGCCATAGCTAAGGAATATTTTCCTAGACCAAGGTATCAAACAATTTCTCCAAAATTTTCTTATAGAAGTGTTATGGTTTTAGGTTTAATTTGGGGGTACACTTACAATTTAAATGGCATATTTTATAGTTATCAATTTTGACTCAAATTTTGTATATGGAATAAGTTATGGATTGAAGTTCATTCTATCAAGGAGACTATTCTTACAACACTAAAGTGCCTTTGCAACTTTGTCAAAATTCAGTTTTCCATACATGTGCAATTCTATTTCTGTGATTTCTATTCTGTTCCATTGATCTATCTATCTGAAACAAATAGCACACTGTCTTGATTAATATTGCTTTATCATAATTCTAAAAATCAGACACTATTAGGATTTCATCTTTATTCTTTTTCAAGGTTATTTTAGCTATTCTAGGTTTTTGAATTTCAATAGGATTTTTAGAATTAATTTGTCAATTTCTACCAAAGTATCTGCTAGGATTTTGATTGGGATCATATAGACTATATAAACGATTTTGAAAGCAATTACATTCTTTAATCTTCTGACCTATGGACCTGGTAAATCTCTCCATTTACTAAGGTATTCCTTAATTTCTTCCATCAATATTTCATAATTTTCAGTGTACAGGTATTTTATGATTTTGGTCAGATTTATCTTTATTTATTTCACGATTTTGATGCCATTATAAATATTTTTAATTTAAAAAGTCTAATTATTTTGCTAATGCATATATATGTATATATATAATTGATTTTTTCATATTGATTTTGTATCCTAGCACCTTACTAATACAACATATTAAGTATAATATGTAATAGGGTTTTTGTGTGTGAGTGTGTGTGTAGATTCCCTCAGCTATTCTACATTGATGATGCTGTAATTTGAGAATGCAAATTATTTATCTCTTCATGTCTAGTCCACATGCCTTTTATTTCTTTTTCTTGATTTGTTGCACTGAGTAGAACATCCATTAGTAACATGGGACATTCTTGTCTTATTCTTAATCTTACAAGGATATGATGCATTGTTTCATCAAGTATATTTTTCTACTCGATTGAGATAATATGTTTTATCCTTATATTTTGTACTATTGTGAGTTACATTAATCAATTTTCAAATATTAGACAAATCTTAAGATCTTTCTGTTTAAAGGTCCTCTCAGTTTCTAAGGGTTTTCTTAGAAGGATTTTTAGTCAAATTCCATTTATTTAATATATAAGGGAAATATTCAGATAATATATTTTTATTGGATGAGGTTTGGCAGTTTGTGCCATTCAAGGAATTTGTCCATCTCTAATATGTAGAATAAATGACTGTAAAGTTGTTCATTATATTCCATTAGTGTCCCTTCAATACATTTCAAAACTGTAGTGTTGTCGCCTTCTTTATTCTTGATATTGGTGATTTGCATCTCTTGTCTTTTGATCCTGAGCAGTTTGGCTAGAGAATTGTCAATTTTCTTGATTTTTTTCAAATAATCATGTTTTTTTGTTTGTTTCTTTGATATTCTCTACTATCTCCCTATTTTCTGCTTCTTAATACTTATTATTTCCTTTCTTCTGCTGACTCATGGTATGATTTGCTCTTTTTTTTAAAAAATTCTTGTAAGGTGGAAGCTGAGGTCACTGATTTGAGATCTTTCTTATTTATAACATACACATTTAATCTTATAAATTTCCTCCTAAGAATTTCTTCAACAACACCCCACACATTTTGATGTGATTTTCCCTTTGACTATTTTTCCCCTTGGGTCAATGAGTTATTTGCAAGTATGTTATTTTGTTTTTAAATATTTGGGATATTGCAGAAATCATTCCATTATTGATTCTTAATTGAATTTCTTTGTGGAAAGAGAATAACATACTTTGTGTTTTTTCAACCTTTTTGAATATGTCGAGACTTTTTTTTTTTGTGGCCCAGAATATGGTCTATCTTTGCAAATGTTACATGTACATTTGAAAAGAATGGGTATTCTTTAGCATTCTCTAGCATTTGGTAGCATGTTATGTAACTGTCAATTAGGTTAATTTGGTTTACACTCTCACTCAGCTCTCCTATATTCCTGTTAATTTTCTGTCTACTTGTTGTAACAATTTTTGAGAGGGAAATATTGAAATTGCCAGCTATAATTATATTTACTGCCTGTTTTAGATCTATCTGTTTTTAATTTAATTATTTTTAAGCTCTGTATTTAGGTGTACAAATGTTTAGTGCTCGTACATCTTCTTGATGAGTATTTATGAAATGATCTCCTGGAAACATTCTTTGCTCTGAAATATACTTTGTCCAATATTGCTGTAGCCTCTACAGATTTTGTTTACTTCATGTTAGCATGGTATACATTTTTCTACCCTTCTACTTGTAACTTATGGTTATCTTTATATTAAAAGTGATTTTTGTAGGCTAAAATATAGGTCAATCTTGCTATTATATCCAATTAATAATGGTTACATTTTTGGTTTTGCATATTTATTTTGAAATAATTTTTGATTTACAGAAGAGAGGCAAAGATAGTACAGAAAGTTTGTGTATGTGTTTCATACCATTTCTGTTAAAGTTAATATCTTAAATAAGCATGACATATTTATCAAAACTAAGAAATTAAAATTGATGCAATATTATTAATAAAACTACAGACTTTATTTGTACTTTACCTTTATTTCAGCTAATGTTCTTTTTTTTCCAGAATCTAATCTAGAATATCTAGATTAGTCATCATATATTAATTTCATCCAATCAGCAACAGTTTCTGTCTATGTTCTTAATGACCTTAACACTTTTGAATGAAACTACTGAGGCATTTTGAAGGATATCCATCCATTTATATTTGTCTGACATTTTCTTATGATGATACTTGAGTTGTGAATTTGGGGGAAAAAATAACACAGACATGAGATGGCTTTTTCACGACGTTAATAACAGAGTATGGATGATATCAACATTATTTATTGTTGATATTAGCCTGGATCACTTAGAGTGGTATCTGTCAGGTTTCTACACTGTCAATTTAGTATTCTTCCCTCTCTATTTGTAAGAAGAAAATTGCTAATTCCAGACTGCCCTCAAGGAGAGAGGAGTTATGTTCCACCACTTACTGGAGGGAATAACATCAAAGAAAAATGTGAACATATATTAAAATAACCATATTTTAATAAACCAGTGTTTTATTTAGAGCAATTAAACAAGAAAAATGAATAAAAGATATCCAAAATGGCCATACTACCCAAAGCCATCTATAGATTAAATGAAATCTCTATCAAAATTCCAATGGCGTTTTTCACAGGAATAGAAAAAAAAATCCAAAAGTTCGTATGAAGCCACAAAGACTCTGAATAGCTAAAGCAATCTTGAGAAAGAAAAAAAGCTGGAGGCATCACCCATTGATTTCAAACTCTACAACAAATCTATAATAATCAAGACAGTATGGTACTGGCTTAAAAACAGATGCACTGATCCATGGAACAGAATCAAGAACTCAGAAATAAACCTATACATATGCATTCAACTAATATTTGACAAGGATGCCGAGAATACTCAATGGGATGAAGACAGTCTTTTCAATAAATGGTGGTGGGAAAACTGGATATTCACATGAAAAATAATGAAATTGCACCCCTATCTTACACCACTCTCAAAAATTAACTCAAAATGATTAAATACTTAAATGTAAGACCTGAAACCATGAAACTCCTTGACGAAAACATAGAGAAAAACTCCTTGGGGCTTCCCTGGTGGCACAGTGGTTGAGAGTCCGCCTGCTGATGCAGGGGACACGGGTTCATGCCCCGGTCCTGGAAGATCCCACATGCCGCGGAGTGGCTAGGCCCGTGAGCCATGGCCGCTGAGCCTGCGCGTCCGGACCTGTGCTCCGCAACGAGAGAGGCCACAACAGTGAGAGGCCTGTGTACCACACACACACAAAAACAAAACAAAACAAAAACAAACAAACAAAAAAAACTCCTTGATATCAGTCTTGGTGATTATTTTTTCAATATGAAACCAAAACACAAGCATCAAACGTAAAATTCAGTAAGTGGGACTGGATTAAACTAAAAAGCTTCTGCACAGTAAAAGAAACAATCAATAAAATGAAGGCATACCTACAAAATGGGAGAAAATATTTGCAAACCATCTGTCTGATAAGGTGCTAATATCCAAAGTATACAAGGAACTTAAATAGACATTTCTCCAAAGAGACATACAAATGGCCAACAGATACAAGAAAAGGTGGTCAACATCACTAAATATCAGGGAAATGCACATTAAAACCACCAGGAGATATCACCACACACCTGTTAGAATGGGTATTAGCAAAAAGACGAGACATAACATGTGCTAGTGAGGATGTGGGAAAAAGGCAACTCTTGTACACTGTTGATAGGAATGCAATTTTGTGAAGCCACTGTGGAAAACAGTACGAAGGTTACTCAAAAATTTTAAATGGGGCTACTAAATAACCCAGCAATCTCAGTTCTGGGTATATAATTGAAGGAAAGGAAGTCACTACCTCCAAAAATATCTGCACCCCCATTTTCATTGCAGCATTATTTACAATAGCCAATATATGGAAATAACCTAAGTTTCTATAAAATGAATGAAAGTGAATGGAAGAATTAAGAAAATGTGATATATTTATATGAGAGAGAAAGAGAGCACTGAACTCATAGAAACTGAGAGTAGAATGGTGGTAACCAGAGGCTAGTGTGGAGGAGAAATGAGGGGATGTTTCTCAAAAGGTACAAACTTCTAGTTATAAGGTAAATAATTCTTGGGCATCTGATATATAACATAGTGACTATAATGAATAATTCTGTATTATATACCTGAACATTGCTAAGAAAGTAGATCCTAAATGTTCTCACCACACACAAAAAATATTTTAATCATATCATGCAATGTATATGTTAACTAATCATATTGTTACACACTCAACAGCAAAAAAAAAAAAAATGGTCTAATTAAAAAATGGGCAAAGGACCTAAATAGACAGTTCTCCAAAGCCATACAAATGGCCAACAGGTACATGAAAAGGTGCTCAGCATCACTAAATATCAGAGAAATGCAAACCAAAACCACAATGAAATATCTTATTGTGGTAATCATTTTACTATACATATATATTTATATATATAATAAAAATATAAAATATAGTATATGAAACATACAAATAGGTTATATATATATCATATATAAAATATAATAAATATAAATTTAAAAATTAAAATATATATACATATATGTATGTATATGAAATATATACATATGTGTGTGTATATATATAATGGCCACTTAAACTTACAGATTGTTATATGTCAATAATATCTCAATAAACCTGGAAAATATAAAATATTTTTTATTGAGAAATACTTGACATTCACCATTGTTTATATGTCACTGTATGTATTAAAGCAGACAGCATGATAGTTTGATTTACATATAAAGTGAAATGGTTACCACAATATGTTCAACTAACATCCATCTTCTCATATAGATACAATAAAATGAAAGAAAAAAAGAAATAAGGAAAAAATTTCCTTATGGTGAGAACTCTTAGGATATACTCTCTTAACATCTTTCCTATATGTCTTACATCAGAGTAAACTATAGTGTCATCATGTTGTACCTTACATCCCTAGTACTTATTTACCTTATAACTCGAAGTTTGTACCTTTTGATCACCTTTCTCCAATTTCCCTCCCCCCACCCTCCACACTTCCTGTAACCACAAATCTGATCTTTTTTCCTATGAGTTTGGTTTTTTTGTTTGTTTTAGATTCATATGTAAGTGAGCTCATACAATATTCTTTCTATGTCTGACATTTCACTTAGCATAATATCCTAAATGCACATCCATGTTTTCACAAATAACAGGTTTTTCTTCTTTTTTATGGATAAATAACATCCAATTATGTGTGTGTGTGTGTGTGTCTGTGTGTCTGTGTGTGTCTGTGTGAGATCACAACTTCTTCATCCATTCATTCATCGATGATCATTTATGTTCTTTCCATGTCTTGGCTATTGTAAATAATGCTGCTATGAACTATGAACATGGGGTTCTTTTCAAGTTATTGTTTTCATTTCCTTTGAATATAATCTCAGAAGTGAAATTTCTAGATCATATGATAGCTCTATTGTTAAATTTTTGAGGCTCCTCCATTCTGTTTTCCACCACAGTGTAATGAATTGAATACAATTTATTCAATGTATTCTCACCAATAGTGCATAAAGTTTCCCTTTTCTCCACATTCATGCCAACATTTGTTATCTCTTGTCTTTTTTTCATTATTATTATGGCCATTCTAACAGGTGTGAGGTGATATCTAATTTGCATTTCCCTACTGACTAGTGATTTTGAGCATCTTTTCAGATACCTGTTGGCTTTTTGTGTATCTTCTTTGGAGAAATGTCTATTCAGGTCCTATGCCCATTTTTCAATTGGGTTATCATTTTCCGTTATTGAGTTGTTTATAGATTGCTATGAGTTCTTTATGTTTCAGATATTAACCTCTTATCAGATATAAGGTTTGCAAATATTTTCCCCATTCTTAGATTGACTTTTCACTTTGGTGATGATTTCTTTTGCTGTGCAGAAGCTTTTTAGTTTGAAGTAGTTCCACTTGTTTATTTTTTATTTTGTCACCTGTGCTTTAGGTGCCATATCCAAAAAAAATATTACTAAGGCCCATGTCAGGGAGCTTTGTCCCTATGTTTTCTTCTAGGAGTGTCTTGGTTTCTGGTATTATATTTAAGTCTTTTATCTATTTTGAGTTAATTTTTGTGAGTGGTGTAAGATATGGATCCAATTTCATTCTTTCACATGTGAATATTCAGTTATCCCAGTACCGTTTTTTGAAGAGACTGTCTTTCCCAATGAGTATTCTTGGCTCCCTTGCCAAATATTAGGTGATCATATATACTTGGGGTTTATTTCTGGGTTTTTGATTCAGATTCATTGTTCTATTGTCTTTTTTATGTCAGTACTACATTGATTTGATGATTAGTGTTTTATAGTACAGCCTGAAATTTTAAGTGTGGTAAATATTTTGAGAGAAATTACTTGAGGCCATGTGAATAGTCTGCTATCCTGTTTCTCTTTAAAGTTTTACCCAGTGATTTTTGTATTTATCATAATCTTGCCTACAGCATTACTTACTGTGATGTTCTGTTGGTGATTTTATGTTGTACTCAATTTTTTATACTCATTAATTAAAATGCTTCTTTGAGTAAGTTTTGCCATTTCACTTTCATTAATTTGTTTATTGAATTAAGCTTTCATTTATTTATTAAAGAAATATTTTTTGGCTGTATCGGGTCTTAGTTGTGGCATGTGGGAACTTTCGTTGTGGTGTGGGCTCTTTGTTGTGGTGCACAGGCTTCTCTCTAGCTGTGGCATGAGGGTATTTCTCGCCAGTTGTGGTGCGTGGGCTCCAGGGTACATGGGTTCTGTTGTTTGTGGTACACGGGCTCTCTAGTTGAGGCACATGGGCTCAGTAGTTGTGGTGTGTGGACTTTGTTACCCCTTGGCCTGTGGGATCTTAGTTCCCCGACCAGGAATCAGACCTGTGTCCCCTGCTTTGGAAGGCATATTCTTTACCACTGGACCACCAGGGAAGTCCCTGAATTAAGTTTTTAATGTCAAGATGAACTTATGAATACTTATTTTGTGTTTTGCTTTATAAACTGTACTAGTGTAATTAACTTTGTTGTTCAAATTATTCCAGCATTAGCCCTTGCCAGCTCTTTTAGGTTGGCTCCAATGTTATGGGCATGTGTGGGTTTTTCTGTGTGTTTATCTGTGTATGTGTGTATATTTTAAACATTTACATTTCTTTTTCTTAACTTCTGATGTTTTAAATTTTCTTCTGTTTTTATTTCTTTTCTGTCTGTGGAAATTCCCTTACCACTTCTTTTAAAACAACTGGAGAAAGTTTTCTTTCATCAGGGAAATGTACTTATTTCACCTTTATTCCTGAAAGATATTTCACTGCCATTCCCCTTCCTTCTGGCCTCTGAGGTTTAAAAACACAAAAATGTGTTTTTAAGACCTTTTTTCTATTTAGTTTTCAAAAATTTGATTGTGATGTAACTGGGCATGGCTTTCCTGAAACTTTTGGTATTTTGCTCAGATCCTTGAATCTGTACATTTATGCCTTTTGTCAAATTTAGAAGGGGGACAGACATAATGCATACTTTTCAGCCCTACACCTATTCTCCTCTTCTTCTGATACTCCAATGGCAGATTTAAAGACATGGTTATTTTCCCATCAGTCCCTGAGCCTCTGTTCTTTTTGTTTCTATCAAATTTCTGTCATCTAGATTGAATACTTTCTATTGACATATAATCAAGTTCACTGATTTTTCCTTGACATTGCTATTCTGTTCATGAGATCATCTAGTATTTTTAAAAAATCAATAGTTATATTAACAATTCTAAAATATCCAAAACATAAGAACATCAAATCCCATCAAATCCTTATACATATAAGGAGAACTATAAACAGCTTAGTGAGACTGTTTCCAAGTGTGAAACTGTTGTTCAACATTTGAAAATTAATGAATTAATGTCATGCACTGTGTCAACAGACAAAGGAAAATTCATAGGATCATCCAATATATTGTTCCTATTATTACTGTAAATAATTATCTTTAAGTTAATAAATATACAGGATTTAAAAAATATTTATTTTTCTCTGCGTTGGGTCTTTGTTGCTGCATGTGGGCTTTCTCTAGTTGTGACGACTAGGGGCTGCTCTTCGTTGCAGTGCACAGGCTTCCCATTGCGGTGGTGGCTTCTCTTGTTGCAAAGCACAGGCTCTAGCTGTGCAGGCTTCAGTAGTTGTGGCTCACGGGCTTAGTTGCTCCGTGGCATGAGGGATCTTCCCGGACCAGGACTCAAACCCGTGTCCCCTGCATTGGCAGGTGGATTCTTAACCACTGTGCCACCAGGGAAGACCCTAAAGAAGATTTTATTTTACCTACATTTATTCCTTCTTTAACACTCTCCCTTTTACACAGATCAGAGTTTGTATTGATAAATAAACAATTTTTTTTCTCCCTGAAGAATTATTTTAATAAATTATACAAAGCAGGTTTGCTGGTGACTAATTTCCTCAGTTTTTCTTTGAGAAATTCTTTATTTCTCCTTCACTTTTTCTTTTCTTAACATCTTTATTGGAGTATAATTGCTTTACACTGGTGTGTTAGTTTCTGCTTTATAACAAAGTGAATCAGTTATACATATACATATGTTCCCATATCTCTTCCCTCTTGCATCTCCCTCCCTCCAACCCTCCCTATCCCACCCCTCTAAGTGGTCACAAAGAACGAAGCTGATCTCCATGTTCTATGCGACTGCTTCCCACTAGCTATCTATTTTACAATTGGTAGTGTACATAAGTCCATGCCACTCTCTCACTTTGTCACAGCTTACCCTTCCCCCTCCCCATATCCCCAAGTCCATTCTCTAGTAGGTCTGTGTCTTTATTCCCGTCTTGCCTCTAGGTTCTTCATGACCATTTTTTTCCCTTAGATTCCATATATATGTGTTAGCATATAGTATTTGTTTTTCTCTTTCTAACTTTCTTCACTCTGTATGAGAGACTCTAGGTCCATCCACCTCACTACAAATAACTCAATTTTGCTTCTTTTTATGGCTGAGTAATATTCCATTGTATATATGGACCACATCATTTTTATCCATTCATCTTTCAATGAAAACCTAAATTTCTTAAATGTCCTGGCTATTGTAAATAGAGCTTCAATGAACATTGTGCTACATGACACTTTTTGAATTATGGTTTTCTCAGGGTATATGCCCAGTAGTGGGATTCCTGGGTCGTAGGGTAGTTCTATTTTTAGTTTTTTAAGGAACCTCCATACTATTCTCCATGGTGTCTGCATCAATTTACATTCCCACCAACATTGCAAAAGGGTTCCCTTTTCTCCACACCCTCTCCAGCATTTGTTTGTAGAGTTTTTGATGATGGCCATTCTGACTGGTGTGAGATGATATCTGATTGTAGTTTTGATTTGGATTTCTCTAACGATTAATGATGTTGAGCATTCTTTCATGTGTTTGTTGTCAATCTGTATATCTTCTTTGGAGAAATGTCTATTTAGGTCTTCTGCCCATTTCTGGACTGGGTTGTTGTTTTCGATATTGATCTGCATGAGCTGCTTGTAAATTTTGGAGATTAATCCTTTTTCAGTTGATTCATTTGCAAATATTTTCTCCCATTCTGAGGGTTGTCTTTTTGTCTTCTTTATGGTTTCCTTTGCTATGAAAAAGCTTTTAAGTTTCATTAGGTCCCATTTGTTTATTTTTGTTTTTATTTCCATTTGTCTAGGAGGTGGGTCAAAAAGGATCTTGCTGTGATTTATGTCATAGAGTGTTCTGCCTATGTTTTCCTCTAAGAGTTTTTTTTTTTTTTTACATTTTTTTAACATCTGTATTGGGGTACAATTGCTTTACAATGGTGTGTCAGTTTCTGCTTTATAACAAAGTGAATCAGTTATACATATACATATGTTCCCATATGTCTTCCCTCTTGCGTCTCCCTCCCTCCCACCCTCCCTATCCCACCCCTCCAGGCTGTCACAAAGCACCGAGCCAATATCCCTGTGCCATGCGGCTGCTTCCCAATAGCTATCTACCTTACTACGTTTGTTAGTGTGTATATGTCCATGACTCTCTCTTGCCCTGTCACAGCTCACCCTTCTACCCTCCCCATAACCTCAAGTCCGTTCTCTAAGAGGTCTGCGTCTTTATTCCTGCCTTACCCCTAGGTTCTTCATGACATTTTTTTTTCTTAAATTCCATATATATGTGTTAGCATACGGTATTTGTCTTTTTCTTTCTGACTTACTTCACTCTGTATGACTGACTCTAGGTCTATCCACCTCATTACAAATAGCTCAATTTCGTTTCTTTTTATGGCTGAGTAATATTCCATTGTATATATGTGCCACATCTTCTTTATCCATTCATCCGATGATGGGCACGTAGGTTGTTTCCATCTCTGGGCTATTGTAAATAGAGCTGCAATGAACATTTTGGTACATGACTCTTTTTGAATTTCGAATTTCTCAGGGTATATGCCCAGTAGTGGGATTGCTGGGTCATATGGTAGTTCTATTTGTAGTTTTTTAAGGAACCTCCATACTGTTCTCCATAGTGGCTGAACCAATTCACATTCCCACCAGCAGTGCAAGAGTGTTCCCTTTTCTCCACACCCTCTCCAGCATTTATTGTTTCTAGATTTTTTGATGATGGCCATTCTGACTGGGGTGAGATGATATCTCATTGTAGTTTTGATTTGCATTTCTTGAATGATTAATGATGTTGAGCATTCTTTCATGTGTTTGTTGGCAGTCTGTATATCTTCTTTGGAGAAATGTCTATTTAGGTCTTCTGCCCATTTTTGGATTGGGTTGTTTGTTTTCTTGTTATTGAGCTGCATGAGCTGCTTGTAAATTTTGGAGATTAATCCTTTGTCGGTTGCTTCATTGGCAATTATTTTCTCCCATTCTGAGGGTTGTCTTTTGGTCTTGTTTATGGTTTCCTTTGCTGTGCAAAAGCTTTGAAGTTTCATTAGGTCCCATTTGTTTATTTTTGTTTTTATTTCCATTACTCTAGGAGGTGGGTCAGAAAGGATCTTGCTGTGATTTATGTCATAGAGTGTTCTGCCTATGATTTCCTCTAAGAGTTTGATAGTTTCTGGCCTTGCATTTAGGTCTTTAATCCATTTTGAGCTTATTATTGTGTATGGTGTTAGGGAGTGATCTAATCTCATACTTTTACATGTAGCTGTCCAGTTTTCCCAGCACCACTTATTGAAGAGGCTGTCCTTTCTCCCCTGTACATTACTGCCACCTTTATCAAAGATAAGGTGTCCATATGTGCATGGGTTTATCTCTGGGTTTTCTGTCCTGTTCCATTGATCTATCTTTCTGTTTTTGTACCAGTACCATACTGTCTTGATAACTGTAGCTTTGTAGTATAGTCTGAAGTCAGGGAGACTGATTCCTCCAGTTCCTTCTTTCGTTCTCAAGATTGCTTTGGCTATTCGGGGTCTTTTGTGTTTGCATACAAATTGCAAAATTTTTTGTTCTAGTTCTGTGAAAAATGCCAGTGGTAGTTTGATAGGGATTTCATTGAATCTATAGATTGCTTTGGGTAGTAGAGTCATTTTCACAATGTTGATTCTTCCAATCCAAGAACATGGTATATCTCTCCATCTATTTGTATCATCTTTAATTTCTTTCATCAGTGTCTTATAATTTTCTGCATACAGGTCTTTTGTCTCCTTAGGTAGGTTTATTCCTAGATATTTTATTCTTTTTGTTGCAATGGTAAATGGGAGTGTTTTCTTGATTTCACTTTCAGATTTTTCATCATTAGTATATAGGAATGCCAGAGATTTCTGTGCATTAATTTTGTATCCTGCCACTTTACCAAATTCATTGATTATCTCTAGTAGTTTTCTGGTAGCATCTTTAGGGTTCTCTATGTATAGGATCATGTCATCTGCAAACAGTGACAGCTTTACTTCTTATTTTCTGATTTGGATTCCTTTTATTTCCTTTTCTTATCTGATTGCTGTGGCTAAAACTTCCAAAACTATGTTGAATAAGAGTGGTGAGAGTGGGCAACCTTGTCTTTTTCCTGATCTTAGTGGAAATGCTTTCAGTTTTTCACCATTGAGGATGATGTTTGCTGTGGGCTTGTCATATATGGCCTTTATTATGTTGAGGAAAGTTCCCTCTATGCCTACTTTCTGCAGGGTTTTTATCATAAATGGATGTTGAATTTTGTCGAAAGCTTTCTCTGCATCTATTGAGATGATCATATGGTTTTTCTCCTTCAGTTTGTTAATATGGTTTATCACATTGGTAGATATGTGTATATTGAAGAATCCTTGCATTCCTGGAATAAACCCCACTTGATCATGGTGTATGATCCTTTTAATGTGCTGTTGGATTCTGTTTGCTAGTATTTTGTTGAGGATTTTTGCATCTATGTTCATCAGTGATATTGGCCTGTAGTTTTCTTTCTTTGTGACATCCTTGTCTGGTTTTGGTATCAAGGTGATGGTGGCCTCGTAGAAGGAGTTTGGGAGTGTTCCTCCCTCTGCTATATTTTGGAAGAGTTTGAGAAGGATAGGTGTTAGCTCTTCTCTAAATGTTTGATAGAATTCACCTGTGAAGCCATCTGGTCCTGGGCTTTTCTTTGTTGGAAGATTTTTAATCACAGTTTCAATTTCAGTGCTTGTGATTGGTCTGCTCATATTTTCTATTTCTTCCTGATTCAGTCTTGGCAGGTTGTGCATTTCTAAGAATTTGTCCATTTCTTCCAGATTGTCCATTTTATTGGCATAGAGTTGCTTGTAGTAATCTCTCATGATCTCTTTTATTTCTGCAGTGTCAGTTGTTACCTCTCCTTTTTCATTTCTAATTCTATTGATTTGAGTCTTCTCCCTTTTTTTCTTGATGAGTCTGGCTAGTGGTTTATCAATTTTGTTTATCTTCTCAAAGAACCAGCTTTTAGTTTTATTGATCTTTGCTATCATTTCCTTCATTTCTTTTTCATTTATTTCTGATCTGATTTTTATGATTTCTTTCCTTCTGCTAGCTTTGGGGTTTTTTTGTTCTTCTTTCTCTAATTGCTTGAGGTGCAAGGTTAGGTTGTTTATTCGAGATGTTTCCTGCTTCTTAAGGTGGGCTTGTATTGCTATAAACTTCCCCCTTAGAACTGCTTTTGCTGCATCCCACAGGTTTTGGGTCGTTGTGTCTCCATTGTCATCTGTTTCTAGGTATTTTTTGATTTCCTCTTTGATTTCTTCAGTGATCACTTCATTATTAAGTAGTGTATTGTTTAGCCTCCATGTGTTTGTACTTTTTACAGATCTTTTCCTGTAATTGATATCTAATCTCATGGCGTTGTGGTCAGAAAAGATACTTGATACAATTTCAATTTTCTTAAATTTACCAAGGCTTGATTTGTGACCTAAGATATGATCTATCCTGGAGAATGTTCCATGAGCACTTGAGAAAAATGTGTATTCTGTTGTTTTTGGATGGAGTGTCCTATAAATATCAATTAAGTCCATCTTGTTTAATGTATCATTTAAAGCTTGTGTTTCCTTATTTATTTTCATTTTGGATGATCTGTCCATGGGTGAAAGTGGGTGTTTAAGTCCCTTACTATGAATGTGTTACTGTCGATTTCCCCTTTTATGGCTGTTAGTATTTGCCTTATGTATTGAGGTGCTCCTGTGTTGGGTGCATAATTATTTACAATTGTTATATCTTCTTCTTAGATCGATCCCTTGATCATTATGTAGTGTCCTTCTTTGTCTCTTTTAATAGTCCTTATTTTAAAGTCTATTTTGTCTGATATGAGAATTGCTACTCCAATTTTCCTTTGATGTCCATTTGCATGGAATATTTTTTTCCATCCCTTCACTTTCAGTCTGTATGTGTCCCTAGGTCTAAAGTGGGTCTCTTGTAGACAGCATATATACGGGTCTTGTTTTTGTATCCATTCAGCCAGTCTATGTCTTTTGTTGGAGTATTTAATTCATTTACATTTAAGGTAATTATCAATATGTATGTTCCTATTACCATTTTGTTAATTGTTTTGGGTTTGTTATTGTAGGTCTTTTCCTTTGCTTGTTGTTTCCTGCTTAGAAAAGTTCCTTTAGCATTCGTTGTAAAGCTGGTTTGGTGGTGCTGAATTCTCTTAGTTTTTCTTGTCTCTAAAGGTTTTAATTTCTCCATCAAATATGAATAAGATCCTTGCTGGTAGAGTAATCTTGGTTGTAGGTTTTTCCCTTTCATCACTTTAAATATGTCCTGCCACTCACTTCTGGCTCACAGAGTTTGTGCTGAAAGATCAGCTGTTAACTGTATGGGGATTCCCTTGTGTGTTACTTGTTGTTTTCCCTTGCTGCTTTTAATGTTTTTTCTTTGTATTGAATTTTTGATAGTTTGATTAATATTTGTCTTGGCATGTTTCTCCTTGGATTTATCCTGTATGGGATTCTCTGTGCTTCCTGGACTTGATTAACTATTTCCTTTCCCATAATAGGGAAGTTTTCAATTATAATCTCTTCAAATATTTTCTCAGTCCCTTTCATTTTCTCTTCTTCTTCTGGGACCCTGTAATTTGAATGTTGGTGAATTTAATTTTGTCTCAGTGGTCTCTGAAACTGTCCTCAATTGTTTTCATTCTTTATTCTGCTCTGCAGTAGTTATTTCCACTATTTTATCTTCCAGTTCACTTATCCGTTCTTCTGACTTAGTTATTCTGCTATTGATCCCTTCTAGAGAATTTTTAATTTCATTTATTTTGTTGTTCATCACTGTTTATTGGCTCTTTAGTTCTTCTAGGTCCTTGTTAAATGTTTCTTGTATTTTCTCTATTCTGTTTCCAAGATTTTGATCACGTTTACTGTCATTATTCTGAATTCTTTTTCAGGAAGACTACCTAGTTCCTCTTCATTTGTTAGGTCTGTTGGGTGTTTGCCTTGCTCCTTCATCTGCTGTGTGTTTTTCTGTCTTCTCATTTTGGTTAACTTACTGTGTTTGGGGTCTCCTTTTTGCAGACTGCATATTCATAGTTCCCAGTTTTTGGTGTCTGTCCCCAGTGTCTAAGGTTGGTTCAGTGGGTTGTGTAGGCTTCCTGGTGGAGGGGACTAGTGCCTGTGTTCTGGTGGATGAGGCTGGATCTCATCTTTCTGGTGGGCAGGTACACATCTGGTGTTGTGTTTTGGGGTGTCTGTGGCCTTATTATGATTTTAGGCAGCCTCTGTACTAATGGATGGGGTTGTTTTCCTGTCTTGCTAGTTGTTTGGCATGGGGTGTCCTGCACTGTTGCTTGCTGGTTGTTGAGTGAATCTGGGTCTTGTCATTGAGATGGAGATATCTGAGAGATTTTCATCGTTTGATATTACGTGGAGCTGGGAGGTCTCTTGTGGACCAGTGTCCTGAACTTGGCTCTCCCATGTCAAAGACACAGCCCTGATGCCTGGCTGGAGCACCAAGAGCCTTTCATCCACATGGCTCAGAATAAAAGGGAGAAAAAATAGAAAGAAAGAACAAAAGAAAGAAGATAAAATAAAATTTATTAAAATTAAAAATTATTATTATGTAAAAATTTAAAAAATAAAAATAAAAAATGGACAGACAGACCCATAGGACAAATGGTAAAAGCGTAGCTATATAGACAAAATCACACACAGAAGCATACACATACACACTCACAAAAAGAGAAAAAGGGGGAAAGAAAATATATATATACATATATATATATATATTTACTCCCAACGTCCACCTCCTCAATTTGGGATGATCCAGTTTTCTATTCAGGTGTTCCACAGCTGCAAGGTACATTAAGTTGATTGTGGAGATTTAATCCTCTGCTCCTGAGGCTGCTGGGAGAAATTTCCGTTTCTCTTCTTTGTTCACCAACTTTCGTGGTTCAGCTTTGGATTTGGACCCGCCTCTGCATTTAGGTCACCTGAGGGCATCTTTTCTTTGCTCAGACAGGATGGGGTTAAAGGAGCAGCTGATACGGAGGCTCTGGCTCACTCAGGCTGGCGGGAGGGAGGGGGTATGGATGTGGGGTGAGCCTGCAGCGGCAGAGGCCGACATGACGTTGCAACAGCCTGAGGTGTGCCCTGTGTTCTCTCAGGGAAGTTGTCCCGGGAGCACGGGACCCTGGTAGTGGTGGCCTGCACAGGTTCCGAGGAGGGGAGGTGTGGATGGCGACCTGTGCTTGCACCCAGGCTTCTTGGTGGCTGCAACAGCAACCTTAGTGTCCCATGCCCGTTCTGGGGTCCGGGCTGATAACCACGGCTCGCGTCCGTCTCTGGAGCTCCTTTAAGTAGCGCTGTTAATCTCCTCTCCTCGCGCACCAGGAAACAAAGAGGCAAGAAAAAGTCTCTTGCCTCTTCGGCAGCTCCAGACTTTTCCCCGGACTCCCTCCCAGCTAGCCGGTGCACTATCCCCCTTCAGGCTGTGTTCATGCAGCCAACCCCAGTCCTCTCCCTGGGATCCGACCTCCCAAACCTGGTGAGTGCTGGTCGGCGCTAATCCTCTGTGCGGGAATCTCTCCGCTTTGCCCTCTGCACCCCTGTGGATGTGCTCTCCTCTGTGGCTCCGAAGCTTCCCCCCTCTGCTACCCGAAGTCTCCGCCCACGAAGGGGCTTCTAGTGTGTGGAAACCTTTCCTGCTTCACAGCTCCCTCCCACTGGTGCAAGTCCCATCCCTATTCTTTTGTTGCTGTTTTTTCTTTTTTCTTTTGTCCTACCCAGGTACGTGGGGAGTTTCTTGCCTTTTGGGAGGTTTGAAGTCTTCGGCCAGCGTGTTCCATAGGAGCTGTTCCACATGTAGATGTATTTCTGATGTATTTGTGAAAAGGAAGGTGATCTCCACATCTTATGCTTCCGCCATCTTGAAGCTCCTCTCTCCTTCACTTTTGAAGGATAATTTTGCTCAATATAAATTTTATAGGATATAGAATTATTCAAGAAGAAGTAGTTGAGTATCTGTTTTCAATTTGGGTCAGTATATACCAAGGATTGGAATTGCTGGGTCATATTCCATGAGCCTTTCTATGCTTACCTTTTTTAAAACTTTTTTTCTGTCACGTTTTATGGAGGTATAATTGACAAAATGTATATATTTAAAGTGTAAAACATGATGGTTTGATATATATGATCATGTTAATTAACAATTACATGTATGAGGAACTGCCAACCAAGTCTGTTGTGTTCCCACCATCAGTTTATAAAGGTTCCACTTTCTCCACATACTTGTCAACACTTTCTTTGTTCTTCCTTTCCTTTTATCTACTTTTTATTAAAAAAAACATATTTGGGCATAGTTGATTTACAATGTTGTGTTAATTTCAGGTGTACAGAAGAATGAATCAGTTATACATATACATATATCCATTGTTTTGCAGATTCTTTTCCCATATAGGTTATTACAGAATATTGAGTAGGATTCCCTGTGCTATATGGTAGGTCCTTATTAGTTATCTATTTTATATATAGTATTTTGTATATGTTAATCTCAGTCTCCTAGTTTATCACTTCACCCCACATTTCCCCTTTTGTAACCATAAATTTAATTTCAAGATCTGTAAGTCTGTTTCTGTTTTGTAAATAAGTTCATTTGTATCAATTTTTATTACATTCTACAAATATGTTATCATATGACATTTGTCTTTCTCTATTTGCTTTTATTGTTACCACCCTAGTGGATGTGAAGAGGTATATCATTTTAATTTACATTTTCTAATGACTGAAGATGTTGAGGATAGTTTTATGTGCCTATGGGCCATTTGTATAGCTTCTTGGAGAAAAGTCTGTTCAAATCCTTTAGCCACTTTTTAGAAAACATTTTAATCATTTAAAAAATTGAAGAATAGTTAATTTACAATGTGTAAACATTGGGCTTTCTATCCTGTTCTATTGATCTATATGTCTGATTTTGTACCAGTACCATACTGGCTTTTTTTTTAAATTTTATTTTATTTATGTTTTTAAACAGCAGGTTCTTATTAGTCATCCATTTTATACACATTGGTGTATACATGTCAATCCCTATCTCCCAATTCATTGCACCACCAGCACCCCCCACCACCGCTTTCCCCCCTTGGTGTCCATACGTTTGTTCTCTGCATCTGTGTCTGAATTTCTGCCATAAAAACTGGTTCATCTGTACCGTTTTTCTAAGTATAACATATATGCATTAATATGTGATATTTGTTTTTCTCTTTCTAACGTACTTCACTCTGTATGACAGACTCTAGATTCATCCATGTCTCTACAAATGACCCAGTTTCGTTCCTTTTTATGGCTGAGTAATATTCCATTCCAATATTCCACATCTTCTTTATCCATTTGTCTGTTGATGGGCATTTAGGTTGCTTCCATGACTTGGCTATTGTAAATAGTGCTGCAGTGAACATCGGGGTGCATGTGTCTTTTTGAATTATGGTTTCCTCTGGGTATATGCCCAGTAGTGGGAATGCTGGGATATATGGTAATTCTATTTTTAGTTTTTTCTTTTTTTTTTTTTTTTTTTTTTTGCGGTACGCGGGCCTCTTACTGCTGTGGCCTCTCCTGTCACGAAGCACAGGCTCCATATGCGCAGGCCCAGCGGCCATGGTCCATTGGCCCACCCGCTTCACAGCATGCGGAATCCTCCCAGACTGGGGCATGAACCCGCGTTCTGCGCATCGGCAGGTGGACTCCCAATCACTGTGCCACCAGGGAAGCACTATTTTCAGTTTTTTAAGGAACTTTCATACTGTTCTCCACAGTGGCTGTATCAACTTACATTCCCACAAACAGTTCAAGAGAGTTCCCTTTTCTCCACACCCTCTCCAGCATTTGTTGTTTTTAGATTTTCTGATGATGCCCATTCTAAAAGTTCTGAGGTGATACCTCATTGTAGTTTTGATTTGCATTTCTCTAATAATTAGTGATGTTGAGCAGCTTTTCATGTGCTTCGCAGCAATCTGTATGTCCTCTTTGGAGAAATGTCTATGCAGATCTTCTGCTCATTTTTGGATTCAGTTGTTTGTTTTTTTAATATTGCACTGCATGAACTGTTTAAATATTTTGGAGATTAATCCTTTGGGTGTTGATTCATTTGCAAATATTTATTTCCCATTCTGAGGGCTGTCTTTATGTCTTGTTTGTAGTTTCTTTTGCTTTGCAAAAGCTTCTAAGTTTCATTAGGTCCCATTTGTTTATTTTTTGTTTTTATTTCCATTTGTCTAGGAGGTGGGTCAAAAAGGATCTTGCTGTGATTTATATCATAGCGTGTTCTGCCTATGTTTTCCTCTAAGAGTTTGATAGTCTCTGGGCTTACATTTAGGTCTTTAATCCATTTTGAGTTTATGTTTGTGTATGGAGTTAGGGAGTGTTCTAATTTCATACTTTTACATGTACCTGTCCAGTTTTCCCAGCACCACTTATTGAAGAGGCTGTCTTTTCTCCACTGTATATTCTTGCCTCCTTTATCAAAGAAAAGTTGACCATATGTGCATGTGTTTATCTCTGGGCTTTCTATCCTGTTCCATTGATGTATATTTCTGTTTTTGTGCCAGTACCATATTGTCCTGATTACTGTAGCTTTCTAGTATAGTCCAATGTCAAGGTGTCTGATTCCCCGAGATCCATTTTTTCCCCTCAAGACTGCTTTGGCTATTCCGTGTCTTTTGTGTCTCCATACAAATTTAAAGATTTTTTGTTCTTGCTCTATAAAAATATGACATTGGTAATTTGGTAGGATTTGCATTGAATCTGTAGATTGCTTTGGGTAATATAGTCATTTTTACAATATTGATTCTTCCAATCCAAGAACATTGTATGTATCTCCATCTGTTGGCATCGTCTTAAATTTCTTTCAACAGTGTCTTAAGGTTTTCTGCATACAGGTCTTTTGTCTCCCTAGGTAGTTTTATTCCTAGATATTTTATTCTTTTTGTTGCAATGGTAAATGAGAGTGTTTCCTTAATTTCTCTTTCAGATTTCATGATTAGTGTATAGGAATGCAAGAGATTTCTGTGCATTAACTTTGTATTCTGCAACTTTACCAAATTCATTGAACAGCTCTAATAGTTTTCTGGTGGTATTTTTAGGATTATCTGTGTATAGTATCATGTTATCTGCAAACAGTGATAGTTTTACTTCTTCTTTTCCAATTTGTAATCCTTTATCTTTTTTCTTCTCTGATTGCTGTGTCTAGGACTTCCAAAACTATGTTAAATAATAGTGGTGACAGTGGACATACTTGTCTTAATCCAGATCTTAAAGGAAATGCTTTCAGTTTTTCACCATAGAGAATGGTGTTTGCTGTGGGTTTGTCATATATGGCTTCTATTATGCTGACGTAGGTTCCCTCTATGCCCACTTCCTGGAGAGTTTTTATCATAAACTGTGCTGTATTTTGTCAAATGCTTTTTCTGCATCTATTGAGATGATCATATGGTTTTTATTTCTCAGTTTGTTAATATGGTGTATCACCTTGGTGGATTTGCGTATATTGAAGAATTCTTGAATCCCTGGGATAAAACCCGCTTGATCATGGTGTATGATCATTTTAATGGGTTGTTGGACTCTGTTTGCTAGTATTTTGCTGAGAATATTTGCATCTATATTCATCACTGATATTGGTCTGTAATTTTCTTTTTATGTAGTATCTTTGTCTGGTTTTGGTATCAGGGTAATAGTGGCATCATAGAATGAGTTTGGGATTGTTCCTTCCCCTGCAATATTTTGGAAGAGTTTGAGAAGGATGGGTGTTAGCTCTTCTCTAAATGTTTGATAGAATTCACCTGTGAAACCATTTGGTCCTTGACTGTTTTTTGTTGGAAGATTTTAAATCACAGTTTCTATTTCATTACTTATGATTGGTCTGTTCGTTTTAACTATATTTTCCTGGATCAGTCTTGGAAGGTTATACCTTTTTAAAAATTTGCCCATTTCTTCCAGATTGTCCACTTTATTGGCATAGAGTTGCTTGTAGTAGTCTCTTAGGATGCTTTGTATTTCTGTGGTATCTGTTGTAACTTTTTTTTTCCTTTGAGTATTCTTTTTTTTTTTTACATCTTTATTGGAGGATAATTGCTTTACAATGGTGTGCTAGTTTCTGCTTTATAACAAAGTGAATCAGTTATACATATACATATGTTCCCATATCTCTTCCCTCTTGCATCGCCCTCCCTCCAACCCTCCGTATCCCACCCCTCTAGGTGGTCACAAAGCACCGAGCTGATCTCCCTGTGCTATGCGGCTGCTTCCCACTAGCTATCTATTTTAACTTTGGTAGTGTATATATGTCCATGCTACTCTCTCACTTTGTCACAACTTACACTTCCTCCTCCCCATATCCTCAAGTCCATTCTCTAGTAGGTCTGTGTCTTTATTCCTGTCTTACCACTAGGTTCTTCATGACATTTTTTTCTTAAATTCCATGTATATGTCTTAGCATACAGTATTTGTCTTTCTCTTTCTGACTTACTTCACTCTGTATGACATATTCTAGGTCCATCTACTTAATTACAAAGAGCTCAATTTCGTTTCATTTTTATGTCTGATTAATATTCCATTGTATATATGTGCCACATCTTCTTTATCCATTCATCCAATGATGGATGCTTAGGTTGTTTCCATGTCTTGGCTATTGTAAATAGAGGTGCAATGAACATTTTGGTACATGACTTTTTCAATTATGGTTTTCTCAGGGTATATGCCCAGTAGTGGGATTGCTGGGTCATATGGTAGTTCTATTTGTAGTTTTTTAAGGAACCTCCATACTGTTCACCGTAGTGGCTGTACCAATTCACATTCCTACCAGCAGTGCAAGAGTCTTCCTTTTTCTCCACACCCTCTCCATCATTTATTGTTTCTACATTTTTTGATGATGGCCATTCTGACTGGGGTGAGAATGTATCTCATTGTAGTTTTGATTTGCATTTCTCTAATGATTAATGATGTTGAGCATTCTTTCATGTGTTTGTTGGCAGTCTATATACCTTATTTGGAGAAACGTCTATTTAGGTCTTCTGCCCATTTTTGGATTTGGTTGTTTGTTTTTCTGTTATTGAGCTGCATGAGCTGCTTGTAAATTTTGGAGATTAATCCTTTGTCAGTTGCTTCATTTACAAATATTTTCTCCCGTTCTGAGGGTTGTCTTTTGGTCTTGTTTATGGTTTCCTTTGCTGTACAAAAGCTTTTAAGTTTCATTAGGTCCCATTTGTTTATTTTTGTTTTTATTTCGATTTCTCTAGGAGGTGGGTCAAAAAGGATCTTGCTGTGATTTGTGCTATAGAGTGTTCTGCCTATGTTTTCCTCTAAGAGTTTGATAGTTTCTGGCCCTACATTTAGGTCTTTAATCCATTTTGAGCTTATTTTTGTGTATGGTGTTAGGGAGTGATCTAATCTCATACTTTTACATGTACCTGTCCAGTTTTCCCAGCACCACTTACTGAAGAGGCTGTCCTGTCTCCACTGTACATTCCTGTCTCCTTTATCAAAGATAAGGTGACCATAGGTGCGTGGTTTATCTCTGGGCTTTCTATCTTGTTGCATTGATCTATCTTTCTTTTTTTGTGCCAGTACCATATTGTCTTGATTACTGTAGCTTTGTAGTATAGTCTGAAGTCAGGGAGCCTGATTCTCCAGCTCTGTTTTCCGTTCTCAAGATTGCTTTGGCTATTCAGGGTCTTTTGTGTTTCCATACAAATTCGGAAATTTTTTGTTCTTGTTCTGTGAAAAACGCCAGTGGTAGTTTGATAGGGATTTCATTGAATTTGTAGATTGCTTTGGGTAGTAGAGTCATTTTCACAATGTTGATTCTTCCAATCCAAGAACATGGTATATCTCTCCAGCTATTTGTATAATCTTTAGTTTCTTTCATCAGTATCTTATAATTTTCTGCATGCAGGTCTTTTTTCTCCTTAGGTAGGTTTATTCCTAGATATTTTATTCTTTTTCTTGTAGAAGTTTTCTGGTAGCATCTTTAGGGTTCTGTATGTATAGTATCATGTCATCTGCAAAACAGTGACAGCTTGCTTCTTCTTTTCCGATTTTGATTCTTTTATTTCCTTTTCTTCTTTGATTGCTGCGGCTAAAACTTCCAAAACTATGTTGAATAAGAGTTGTGAGAGTGGGCAACCTTGTGTTGTTCCTGATCTTAGTGGAAATGCTTTCAGTTTTTCACCATTGAGGACAATGTTGGCTGTGGCTTTGTCATGTATGGCCTTTATTATGTTGAGGAAAGTTCCCTCTATGCCTACTTTCTGGAGGGTTTTTATCATAAATAGGTGTTGAATATTGTCGAAAGCTTTCTCTGCATCTATTGAGATGATCATATGTTTTTTTCTTCAATTTGTTAATATCGTGTATTACATTGGTTGATTTGCGTATATTGAAGAATTCTTGCATTCCTGGAATAAACCCCACTTGATCATGGTTTATGATCCTTTTTTTTTTTTTTAACATCTTTATTGGGGTATAATTGCTTTACAATGGTGTGTTAGTTTCTGCTTTATAACAAAGTGAATCAGTCATACATAAGCATATGTTCCCATATGTCTTCCCTGTTGCGTCTCCCTCCCTCCCACCCTCCCCATCCCACCCCTCCAGGCTGTCACAAAGCACCGAGCCAATATCCCTGTGCCATGCGGCTGCTTCCCACTAGCTATCTACCTTACTGCGTTTGTTACTGTGTATATGCCAATGACTCTCTCTCGCCCTGTCACAGCTCACCCTTCCCCCTCCCCATAACCTCAAGTCCGTTCTCTAAGAGGTGCGTCTTTATTCCTGCTTTACCCCTAGGTTCTTCATGACATTTTTTTCTTAAATTCCATATATATGTGTTAGCATACGGTATTTGTCTTTTTCTTTCTGACTTACTTCACTCTGTATGACAGACTCTAGGTCTATCCACCTCATTACAAATAGCTCAATTTCGTTTCTTTTTATGGCTGAGTAATATTCCATTGTATATATGTGCCACATCTTCTTTATCCATTCATCTGATGACGGGCACTTAGGTTGTTTCCATCTCCGGGCTATTGTAAATAGAGCTGCAATGAACATTTTGGTACATGACTCTTTTTGAATTTTGGTTTTCTCAGGGTATATGCCCAGTAGTGGGATTGCTGGGTCATATGGTAGTTCTATTTGTAGTTTTTTAAGGAACCTCCATACTGTTCTCCATAGTGGCTGAACCAATTCACATTCCCACCAGCAGTGCAAGAGTGTTCCCTTTTCTCCACACCCTCTCCAGCATTTATTGTTTCTAGATTTTTTGATGATGGCCATTCTGACTGGTGTGAGATGATATCTCATTGTAGTTTTGATTTCCATTTCTCTAATGATTAATGATGTTGAGCATTCTTTCATGTGTTTGTTGGCAGTCTGTATATCTTCTTTGGAGAAATGTCTATTTAGGTCTTCTGCCCATTTTTGGATTGGGTTGTTTGTTTTCTTGTTATTGAGCTGCATGAGCTGCTTGTAAATTTTGGAGATTAATCCTTTGTCGGTTGCTTCATTTGCAAATATTTTCTCCCATTCTGAGGGTTGTCTTTTGGTTTTGTTTATGGTTTCCTTTGCTGTGCAAAAGCTTTGAAGTTTCATTAGGTCCCATTTGTTTATTTTTGTTTTTATTTCCATTACTCTAGGAGGTGGGTCAGAAAGGATCTTGCTTTGATTTATGTCATAGAGTGTTCTGCCTATGTTTTCCTCTAAGAGTTTGATAGTTTCTGGCCTTACATTTAGGTCTTTAATCCATTTTGAGCTTATTTTTGTGTATGGTGTTAGGGAGTGATCTAATCTCATACTTTTACATGTACCTGTCCAGTTTTCCCAGCACCACTTATTGAATAGGCTGTCCTTTCTCCCCTGTACATTACTGCCACCTTTATCAAAGATAAGGTGTCCATATGTGCATGGGTTTATCTCTGGGCTTTCTATCCTGTTCCATTGATCTATCTTTCTGTTTTTGTGCCAGTACCATACCGTCTTGATGACTGTAGCTTTGTAGTATAGTCTGAAGTCAGGGAGCCTGATTCCTCCAGTTCCTTCTTTCGTTCTCAAGATTGCTTTGGCTATTCGGGGTCTTTTGTGTTTCCATACAAATTGTGAAATTTTTTGTTCTAGTTCTGTGAAAAATGCCAGTGGTAGTTTGATAGGGATTGCATTGAATCTATAGATTGCTTTGGGTAGTAGAGTCATTTTCACAATGTTGATTCTTCCAATCCAAGAACATGGTATATCTCTCCATCTATTTATATCATCTTTAATTTCTTTCATCAGTGTCTTATAATTTTCTGCATACAGGTCTTTTGTCTCCTTAGGTAGGTTTATTCCTAGATATTTTATTCTTTTTGTTGCAATGGTAAATGGGAGTGTTTTCTTGATTTCACTTTCAGATTTTTCATCATTAGTATATAGGAATGTCAGAGATTTCTGTGCATTAATTTTGTATCCTGCCACTTTACCAAATTCATTAATTAGCTCTAGTAGTTTTCTGGTAGCATCTTTAGGGTTCTCTATGTATAGGATCATGTCATCTGCAAACAGTGACAGCTTTACTTCTTCTTTTCCAATTTGGATTCCTTTTATTTCCTTTTCTTCTCTGATTGCTGTGGCTAAAACTTCCAAAACAATGTTGAATAATAGTGGTGAGAGTGGGCAACCTTGTCTTGTTCCTGATCTTAGTGGAAATGCTTTCAGTTTTTCACCATTGAGGATGATGTTTGCTGTGGGCTTGTCATATATGGCCTTTATTGTGTTGAGGAAAGTTCCCTCTATGCCTACTTTCTGCAGGGTTTTTATCATAAATGGGTGTTGAATTTTGTCAAAAGCTTTCTCTGCATCTATTGAGATGATCATATGGTTTTTCTCCTTCAATTTGTTAATATGGTTTATCACATTGATAGATTTGCGTATATTGAAGAATCCTTGCATTCCTGGCATAAACCCCACTTGATCATGGTGTATGATCCTTTTAATGTGCTGTTGGATTCTGTTTGCTAGTATTTTGTTGAGGATTTTTGCATCTATGTTCATCAGTGATATTGACCTGTAGTTTTCTTTCTTTGTGACATCCTTGTCTGGTTTTGGTATCAAGGTGATGGTGGCCTCGTAGAAGGAGTTAGGGAGTGGTCCTCCCTCTGCTATATTTTGGAAGAGTTTGAGAAGGATAGGTGTTAGCTCTTCTCTAAATGTTTGATAGAATTCGCCTGTGAAGCCATCTGGTCCTGGGCTTTTCTTTGTTGGAAGATTTTTAATCACAGTTTCAATTTCAGTGCTTGTGATTGGTCTGTTCATATTTTCTATTTCTTCCTGATTCAGTCTTGGCAGGTTGTGCATTTCTAAGAATTTGTCCATTTCTTCCAGATTGTCCATTTTATTGGCATAGAGTTGCTTGTAGTAATCTCTCATGATCTCTTTTATCTCTGCAGTGTCAGTTGTTACCTCTCCTTTTTCATTTCTAATTCTATTGATTTGAGTCTTCTCCCTTTTTTTCTTGATGAGTCTGGCTAGTGGTTTATCTATTTTGTTTATCTTCTCAAAGAACCAGCTTTTAGTTTTATTGATCTTTGCTATTGTTTCCTTCATTTCTTTTTCATTTATTTCTGATCTGATTTTTATGATTTCTTTCCTTCTGCTAGCTTTGGGGTTTTTTTGTTCTTCTTTCTCTAATTGCTTGAGGTGCAAGGTTAGGTTGTTTATTCGAGATGTTTCCTGCTTCTTAAGGTGGGCTTGTATTGCTATAAACTTCCCCCTTAGAACTGCTTTTGCTGCATCCCACAGGTTTTGGGTCGTCGTGTCTCCATTGTCATTTGTTTCTAGGTATTTTTTGATTTCCTCTTTGATTTCTTCAGTGATCTCTTCATTATTAAGTAGTGTATTGTTTAGCCTCCATTTGTTTGTATTTTTTACAGATCTTTTCCTGTTATTGATATCTAGTCTCATGGCGTTGTGGTCAGAAAAGATACTTGATACAATTTCAATTTTCTTAAATTTACCAAGGCTTGATTTGTGACCTAAGATATGATCTATCCTGGAGAATGTTCCATGGGCACTTGAGAAAAATGTGTATTCTGTTGTTTTTGGATGGAGTGTCCTATAAATATCAATTAAGTCCATCTTGTTTAATGTATCATTTAAAGCTTGTGTTTCCTTATTTATTTTCATTTTGTGTGATCTGTCCATTGGTGAAAGTGGGGTGTTTAATTCCCCTACTATGAATGTGTTACTGTCGATTTCCCCTTTTATGGCTGTTAGTATTTGCCTTATGTATTGAGTTGCTCCTATGTTGGGTGCATAAATATTTACAATTGTTATATCTTCTTATTGGATCGATCCCTTGATCATTATGTAGTGTCCTTCTTTGTCTCTTTTAATAGTCCTTATTTTAAAGTCTATTTTGTCTGATATGAGAATTGCTACTCCAGCTTTCTTTTGGCTTCCATTTGCATGGAATATCTTTTTCCATCCCCTTACTTTCAGTCTGTATGTGTCTTTAGGTCTGAAGTGGGTCTCTTGTAGACAGCATATATAAGGGTCTTGTTTTTGTATCCATTCAGCTAATCTGTGTCTTTTGGTGGGAGCATTTAGTCCATTTACATTTAAGGTAATTATCAATATGTATGTTCCTATTCCCATTTTCTAAATTGTTTTGGGTTCGTTATTATAGGTCTTTTCCTTCTCTTGTGTTTCTTGCCTAGAGAAGATCCTTTAGCATTTGTTGTAAAGCTGGTTTGGTGGTGCTGAACTGTCTCAGCTTTTGCTTGTCTGTAAAGGTTTTAATTTCTCCATCAAATCTGAATGAGATCCTTGCTGGGTAGAGTAGTCTTGGCTGCATGTTTTTCTCCTTCATCACTTTCAGTATGTCCTGCCACTCCCTTCTGGCTTGTAGGGTTTCTGCTGAGAGATCAGCTGTTAACCTTATGGGGATTCCCTTATGTGTTATTTGTTGTTTTTCCCTTGCTGCTTTTAATATGCTTTCTTTGTATTTAATTTTTGACAGTTTGATTAATATGTGTCTTGGCGTATTTCTCCTTGTATTTATCTTGTATGGGACTCTCTGTGCTTCCTGGACTTGATTAACTATTTCCTTTCCCATATGAGGGAGGTTTTCAACTATAATCTCTTCAAATATTTTCTCAGTCCCTTTCTTTTTCTCTTCTTCTTCTGGAACCCCAATAATTCGAATGTTGGTGCATTTAATGTTGTCCCAGAGGTCTCTGAGACTGTCCTCAGTTCTTTTCATTCTTTTTTCTTTATTCTGCTCTGCAGTAGTTATTTCCACTATTTTATCTTCCAGGTCACTTATCCATTCTTCTGCCTCAGTTATTCTGCTATTGATCCCATCTAGAGTACTTTTAATTTCATTTATTGTGTTGTTCATCGTTGCTTGTTTCATCTTTAGTTCTTCTAGGTCCTTGTTAACTGATTCTTGCATTTTGTCCAATCTATTGTCCATTCTATCTCCAAGATTTCGGATCAACCTTACTATCATTATTCTGAATTCTCTTTCAGGTAGACTGCCTATTTCCTCTTCATTTGTTAGGTCTGGTGGGTTTTTATCTTGCTCCTTCATCTGCTGTGTGTTTTTCTGTCTTTTCATTTTGCTTATCTTACTGTGTTTGGGGTCTCGTTTTTGCAGGCTGCAGGTTTGTAGTTCCTCCTGTTTTTGATGTCTGTCTCCAGTGGCTAAGGTTGGTTCAGTGGGTTGTGTAGGCTTCCTGGTGGAGGGGGCTAGTGCCTGTGTTGTGGTGGATGAGGCTGGATCTTGTCTCTCTAGTAGGCAGGTTCACGTCTGGTGGTGTGTTTGGGGGTGTCTGTGGCCTTATTATGATTTTAGGCAGCCTCTCTGCTAATGGTTGGGGTTGTGTTCCTGTTTTGCTAGTTGTTTGGCATAGGTTTTCCAGCACTGTGGCTTGCTGGTCGTTGAGTGAAGCTGGGTGCTGGTGTTAAGATGGAGGTCTCTGGGAGATTTTCGCCGTTTGATATTATGTGGAGCTGGGAGGTCTCTTGTTGATCAGTGTCCTGAAGTTGGCTGTCCTACCTCAGAGGCAGAGCCCTGCCTCCTGGCTGGAGCACCAAAAGCTTTTCATCCACAGGCTCAGGATAAAAGGGAGAAAAAGTAGAGGGAATTAGTAGAAGTATGAGGAAAGAAAGAAGGAAAGGAGGGTAGGAAGGAAGGAAGAAAGAAAGAAAGAAGCAAAGAAGGAAAGAAGGCAAGAAGGAAAGAAAGGAGGGAGGGAGGGAGGGAGGGAGGAAGGAAGGAAGGAGGGAAATAAGGAAAAAAGATAGAAAGAAAGAAGATACAGTAAAAAGAAAATAAAGTATAATAAAGTTATTGAATTAAAAACTTCTTATTTAGAAAAAAAAAAAAAAAAGGGACGGAAAGAACCTTAGGACAAATGTTGGAAGCAAAGCTATACAGACAAAATCTTACACAGAAGCATACACATACACCCTCACTAAACGAGGTAAATGGGGAAAAATCCTAAATCTTGCTGTCAGAGACCACCTCCTCAATTTGGGATGATTCGTTGTCTAAAGGAGGGAAGGAAGGACGGAAAGAAAGAAAGAAAGAACGAAGGTAAAGTATAATAAGGTTATTAAAATTAATTATTAAGAAAAAAAATTAAAAAACATGGACTAATAGAACCCTAGGACAAATGGTGGAAGCAAGACTATACAGACAAGATCTCACACAGAAGCATACACATACACATTCACAAAAAGAGGAAAGGGGAAAAAATCATAGATCTTGCTCCTAAAGTCCACTTCCTTAATTTGGGGTGATTGGTTGTCTATTCAGGTATTCCACAGATGCAGGGTACATCAAGTTGATTGTGGAGCTTTAATCCGCTGCTTCTGAGGCTGCTGGGAGAGATTTCCCTTTCTCTTCTTTGTTCTCACAGCTCCCAGGGCTAAGCTTTGGATTTGGCCCTGCCACTGCGTGTAGATCGCTGGAGGGCGTCTGTTTTTTGCTCAGACAGGATGGGGTTAAAAGAGCCGCTGATTGGGGGCTCTGGCGCACTCAGGCCGGCGGGGACGGAGGGGCACAGAGTGCGGGGCGGGCCTGCGGTGGCAAAGGCCGGCGTGACTTTGCACCAGCCTGAGGCGCGCTGTGCGCTCTCCCGGGGAAGTTGTCCCTGGATCCCGGGAACCCGGCAGTGGCGGGCTGCACAGGCTCCGCGGAGGAGGGCTGTGGAGAGTGACCTGTGCTCGCACACAGGCCCCTCGGTGGCGGCAGCAGCAGCCTTAACGTCTCCCGCCCGCCTCTGGGGTCCGCGCTTTTAGCCGCGGCTCGCGCCCGTCTCTGGATTCCGCGCTTTCAGCCGCGGCTCGCGCCCGTCTCTGGATTCCGCGCTTTCAGCCGCGGCTCGCGCCCGTCTCTGGGGTCCGCGCTTTTAGCCGCGGCTCGCGCCCGTCTCTGGAGTTCCTTTAAGCAGCGTTCTTAAACCCCTCTCCTCACGCCCCAGGAAACAAAGAGGGAAGGAAAAGTCTCCTGCCTCTTCTGCAGGTGCAGGCTTTCCCCGGACTCCCTCCCGGCTAGCTGTGGTGCACTAACCCCTTCAGGCTATGTTCAAGCCGCCAACCCCAGTCCTCTCCCTGCGCTCCGGCCTCAGCTCGCAGCCCCGCCCGCCCCGGCGGGTGAGCAGACAAGCCTCTCGGGCTGGTGAGTGCCGGTCGGCACCGATCCTCTGTGTGGGAATCTCCCCGCTTTGCCCTCCGCACCCGTTGCTGTGCACTCCTCCGCAGCTTCGAAGCTCCCCCCTCCGCCTCCCGCAGTCTCCGCCCGCGAAGGGGCTTCCTAGAGTGTGGAAACTTTTCCTCCTTCACAGCTCCCTCCCACTGGTGCAGGTGCCGTCCCTATTCTTTTGTCTCTGTTTTTTCTTTTGCCCTACCCAGGTACATGGGGAGTTTCTTGCCTTTTGGGAGGTCTGAGGTCTTCTGCCAGCCTTCAGTAGGTGTTCTGTAGGAGTTGTTCCACGTGTAGTTGTATTTCTGGTGTATCTGTGGGGAGGAAGGTAATCTCCGCGTCTTACTCTTCCGCCATCTTCCGCCTTCCCCCCTATGATCCTTTTAATGTGCTGTTGGATTCTGTTTGCTAGTAGTTTGTTGAGGATTTTTGCATTTACGTTCATCAGTGATATTGGCCTGTAGTTTTCTTTCTTTGTGACATCCTTGTCTGGTTTTGGTATCAGGGTGATGGTGGCCTCGTAGAATGAGTTTGGGAGTGTTCCTCCCTCTGCTATATTTTGGAAGAGTTTGAGAAGGATAGGTGTTAGCTCTTCTCTAAATGTTTGATAGAATATGCCTGTGAAGCCATCTGGTCTTGGACTTTTGTTTGTTGGAAGATATTTAATCACAGTTTCAATTTCAGTGCTGTGATTCGTCTGTTCATATTTTCTATTTCTTCCTGATTCAGTCTTGGGAGGTTGCGCATTTCTAAGATTTTGTCCATTTCTTCCAGGTTGTCCATTTCATTGGCATAGAGTTGCCTGTAGTAATCTCTCATGATCTTTCATATTTCTGCAGTGTCAGTTTTTACTTCTCCTTTTTCATTTCTAATTTATTGATTTGAGTCTTCTCCCTTTTTTCTTGATGAGTCTGGCTAATGGTTTATCAACTTTGTTTATCTTCTCAAGGAACCATCTTTTAGTTTTATTGATCTTTGCTATCATTTCCTTCATTTCTTTTTCATTTATTTCTGATCTGACTTTTATGATTTCTTTCCCTCTGCTAACTTTGTGGGTTTTTTGTTCTTCTTTCTCTAATTGCTTTAGGTGCAAGGTTAGGTTATTTATTCAAGATGTTTTCTGTTTCTTCAGGTAGGATTGTATTGCTATAAACTTCCCACTTAGAACTGCTTTTGCTGCATCCCATAGGTTTTCCGTCATGGTGTATCCACTGTCATTTTTTTCCAGGTATTTTTCATTTCCTCTTTGATTTCTTCAGTGTTCACTTCGTTATTAAGTAGTTTATTGTTTAGCATCCATGTATTTGTATTTTTTACAGATCTTTTCCCATAATTGATATCTAGTCTCATAGCATTGTGGTTGGAAAAGATACTTGATACAATTTCAATTTTCTTAAATTTATCAAGGCTTCATTTGTGACCCAAGATATGATCTACCCTGGAAAATGTTCCATGAGCACTTGAGAAGAATGTGTATTCTGTTGTTTTCGGATGGAGTGTCCTATAAATATCAATTAAGTCCATCTTGTTTAATGTATCATTTAAAGCTTGTGTTTCCTTATTTATTTTCATTTTGGATGATCTGTCCACTGGTGAAAGTGGGGTGTTCAAGTCCCCTACTATGAATGTGTTACTGTCAATTTCCCATTTTTTGGCTGTAAGTATTTGTCTTATGTATTGAGGTGCTCCTATGTTGGATGCATAAATATTTACAAGTGTTATATCATCTTATTGGATCTATCCCTTCATCATTATGTAGTGTCCTTCTTTGTCTCTTCTAATATTCTTTATTTTAAAGTCTATTTTGTCTGATAGATAAAATTGGTTTCCGTTTGCCTGGAATATCTTTTTCCATCCCCTTACTTTCAGTCCATATGTGTCTCTCGGTCTGAAGTGGGTCTCTTGTAGACAGCATATATATGGGTCTTGTTTTTGTATCCATTCAGCCAATCTGTGTCTTTTGGTGGGAGCATTTAGTCCATTTACATTTAAGGTAATTATCAATATGTCTGTTCTTATTCCCATTTTCTTAATTGTTTTGGGTTTTTTACTGTAGTTCTTTTCCTTCTCTTGTGTTTCTTGCCTAGAGAAGTTCCTTTAGCATTTGTTGTAAAGCTGGTAAGGTGGTGCTGAGCTCTCTCAGCTTTTGCTTGTCTGTAAAGGTTTTAATTTCTCCATCAAATCTGAATGAGATCCTTACTGGGTAGAGTAATCTTGGTTGCAGGTTTTTCTCCTTCATCACTTTAAATATGTCCTGCCAGTCCCTTCTGGCTTGCAGAGTTTCTGCTGAAAGATCAGCTCTTAAACTTATGGGGATTCCCTTATGTGTTATTTGTTGTTTTTCCCTTGCTGCTTTTAATATGTTTTCTTTGTATTTAATTTTTGATAGTTTGATTAATATTTGTCTTGGCATGTTTCTTCTTGGATTTATCCTGGATGGGACTCTCTGTGCGTCCTGGATTTCATTAACTATTTCCTTTCCCATATTAGGGAAGTTTTCACCTATAATCTCTTCAAATATTTTCTCAGTCCCCTTCTTTTTTTCTTCTTCTTCTGGAACCCCTATAATTTGAATGTTGGTGCGTTTAATGTTGTTCCAGAGGTCTCTGAGACTGTCCTCAGTTCTTTTCATTCTTTTCTCTTTATTCTGCCCTGCAGCAGTTATTTCTACTATTTTATCTTCCAGGTCACTTATCTGTTCTTCTGCCTCAGTTTTTCTGCTATTGTTTCCATCTAGAGTGTTTTTAATTTCATTTATTTTGTTGTTCATCATTGCTTGTTTCATCTTTAGTTCTTCTAGGTCCTTGTTAAATGTTTCTGGCATTTTGCCTATTCTATTTCCAAGATTTTGGATCATCTTTCCTATCATTATTCTGAATTCTTTTTCAGGTAGACTGCCTATTTCCTCTTCATTTGTTAGGTCTGGTGGGTTTTAATCTTGTTCCTTCATCTGCTGTGTGTTTTTCTGTCTTCTCATTTTTGCTTATATTACTGTGTTTGTGGTCTCCTTTTTTGCAGGCTGCAGGTTCGTAATTCCCATTGTTTTTGGCATCTGTCCACGGTGGCTAAAGTTGGTTCAGTGGGTTGTGTAGGCTTCCTGGTGGAGCGGATTAGTACCTGTGTTCTGGTGGATGAGGCTGGATCTTGTCTTTCTGGTTGGCAGGTTCCAGTCTGGTGGTGTGTTTTGGGGTGTCTATAGACTTATTATGATTTTAGGAAGCCTCTCTGATAATGAGTGGGGTTGTGTTCCTGTCTTGCTAGTTGTTTGTCATAGGATATCCAGCACTGTAACTTGCTGGTCGTTGAGTGAAGCTGGGTGCTGGTGTTGAGATGGAGGTCTCTGGGAGATTTTCTCCGTTTGATAATATGTGGAGTTGGGACGTCTCTTGTGGACCAGTGTCCTGAAGTTGGCACTCCCACCTCAGAGGCACAGCTCTGACTCTTGGCTGCAGCACCAAGAGCCTTTCATCCACACAGCTCTGAATAAAAGGGAGAAAATGTAGAAAGAAAGAAAGAAAGATAGAAAGGAAGAAAGAAAGAAGGGAGGGAGGGAGAGAAGGAGGGTGGGAAGAAGGAAGGAAGAAAGGAGGGAAGGAAGGAAAGAAAGAAGATAAAAAAATAAAGTAAGATAAAATAAAATAAAGTTATGAAAATGAAAAATAATTATTATGAAAATAAATTTTTTAAAAAGAAAAAAAGACCAAAAACAAACAAACAAAAACAAACAAATACAAAAACAAAATAAAATGGACGGATAGAACCCTAGGACAAATGGTGGAAACAAAGCCATACAGACAAAATCTCACGCAGAAGCATACACATACACATGCAGAAAAAGAGGAAAAGGGGAAAAAAATCATAAATCTTGTTCTCAAAGTCCACGTCCTCAATTTGGGATGATTCATTGTCTATTCAGGTATTACACCTATGCAGGGTACAACAAGTTCATTGTGGAGCTTTAATCCGCTGCTTCTGAGGCTGCTGGGAAAGATTTCCCTTTCTCTTCTTTGTTCTCACAGCTCCCAGGGGCTCAGCTTTGTATTTGGCCCCGCCTCTGCGTGTAGGTCGCCAGAGCATGTCTCTTCTTCACTCAGACAGGACAGGGTTAAAGGAGCAGCTGACTCTGGGGCTCTGGCTCACTCAGGCTGGGGGGAGGGAGGGGTATGGCGTGCGTGGCGAGCCTGTGGCGGCAGAGGCCGGCGTAACATTGCATCAGCCTGAGGCGCACCGTGCGTTCTGCTGGGGAAGTTATCTCTGGATCCCGGACCCTGGCAGTGGTGGGCTGCACAGGTTCCACGGAAGGCGGGTGTGGATAGTGACCTGTGTTTGCACACAGGCTTCTTGGTGGCTGCAACAGCAACCTTAGTGTCTCATGCCTGTCTCTGGGGTCCACAGTGTTAGCCGCGGCTCGCGCCCGTCTCTGGAGCTCCTTTAAGCAGCGCTCTTAATCCCCTCTCCTCACGCACCAGGAAACAAAGAGGGAAGAAAAAGTCTCTTGCCTCCTTGGCAGGTCCAGACATTTCCCCGGACTCCCTCCCAGCTAGCCGTGGTTCTCTAACCCCCTGAAGGCTGTGTTCACGCCGCCAACCCCAGTCCTCTCCCTGCGCTCGGACCGAAGCCCGAGCCTCAGCTCCCAGCCCCGCCTGCCCCGGCGGGTGAGCAGGCAAGCCTCTAGGGCTGGTAGTGCTGGTCGGCACCGATCCTCTGTGCGGGAATCTCTCTGCTTTGCCCTCCACACCCCTGTGTCTGTGCTCTCCTCTGCGGCTCTGAAGCTTTCTCCCTCAGCCATCTGCAGTCTCCGCGTGCAAAGGGGCTTCCTAGTGTGTGCAAACCTTTCCTCTTTCACAGCTCCCTCCCACTGGTGCAGGTCCCATCCCTATTCTTTTGTCTCCGTTTATTCTTTTTTCCTTTGCCCTACCCAGGTACATGGGGACTTTCTTGCCTTTTGGGAGGTCTGAGGTCTTCTGCTAGCGTTCAGTAGGTGTTCTGTAGCAGTTGTTCCACATGTATATGTATTTCTGGTGTATCTGTGGGGAGGAAGGTGATCTCCGCGTCTTACTCTTCCGCCATTTTCCCCTCGTCTAACTGAGGAGGATTCTGACCCCACCCCTTCCCTTCTGACCCTGGGCGGTGAGATCCTCTTTTTCCGGCTGGTCCATGGCAAGTGGTCCTGAGCAGGCACCCAGGGTCAGCTGTTGAGTGGTTGTGTTTGGGAAAGTGGTTACACCAGAGACTTCAACAGGAATGGTAATGTTTCACTTCACACGCTGGCTGGAGGACAGAGGAGTGTCTGCGATGTTATAATGTGAGCACGCTGCATGTAAAAGCCATTGCTGACCACATCTAAGGAATCTGATGTGTGGGAGCTTGTAGTGTGTGGGGGCATCCAGAAGGTGGTGGTAGAAGAGGAACGTTGTACACTTAATGCCTAAGGCCTGACCAGAGGATGACCACTGTTCTAGAAACTGGACACAAATCCAACTACTACGGGCAATCTTAAAAGACAAACTGAGGCATATTTAAAATTTTAAGACTTTATGTGAGCCAAAATATATTCAGTTCAGGCACCACAAAACGGAAGTTGTGAGGAGCACTCCAGCCACAGGAGCTGCAGAGATGTTTATTTTAAAAGGGCAGAAGAAAAGCAAGGAAATGACTGATTTGCTATGGCTTTAAAGCCTAGTTGGTGGTTTGTGACTGGTTGTCCTCAGCAGTTTTCATCACCCTGAGACGTTGACAGACTTAGATTTTGGTTGGTTTAAGTAGGCAGCCGCATCACTAGAGCCACCATGGTCTAACAGTCTCCTTGCAGGGTTAATTTACTAACACCAATTGTCTGAGTCCTACCTCTCACTCAGTCACTTCACTTCCTATGCCTCAGTTTCTCTTCTGTAAAGAGGATATTCAGTAGTAAATTCTCTTTCGCGCCGCCCTAGTCTCAAAGTTCTCGCCCCTGCTCCTCAGGCCGGGTCCCCCTGTTGTAACTTCTTTTTCACTTTTAATTTTATTGATTTGAGTCCTCTCCCTCTTTTTCTTGATGAGTCTGGCTAATGGTTTATCAATTTTGTTTTATCTTCTCAAGGAACCAGCTTTTAGTTTTGTTGATCTTTGCTATTGGTTTCTTTGTTTCTATTTCATTTATTTCTGTTCTGACCTTTAAGATTTCTTTCCTTCTGCTAAATTTGGGTCTTGTTTCTTTGTCTTTCTCTGGTTCCTTTTGGTGTAAGGTTAGATTGTTTATTTTAGATTTTTCTTGTTTCGTGTGGTATGATTGTATTGCTATAAACTTCCCTCTTTGAACTGCTTTTGCTGCATCTCATAGGTATTGGATCAACGTGTTGTCATTGTCATTTGTCTCTAGGTATTTTTTGATTTCCTCTTTGATTTCTTCAGTGATCTCTTGGTTACTTAGTAATGTAGTGGTTAGCCTCCATGTGTTTGTGTTTTTTTACATTTTTTCTCTGTAATTTATGTCTAATCTAATAGAGTTGTGGTCAGAAAAGATGCTTGATATTATTTCAATTTCCTTAAATTTACTGAAGCTTGATTTGTGTCCCAAGTTGTGATCTATCCTGGAGACTGTCCCGTGCACACTTGAGAATAAAGTGTAATCTGCTGTTTTTGGATGGAATGTCCTATAAATATCAATTAAATGTATCTGGTCTATTTTGTCATTTAAAGATTGTGTTTCCTTATTAATGTTCTGTTTGGATGATCTGTCCATTGGTATAAGTGAGGTGTTAAATTCCCCCACTATTACTGTGTTAGTGTTGATTTCCTCTTTTATAGCTGTTAGCAGTTGCCTTATGTATTGAGGTGCTCCTATGTTGGGTGCATATATACTTATAATTGTTATATCTTCTTCTTGGATTGATCCCTTGATCATTATGTAGTGTCCTTCCTTGTCTCTTGTAACATTCTTAATTTAAAGTCTATTTTATCTGATGTGAGTATTGCTACTCCATCTTTCTTTTGATTTCCATTTGCATGGAATATCTTTATCCATCCCCTCACTTTCAGTCTGAATGTGTCCTTAGGTCTGAAGTTGGTCTCTTGCAGATAGCATATATATGGGTCTTGTTTTTGTATCCATTCAGCAAGCCTGTGTCTTTTGGTTGGAGCATTTAATCAATTCACTTTTAAGGTAATTATTGATATGTATACTCCTATTGCCATTTTCTTAATTATTCTGGGTTTGTGTTTGTAGGTCATTTTCTTTTCTTGTGATTCCCACTTAGCGATGTTCCTTTAGCATTTGTTGTAGAGCTTCTTTGGTGGTGCTGAATTCTCTTAGCTTTTGCTTGTCTGTAAATCTTTTGATTTCTCCATCAAACCTGAATGAGATCCTTGCCATGTAAAGTAATCTTGGTTGTAGGTTCTTCCCTTTCTTCACTTTAAGTATATCATGCTACTCCCTTCTGGCTTGTAGAGTTTCTGCTGAGAAATCTATTATTAACCTTATGGAAGTTCCCTTGTATATTATTTGTCATTTTTCCCTTGCTGCTTTCAATAATTTTTCTTTGTCTTTAATTTTTCCCGATTTGATTATTATGTGTCTTGGCATGTTTCTCCTTGGGTTTATCCTGTATGGGACTCTCTACACTTCCTGGACTTTGGTGGCGATTTCCTTTCCCATGTTAGGGAAGCTTTAGACTATAGTCTCTTCAAATATTTTCTCAGGTCCTTTCTCTCTTCTCCTTCTGGGACCCCTATAATGCGAATGTTGTTGCATTTAATGTTGTCCCAGAGGTCTCTTAGGCTGTCTTCATTTCTTTTCATTTTTTAAAAAAATTCTGTTCTGCAGCAGTGAATTCCACCTTTCTGTCCTCCAGGTCACTTATCCATTCTTCTGCCTCAGTTATTCTGCTCTTGATTCCTTCTAGTATATTTTTCATTTCAGTCATTGTATCATTCATGTCTGTGTGTTTGTTCTTTAATTCTTCCAGCTGTTTATTCTTTAATTCTTCTAGGTCTTTATTAAACGTTTCTTGCATCTTCTTAATCTTTGCCCCCATTCTTTTTGTGAGGTACTGGATCATCTTCAGTATCATTATTCCGAATTCTTTTCCTGGAAGCTTTCATATCTCCACTTCATTTAGTTGTTTTTCTGGGCTTTTATCTTGTTCCTTCATGTGGTATATAGCCCTATGCCTTTTCATCTTGTCTGTCTTTCTGTGAATGTGGTTTTAGTTCCACAGGCTGCAGGATTTTAGTTCTTCTTGATTCTGCTGTCTGCCCTCTGGTGGATTAAGCTATCTAAGAGGCTTGTGTAAGTTTCCTGATGGGTGGGACTGGTGGTGGGTAGAACTAGCTGTTGCTTTTGACCATACTCTTTTGATGACTGTAGGTTTGTATTATAGTCTGAAGTCAGGGAGCCAGTTTCCTCCTTTATCCATTTTAGTCACTTTATTTTTTTTTTAGAGTTGAAGGGATTCATGATATGCTGTGTATTCTATACCCTTATCTAACATACTATTTGAACATACCTTCTCCAAGTGGGGGGGAAGTCAAGACAGAAGAATAGGAAGGCATGAAATTCGCCTCTCCTCACAAGTACATCAAGAATACATCTACAAATGAAAGAATTCTTACATAAAACATGCTGAATTCTAGTGGAAGACCTCAGACACCTAAAAGAACAAGAATAATCCCCATACAATCTGGTAAGGTGAAAGAAAGAAAAAAAGAGGAAACAGGAAGTTACCAGCACCCCTGGCGAGGAGCTGAAGGTGAGGAGAGGTTCCCATATTCAGATAAACCCCCTCATGGCAGAGAAATCAGCTGGGACAGAGAAGGAACTTCAGCGGATCAGAGGGGAATGCAGCAACCAGTCTGTGGAAGGCAAGCCAGAGTAAGATTTGCACACATATTCTGTGCTGCAGGCCTGCGTTCCTCAGGCTGACTTGTGTGTCTCCAGGTGAAGAGGGGGGTTTGGTGCTGGAAAGTGGGATTTGGAGAGCGGACCAGGGAGGGGACAGATGTTGGCTGTGAAGAGACAGCCTGAAGTGATAGGAGTAAGTAGCTCCACAATGGGGAAAATTTGCAGGAAATGCCTGAGCCACTGTAGAAGCAAGGCGCCATTGTTGAGTGGTGCACAAGGGGTGGAGCTGCCATTGCAATCCCCTTCCCCAGAGGTCCCCATCCTTTCTTGGCACCAGGGACCAGTTTCATGGAAGACAGTTTTTCCACACATGGGGCGGGGATGGGTGGGTGGAGGGTGTGGTTCAGGTGGTAATGCAATGATGGAGAGCGATGGGGAGTGGGAGATGAAACTTTGCTCACTCACCTGCCACTCGCCAACTGCTGTGTGGCTGGGTTCCTAACAGGCCAAGGACTGGTAGCAGTACATGGACCAGGGATTGGGGACACCTGAACTTCCCCATTCTCTGGGCCCTGCCTCCCTGGACAGTGCACCAATCTGAGCAGGCTTTCCCACCCCTTAAACCAAGGTCTCATCTGCCTGCACAGGCTCCAGGGTCCTGAGCACCACCCCTGCCAAAGCTTCTTTGGGAATCAGCCCTGGATTCCCCAGCAGGAGATGGGAATCCACTAGTGCTGGGGGAGGCTGAGTGCTAAAATGTGGGCTTAGGAGAGCAGACTGGAGAGAGGACTGCTATTGGCTGTGCAGAGATGGCCTGAAGGGACGGGAGTGTGGAGCTCAGCTGCACAGACAACCTGAGGGAACAGGAGGTTGGGGTTCCATGGCTGGGAATGCTCCTGGAGGAAGTGGGTTCCAGCTTGGAAACAAGGTGCCATTGTTGAGTGGCGTGCAAGGAGTGGGACTGCCATTGAAGACACTCTCCCTACACCCCAGCCCCTTCCTCCATGGGCACTGGGAGGAACTCCCACTAGAGTGAGCACACTCCAGTCTGTTGAAACTTCCTTCTGGTCTCTGCCACTGCAAGCACTAGAGGGAGATCCCATCGGAGTGAAGGTACGCTCTCCAGTTGTGGCCACCTTATTTCTCCCTGGCCTAAGCAAGCACGTGTGCTCCAATCAGCTGCTGCTTTTGCCCCATCTCACCTGGGTGTGGAAAAGATGCCTGAGGGTGACACACGTGTAGAGGTGGAGCCAAATCCAAAGCTGAGCCCCAGAGGCTGTATGACTAAGGAAGAGGAATGGAAATCTCTACCTGTAGCTGCATAAGCCACAGATTAAATCCCCATGATCAGCTTGCTAAACCCTGCATCTGTAGAATATCTGAATAGACAACAAGAGCTCCCAACTGAGACTGGTCTAGTTTAGCATCTGTGGACTTTGGGGGCAAGTACATGAGGGAGTTGTGCCAGGTCAGAGTCTGAGCTTCCCCCTCAGTGCCCATAGCGTGTCCAAAGACTTATGGAGAGGTATTGGAGGGCTTCCTAGAGAGGCGGAGGTTGGCTGTGGCTCACTATAGGGGCAAGGACTCTGAGAGTGGAGACCCCAAAGGAAAAAATATGTATGTATATTATATATATATATATATATATATATATATATATATATATATATATATATATGGTTTAGTTCTGTTGTTTTACATTTCATTTTAAATTATTTTTTATTAATTTTTAAATATATTTTTAATTTTTCTATTATTTCACATATTTGTTGTTTTGTGGGTTGTTTTGTTTTGTTCTTTTTAATTTTTTCTTTCTTTTCTTTTTTTGTTTTCAGTTTTTGTTTTCCTTTTCCTTTCTGTTAGTTTTGTTTTTATTGTTTGTTTTCATTTTTTGGGTTCTGTTTTTGGTTGTTTACTTGTTTTTTGTTTTTGTTTGGTTGGATTTGTTTTATCATTTGTCTTGAGTTTGTTTGCCCGGTTTCTATTTTTTGGTGTTATTGTTTGCTTGTTTTTGCTCTTTGTCTTAGGTTTTGTTTGTCTATTTGTTTTCTTTTCCTTTTTTTTGGCTACACCACGTGGCTTATGGGGTCTTGGTTCCCTGATCAGGGGTCAGGCTTGATCCCTTGGGGCGGGAGTTGCATGTCCAAGATGCTGGACTGCCAGAAAATTCCTGGCCTCAGGGAACATTAATCAGCAAGAGCTTTCCCAGAGGTCTCCATCTTGACACCAAGACCAGACTCCACCCAGCTGCCTGCAGTCTCCAGTGATGGAGGCCTCAAGCCAAACAACCGGAAAGACAGGAACACAGACCCACACATAAGCATAAAGGCTGCCTAAAGTTGTACTAAGCTCACACACCCCAAAACACACACCCTGATGCCGCCCTATACATCAGAGGAGCAGGACTCAGCTCCAACCACCAGAGTGCAGACACCAGTCCCTCCTAACAGGAAGCGTACACAAGCCACTGGACCAATCCCACCCACCAGGGGGCAGACACAAGAAGCAAGAGGAACTACGACTCTGCAACCTGCAGAAAGGAGACCACAAACACAGTAAGTTAGACAACATGAGACAACAGAGAAATATGTTGCAGATGAAGGAGCAAGGTAAAAACCCACAAGACTAAAACAAATGAAAAGGAAGTAGGCAATTACCTGAAAAAGAATTTAGAATAATAGTAGGAAAGGTGGTCCAAGATCTTGGAAATAGAATGGAGGCACAGATTGAGAAGATACAAAAATTGTTTCAGAAGACCTAGAAGAACTAAAGAACAGTGATGAAAAACCCAATAACTGAAATGAAAAATATACTAGAAGGAATCAATAGCAGAATAACTGAGACATAAGAATGGATAAGTAAGCACAGAGATAGAATGGTGGAAAAACTGCTGTGGAGCCCCAAAAGAAAAAAGAATGAAAAGAAATGAAAACAGTCCCAAACACTTCGGGACAACGTTAAATGCACCAACATTCGAATTATAGGGGTGGAGAAGAAGAGAAAGAAAAAGGGTCTGAGAAAATATTTGAAGAGATTATAGTCAAAAGCTTCCCTAACATGGGAAAAAAAAATAGCCACTCAAGTCCAGGAAATGCAGAGAGTTCCATACAGGATAAAGACAAGGAGAAACACTAAGATACATATTAATCAGAGTATCAAAAATTAAATTCAATGAAAAAATATTAAGAGCAACAAGGGAAAATCAACAAATAACATACAAGGGAATCCCCACAAGGTTAACAGCTGATCTTTCAGCAGAAACTCTGCAAGCCAGAAGGGAGTGGCAGGACATATTTAAAGTGATGAAAGGAAATAACCTACAACCAAGATTACTCTACCAGCAAGGATCTCATTCAGATTCTATGGAGAAATTAAAACCTTTACAGACAAGCAAAAGCTAAGATAATTCAGCACCACCAAACCAGCTTTACAACAAATGCTAAAGGAACTTCTCTAGGCAGGAAACACAAGAGAAGAAAAATACCTATAAAACTTGTGGCAGGACAGGAATAAAGAGACAGAATGGACTTGAGGACATGAGGCAGGGGACAGGTAAGCTGAGATGAAGTGAGAGAGTGGCATGGACATATATACACTACCAAATGTAAAATAGATAGCTAGTGAGAAGAAGCCACAGAGCACATGGAGATCAGCTCAGTGCTTTGTGACCACCTAGAGGGGTGGGGTAGCGAGGGTGGGAGGGACGTGCAAGAGGCAGGAGTTATGGGGATATAAGTATATGTATAGCTGATTCACTTTGTTATAAAGCAGAAACTAACACCATTGTAAAGCAATTATACTCCAATAAAAATGTTAAAAAAAAGGTATGAAGAAGAAAATAAAAATTACTCATCATTCCATCCACCCAGAACAACAACTACAAAACCCAAAACAATTAAGAAAATGGCAATGAGAATATACATATCAATAATTACCTTAAATGTAAATGGATTAAATGCTCCAACCAAAAGACACAGACTGCCTGAATGGATACAAAAACAAGACCTGTATATATGCTGTCTACAAGAGACCCACTTCAGACCTAGTGACACATACAGACTGAAAGTGAGGGGGTGGAAAAAGATTTTCCATACAAGTAGAAATCAAAAGAAAACTGGAGAAGCAATACTCACATCAGACAAAATAGACTTTAAAATGAAGACTGTTAAAAGAGACAAGGAAGGACACTACCTAATGATCAAGGGATTGATCCAAGAAGAATATATAACAATTGTAATTATTTCTGCACCCAACATAGGAACACCTCAATACATAAGGCAAATGTTACGAGCCATAAAATGGGAAATCAACAGTGACACAAAAATAATGGAGGATTTTAACACCACACTTACACAAATCGACAGATCATCTAGACAGAAAATTAATAAAGAAACCCAAGCTTTAAATGACACATTAACCAGATATATTTAACTGCTATTTATAGGACATTGCATCTGAAAACAGCATAATACACTTTCTTCTCAAGTGCACATGAAACATTCTCCAGTATAGATCACATCTTGGGTCACAAATCAAGCTTCAGTAGATTTTAAAAAATTGAAATCATATCAAGCATATTTTGTGACCACAAAACTATGAGATTAAAAATCAATTACAGGAGAGAGAGGAGGAAGATGGCGGAAGAGTAAGACACGGAGATCACCTTCCTCCCCACAGATACACCAGAAATACATCTACACGTGGAACAACTCCTACAGAACACCTACTGAACGCTGGCAGAAGACCTCAGACCTCACAAAAGGCAAGAAACTCCCCATGTACCTGGGTAGGGCAAAAGAAAAAAGAATAAACAGAGACAAAAGAATAGGGATGGGACCTGCACCAGTGGGAGGGAGCTGTGAAGGAGGAAAGGTTTCCACACACTAGGAATCCCCTTCGTGGGCGGAGACTGTGAGTGGCAAAGGGGGGAAGCATCGAAGCCGCGGAGGAGAGCACAGCAACAGGGGTGCAGAGGGTAAAGCAGAGAGATTCCTGCACAGAGGTTCGGTGCTGACCAGCACTCACCATACTGGCTTGTTTGCTCACCCACTGGGGCGGGAGGGTGCTGGCAGCTGAGGCTCGGGCTTTGGTCAGAGTGCAGAGAGAGGACTGGTGGCGTGAACACAGCCTGAAGGGGTTAGTGCACCACGGCTAGCTGGGAGGAGTCCAGGGAAAGTCTGGACCTCCTGAAGAGGCAAGAGACTTTCTTCCCTCTTTGTTTCCTGGTGCGTGAGGAGACGGGATTAGGAGCGCTGCTTAAATGAGCTCCAGAGATGGGCGCGAGCCGCGAATAACAGTGCAGAGACCATAGACGGGCATGAGATGCTAAGGCTGCTGCAGCCACCACCAAGAAGCCTGTGTGCCAGCACAGGTCACTATCCACACCCCCCTTCCGGGGAGCCTGTGTAGCCCGCCACTGCCAGGGTCCCGGGATCCAGGGACAACTTCCCCGGGAGAATGCAAGGTGGGCCTCAGGCTGGTCCAATGTCCTGCCAGCCTCTGCCACTGCAGGCTTGCCCCGCATCCATACCCATCCCTCCCCATGGCCTGAGTGAGCCAGAGCCCCCGAGTCAGCTGCTCCTATAACCCTGTCCTGTCTGAGCAAAAAACAGAGGCCCTCTGGCGACCTACACACAGGGGCAGGGCCAAATCCTAAGCTGAGCCCCAGGAGCTATGCGAACAAAGGAGAGAAAGGGAAATCTCTCCCAGCAACCTCAGAAGCAGTGGATTAAATCTCCATAATCAACTTGATGTACTCTGCATCTGTGGAATACATGAATAGACAACGAATCATACCAAATTGAGGAGGTGGACTTTGGGAGCAAGATATATTATTTATTCACATTCCTCTTTTTGTGAGTGTGTACGTGTATGCTTCTGTGTGAGATTTTGTCTGTATAGCTTTGCTTCCACCATTTGTCCTAGGGCTCTATCCATCCGTTTTTTTTTTTTCTTTTAAAAAAATTTTTCTTAATAATTATTTTTTATTTTAATAACTATATTTTATTTTATCTTTATTTTATTTTATCCTCTTTCTTTCTTTCTTCCTTTCTTTCTACTTTTTCCCCATTTTATTCTGAGTCATGTGGATGAAAGTCTTTTGGTGCTGCAGCCAGGAGTCAGTACTGTGCCTCTGAGGTGGGAGTGCCAACTTCAGGACACTGGTCCACAAGAGACCTCCCAACACCACATAATATCAAACAGCGAAAATCTCCCAGAGACCTCCATCTCAACACCAGCATCCAGCTTCACTCAATGACCAGCAAGCTACAGTGCTGGACACCCTATGCCAAACACCTAGCAAGACAGGAACACAAAACCACCCATTAGGAGAGAGCCTACCTAAGATCATACTAAGGCCACAGACACCCCAAAACACACCACCAGACGTGAATCTGCCCACCAGAAAGATAAGATCCAGTCTCATCCACCAGAACACAGGTACTAGTCCCCACCACCAGGAAACCTACACAACCCACTGAACCAACTTTAGCCACTGGGGACAGACACCAAAAACAACGAGAATTTTGAAACTGCAGCCTGCAAAAAAGGAGACCCCAAACACATTAAGATAAACAAAATGAGAAGACAGAAAAGCACACAGCAGATGAAGGAGAATGATAACAACCCATCAGACCTAACAAATGAAGAGGAAATAGGAAGTCTACCTGAAAAAGAATTCAGAGTAATGATAGGAAAGATGATCCAAAATCTTGGAAATGAAATAGACAAAATGCAAGAAACCTTTAACAATGACCTAGAAGAACTAAAGATGAGACAAGCAATGGTGAACAACACAATAAATGAAACTAAAAACACTCTAGATGGGATCAATAGCAGAATAACTGAGGCAGAAGAACAGATAAGTGACCTGGAAGATAAAATAGTGGAAAAAACTACTGCAGAGCAAAATAAAGAAAAAAGAATGAAAAGAACTGAGGACTGTCTCAGAGACCTCTGGGACAACATTAAACACACCAACATTCGAATTACAGGGCTTCCAGAAGAAGAGGAGAAAAAGAAAGGGACTGAGAAAATATTTGAAGAGATTATAGTTGAAAACTCCCTAACATGGGAAAGGAAATAGTTAATCAAGTCCAGGAAGCACAGAGAGTCCCATACAGGATAAATCCAAGGAGAAACACGCCAAGACACATATTAATCAAACTGTCAAAAATTAAATACAAAGAAAACATATTAAAAGCAGCAAGGGAAAAACAACAAATAACACACAAGGAATCCCCAAAGGTTAACAGCTGATCTTTCAACAGAAACTCTGCAAGCCAGAAGGGACTGGCAGGACATATTTAAAGTGATGAAGGAGAAGAACCTACAACCAAGATTACTCTATCCAGCAAGGATCTCATTCAGATTCTATGGAGAAATTAAAACCTTTACAGACAAGCAAAAGCTGAGAGAGATCAGCACCACCAAACCGGCTTTACAAACAATATCAAAAGAATTTCTCTAGGCTAGAAACACAAGAGAAGGAAAAAGTCTACAGTAACAAACCCAAAACAATTAAGAAAATGAGAATAGGAACATACATATGGATAATTACCTTAAATGTTAATGGATTAAATGCTCCAACCAAAAGACACAGATTGGCTGAAAGGATACAAAAACAAGACCCATATATATGCTCTCTACAAGAGACCCACTTCAGACCTAGAGACCCATACAGACTGAATGTAAGGGGATGGAGAAAATATTCCATGCAAATAGAAACCAAAAGAAAGCTAAAGTAGCAATTTTATATCAGACAAAATAGAAGTTAAAATAAAGACTATTAGAAGAGACAAAGAAGGACACTACATAATGATCAAGGGATCAAGCCAAGAAGATATAACAATTGTAAATATTTATGCACCCAACATAGGAGCACCTCATTACATAAGGCAAATACTAACAGCCATAAAAGGGGCAATCAACAGTAACACATTCATATTAGGGAACTTTAACCACCCACTTTCATCAATGGACAGATCATGCAAAATGAAAATAAATAAGGAAACACAAGCTTCAAATGATACATTAAACAAGATGGACTTAATTGATATTTATAGGACTTTCCCCCAAAAAAACAGCAGAATACACATTTTTCTCAACTGCTCATGGAACATTCCCCAGGATAGATCATATCTTGGGTCACAAATCAAGCCTTGGTAAATTTAAGAAAATTGAAATTGTATCAAGTATCTTTTCCAACCACAATGCTGTGAGACTAGATATCAATTATAGGAAACGATCTGTAAAAAATATAAACACATGGAGGCTAAATAATACACTACTTAATAACGAAGTGATCACTGAAGAAATCAAAGAGGAAATGAAAAATACCTAGAAACAAATGACAACGGAGACACGATGACCCAAAACCTATGGGATGCAGCAAAAGCAGTTCTAAGAGGGAAGTTTATAGCAAAACAATGCTACCTGAAGAAATAGGAAACATCTCGAATAAATAACCTAACCTTGCACCTAAAGCAATTAGAGAAAGAAGAACAAAATAACCCCAAAGTTAGTAGAAGGAAAGAAATCATAAAGATCAGATCAGAAATAAATAAGAAAGAAATGATGGAAACAATAGTAAAGATCAATAAAACTAAAAGCTGGTTCCTTGAGAAGATAAGCAAAATAGCTAAACCATTAGCCAGACTCATCAAAAAAAAAAAAAAAAAGGGAGAACACTCAAATAAATAGAATTACAAATGAAAAAGGAGAAGTAAAAAGTGACACTGCAGAAATACAAAAGATCATGAGAGATTACTACAAAAAACTCTATGCCAATAAAATGGATAACCTGGAAGAAATGGACAAATTGTTAGAAATGCACAACCTGCTAAGACTGAATCAGCAAGAAATAGAAAATATGAACAGACCAATCACAAGCACTGAAATTGAAACTGAAATTAAAAATCATCCAACAAACAAAAGCCCAGGACAAGATGGCTTCACAGGTGAATTCTATGAAACATTTAGAGAAGAACTAACACCTATCCTTCTCAAACTCTTCCAAAATATATCAGAGGGAGGAGCACTCCCAAACTCATTCTATGAGGCCACCATCACCTTGTTACCAAAACCCGACAAGGATTTCAAAAAGAAAGAAAATTACGGGCCAATATCACTGATCAACATAGATGCAAAAATCCTCAACAAAATACAGCAAACAGAATCCAACAGCACATTAAAAGGATCATACACCATGATCAAGTGGAGTTTATTCCAGGAATGCAAGGATTCTTCAATATACGCAAATCAGTCAACGTGATACACCATATTAACTAATTGAAGGAGAAAAGCCACATGATCATCTCAATAGATGCAGAGAAAGCTTTTAACAAAATTCAACACCCATTTATGATAAAAACCCTGCAGAAAGTAGGCATAGAGGGAACTTTCCTCAACATAATAAACGCCATATATGAAAAACCCAAAGCCAACATCGTCCAAAATGGTGAAAAGTGAAAGCATTTCCACTAAGATCAGGAACAAGACAAGGTTGCTCACTCTCACCACTCTTATTCAACATAGTTTTGGAAGTTTTAGCCAGAGCAGTTTGAGAAGAAAAGGAAATAAAAGGAATCCAAATCGGAAAAGAAGAAGTAAAGCTGTCACTGTTTGCAGATGACATGATGCTATACATAGAGAATCCTAAATATGCCACCAGAAAACTACTAGAACTAATCAATGAATTTGGTAAAGTGGCAGGATACAAAATAAATGCACAGAAATCTCTGGCATTCCTATACACTAATGATTAAAAATCTGAAAAGGAAATTAAAAAACACTCCTATTTACCATTGCAACAAAAAGAATAAAGTATCTAGGAATAAACCTACCTAAGGAGACAAAAGACCTGTATGCAGAAAATTATAACATGCTGATGAAAGAAATTAAAGATGATACAAATAGATTGAGAGATATGCCATGTTCTTGGATTGGAAGAATCAACATTGTGAAAATGACTCTACTACCTAAAATAATCTACAGATTCCAAGCAATCCCTATCAAACTACCACTGGCAATTTTCACAGAACACGAACAAAAAATTTCCGAATTTGTATGGAAACACAAAAGACCCCAAATAGCCAAAGCAATCTTGAGAACGGAAAACGGAGCTGGAGGAATCAGGCTCCCTGACTTCAGACTATACTACAAAGCTACAGTTATCAAGACAATATGATACAGACACAAAAACAGAAAGATAGATCAATGGAACAGGATAGAAAGACCAGAGATAAACCCACGCACATATTGTCACCTTATCTTTGATAAAGGAGGCAGGACTGTACAGTGTGAAAGGACAGCCTGTTCAATAAGTTGTGCTGGGAAAACTGGACAGGTACATGTAAAAGTATGATATTAGAACACTCCCTAACACCATATACAATAATAAGCTCAAAATGGATTAAAGACCTAAATGTAAGACCAGAAACTATCAAACTCTTTGAGAAAAACATAAGCAGAACACTCTATGACATAAATCATAGCAAGACACTTTTTGACCCACCTCCTAGACAATGGAAATAAAAACAAGAATGAACAAATGGGACCTAATGAAACTTCAAAGCTTTTGTACAGCAAAGGAAACCATAAACAAGACCTATAGACAACACTTAGAATGGGAGAAAATATTTGCAAATGAAGCAACGGACAAAGGATTTATCTCCAAAATTTATAAGCAGCTCATGCAGCTCAACAACCATAAAACAAAAAACCCAATCCATAAATGGGGAGAAGACCTAAATAGACATTTCTACAAAGAAGAGATACAGATTGCCAACAAACACATGAAAGAAAGCTCAACATCATTAATCATTATAGAACTGCAAATCAAAGCTACAATAAGATATCATCTCACACCTGTCAGAATGGCCATCATCAAAAAATCTAGAAACAATAAATGCTGGAGAGGGTGTGGAGAAAAGGGAACACTCTTGCACTGTTGGTGGTAATGTGAATTGATACAGCCACGATGGAGAAGAGTATGTAGGTTCCTTAAGAAACTACAAATAAAAATACCATATGACCCAGCAATCCCACTAGTGCGCATGTACCCTGAGAGAGCAATAATTCAAAAAGAGTCATGTACCAAAATATTAATTGCAGGTCTATTTACAATAGCCAGGAGATGGAAACAACCTAAGTGTCCATCATCGGATGAATGGATAAAGAAGATGTGGCACATATATTCAATGGAATATTACTCAGCCATAAATAGAAATGAAATTGAGTTATTTGAAGTGAGGTGGATTGACGTAAAGTCTGTCATACAGAGTGCAGTAAGTCAGAAGGAGAAAGAAAAACACCGTATGCTAACACATATATATGGAATCTAAGAAAAAAAAATGTCATAAAGAACCTAGGGGTAAGAAGGGAATAAAGACACAGACCTACTGGAGAATGGAGTTTGGATATGGGGAGGGTGAAGGGTAAGCTTTGACAAAGTGAGAGAGTGGCATGGTATATGTACACTACTAAACATAATATAGATAGCTAGTGGGAAGCAGCCGCATAGCACAGGGAGATCAGTTCGGTGCTTTGTGACCACCTTGTTGAGTGGGATAGGGAGGGTTGGAGGGAGGTAGACTCAAGAGGGAGGAGATATGGGAACATATGTACATGTATAACTGATTCACTTTGTTATAAATCAGAAACTAACACACCATTGTAAAGCAATTGTACTCCAATAAAGATGTAAAAACACAATCAATTACAAGAAAGATACTGTAGAAAACAGAAACACACGGAGGGTAAACCATATGCTACTAAATAATCAAGAAATCGCTGAAGAAATCAAAGAGGAAATTTAAAAAATCCCTAGAGACAATAAGAATGAAAACACGATGATCCAAAACCTATGGGATGCAGTAAAAGCAGTTCTAAGAGCAAAGTTTATAGCAGTACACTACTACCTCAAGAAACAAGAAAAATCTCAAATAAAGAATGTAGCTTTGTAACTAAAACAACTAGAGAAAGAAGAACAAACAAAACCAAAGTTAGTAGAAGGAAAGAAATTATAAAGATCAGAGCAGAAATAAATAAAATAGAAATTAAGGAAACAATAGCCAAGATCAATAAAACTAAAAGTTGGTTATTTGAAAAGATAAACAAAATTGATAAACCTTTAGCCAGACTTATTGTGAAAAGAAAGGAGAGGACTCAAATCAATAGAGTTACAATAAAAAGGAGAAATTACAAGTTACACCACAGAAATACAAAGGATCATAAGAGAGTACTACAAGCAACTCTATTCCAATAATATGGACAACCTGGAAAAAATGGACAAATTTTTACAAAGGTACACATTTCTAAGGTTGAAGCAGGAAGAAATATTAAATATAAACAGAGCAATCACAGGTAATGAATTGAAACTGTAATTAAAAATCTTCCAACAAACAAAAGTCCAGGACCAGATGCCTTCAAAGGTGCATTCTATCAAACATTTAGAGAAAAGCTAACAACTATTCTTTTCAAATTCTTCCAAAAAATTGCAATGGGAGGAATACTCCCAAACTCCTTCTATGAGGCCATCATCACCCTGATACCAAAACCAGACAAAAATATCACATAAAAAGGAAATTACAGACCAATATCACTGATGAATATAGATGCAAAAATCCTCAACAAAATACTAGCAAACAGAATCCAACAACATATTAAAAGGGTCATATACCATGATCAAGTGGGATTTATCCCAGGGATGCAAGGATTCCTCAATATATGCAAATCAATCAATGTGATACACCATATTAACAAATTGAAGAATAAAAATCATACAATCATCTCAATAGATGCAGAAAAAGCTTTTGACAAAATTCAACACTCATTTATGATAAAAACTCTCCAGAAAGTGGGCATAGAGGGAACCTATGTCAACATTATAAAGGTCATATACAAGAAAGCCACAGCAAACATCATTCTCAATGGTGAAAAACTGAAAACATTTCCTCTAAGATCAGGAGCAAGACAAGGATGTCCACTCTCACCACTGTTATTCAATATAGTTTTGGAAATCCTAGCCACAGTCATCAGAGAAGGAAAAGAAATAAAAGGAATCGAAATTGGAAAAGAAGTAAAACTATCACTGTTTATAGATGACATGATACTATGCCTAAAAATTCCTAAATGTCCCACCAGAAAATGTTTACAGCTAATCAATGAATCTGGTAATATTTCAGGATACAAAATTAATGCACAGAAATCTCTTGTATTCCTATACACTAACAATGAAAGATAAAGAGAAATTAAGGAAACAATCCCGTTTGCCACTGCAACAAAAATAATAACATACCTATGAATAAATCTAGCTAAGAAGGGAAAAGACCTGTACTCAGAAAACTATAAAACACTGATGAACAAATTCAAAGGTAACACAAACAGATGGAGAGTTATACCATGTCCTTGGATTGTAAGAATCAATATTGTGAAAATGACTATATTACCCAAAGCAATCTACAGATTCTATGCAATTCCTGTCAAATTACCAATGGCATTTGTCACAGCGTTAGACACCAAAATTCACAATTTGTATGGAAAAACAATAGATCTCAAATAATCAAATCAATCCTGAGAAACAAAAACAGAGCTGGAGTAATCAGGCTTCCAGACTTCAGACTATAACACAAAGGTACAGTATCAAGACAGTATGGTACTGGCACAACAACAGAAATATAGATCAATGGAACAGGATAGAAAGCCCAGAGTTAAACCCACGCACCTATGGTCACCTAATCTATGACAAAGGAGGCAAGAATAGACAATGGAGAAAAGACAGTCACTTCAATAAGTGGTACTGGGAAAACTGGGCAGCTAAATATAAAAGAATGGAATTAGAACACTCCCTAACACCATACACACAAATAAATTCAAAATGGATTAAAGACCTAAAGGTAAGCCCGGACACTATAAAACTCTTAGAGGAGAACATATGCAGAAACCTCTTTTTTTTTTTTTTTTTTTTTTTGCGGTACGTGGGCCTCTCACTGTTGTGACCTCTCCCGTTGCAGAGCACAGACTCCGGACGCGCAGGCTCAGCGGCCATGGCTCACGGGCCTACCTGCTCCGCGGCATGTGGGATCTTCCTGGACCGGGGCATGAACCCACGTCCCCTGCATTGGCAGGCGGACTCTCAACCACTGCGCCACCAGGGAAGCCCCAGAAACCTCTTTGACATAAACCACAGCAAGATCTTTTTGACCCCTCTCTTGTATAATGAAAATTTTAAAAATAACAAAAACAAATGGGACATTATTTTTTAAAATAAATTTATTTATTTACTTTTGGCTGCATTGGTTCTTCAATGCTGCACATGGGCTTTCTTTTGTTGCATCGAGCGGGGGCTGCTCCTTATTGTGGTGCATGGGTTTCTCATTGCAGTGGCTTCTCTTGTTGTAGAGCACAGGCTCTAAGCATGTGGACTTCAGTAGTTGTGGTATGCAGGCTCTAGAGCACAGTCTCAGTAGTTGTGGCACACAGGCTTAGCTGCTCTGCAGCATGTGGGATCTTCCCGGATCAGGGCTTGAACCCATGTCCCCTGCATTGGCAGGCAGATTCTTAACCACTGTGCCACCAGTGAAGCATGCAAATGGGACATTATTAAACTTAAAATATTTTGCAGAGCAAAGGAAACCATAAACAAGATGAAAAGACAACACTCAGCATGGGAGAAAATATTTGCAAATGAAGAAACTGACAAGGGATTAATTTCCAAAATATAAAAACAGCCCGTGGAGCTCAATATCAAAACATACAAATAAAGAAACAAACAAACCATCCAATCAAAAACTGGGCAGAAGAGCTAAATAGACATTTCTCCAAAGAGGACATAGAAGATGGCTAACAAACACATGAGAAAATACTCAACCTCACTAATTATTAGAGCAATGCAAGTCCAAACTACGATGAGGTATCCCTCTCATCATTGGAAAATGGCCAGAATGACCATCATCAAAAAAATCTGCAAACAATAAATGCTGGAGAGGGTGAAGAGAAAAGGGATCCCTCTTATACTTGTTGGTGGGAATGTAAATTGGTACAGCCACTATGGAGAACAGTATGGAGGTTCATTAATAAACTAAAAATAGAACTACCATATGACCCATCAATCCCACTCCTGGCCATATACCTGGAGAAAGGCACAATTCCAAAATATACCTGCACCCCATTGTTCATTGCAGCACTATTTACAATAGCCAGGACAGAGAAGTAACCTAAATATCCATCAACAGAAGAACGGATAAAGAAGATGTGGTATATATATACAATGGCATATTACTCAGCCTTAAAAAGCTGCAAAATTGTGCCATTTGTAGAGACTTGGATGGCTCTAGAGAATGTCATACAAAGTGAAGTAAGTCAGAAAGAGAAAATCAAATATTGTATAATATTGCTTATATGTGTTATCCAGAAAAATGGTACAGATGAAGGCATTTGCAAAGCAGAAATAGAGACACAGATGTAGGGAACAAACATGGATACCACAGTGGTAACGTAAGGCGGGATGAAATGGGAGGTAGAGATTTACATATATACACTACTATGTATAAAATAGATAACTAAAGAGAATCTACTGTATAGCACAGGGAACTCTACTCAATGCTCTGTGGCGACCTAAATGGGAAGGAAATCCAAAAAAGAGGGAATATATCTATACATATAGCTGATTAACCTTGGTGTAAAGCAGAAACTATTGCAACATTGTAAAGCAACTATGCTCCAATAATAATTAATTTAAAAAGAAAATATTTTCTCCAAGATTTTATTTTTTTTCACTTTCTAGCCACTGTAGTCCAAGGTGGGGAAAAACAAATGTCACGTTATAGGTTCCAGCCCTAGAAGCTTAATTTTCATCTTTTTGTATACCTTCAATGTCTCTCCCTAAGTTTTCAATACATGGAATACAGTTATAATAACTGTTCTACCACTTTTTCCTGATAATTCTAGTATTGGTGTCAGTTCTGGATCAATTTCTTTCTTTCTTGGCTGCTTCATGACTTGCTGGATTTTAGTTCCCCAACCAGGGAAAAAACCCAGGCCCAGGCAGTGAGAGCACCGGGTCCTAAGCACTAGACATCCAGGAAATTTCCTGCAAATCATTTTCAATTGATTGATTTTCTCCTCATTGTGTGTTGCATTTTCTTGTTTGTCTGGTATTGGATGACAGACATTTTGAATATTATCTTGTCAGAACTACTAAATATTCAGTCTTTTTATTCTTGATTGAGATATTTTTGGATTCAGTTGAATTACAGATCATCCTCCACTTAGATTGGGGTTGTGTCCTGATAAACTCATCATAAGTTGAAAGTATCATATATTGAAAATTCATTCAATACATTCAACCTACCAAACATCATAGCTTGGCCCAGCCTACCTTAAAAGTGTTCAGTCACTTAAATTAGCCTACAGTTGTGCAAAATAATCTAATACAAAGCCTATGTTAAAATAAAATATTGAAAATCTCATGCAATTTACTGAATATCATACTTAAAGTGAAAAACAGAATGGTTGTGTGGGTAGAGAATGGTGTAATTTTGTCAATTATTTACCTTTGTAAGCACATGACTGCCCAGCATCATGAGGGAATATTGTACCCCATATTACTAGCCCAGGAAAAGATCATTGAAAATTTGAAGTATTTTTTCTACTGAATGTGTGTTGCCTTTGCACCATCATAAGTTCGAAAATATTTAAGTCTAATCATTGTAAGTCAGGGACTATCTCTACTTAGATTTTAAAGATTTTTTTAGGGTAGATCAGATCAGTTCCCAGTCTAGATATAATTGTCTCCCACAAGTGAAGAAAACCCTTCTGTGTACTCTGCCCAATGCTCCATGAATTGTGATCAGTGGGGAGAAATATTATTCTCAATCTATGCTATGTTTATTCTAATCTTTTCAGATGATGTTCCCTGAGTAGTTTCCTCAAATGGATTTGCAGCTTGAGACATAAACCTTTTGCTTTTTTGTTTCTGTTAAGTCATTTCAGCTCATTTCCAAGCTGAAACCCCATAGAAAAACCTATGTGTTTTTCTACTTCTACCCCACTATTTTGTCAAAATGAAGAAACAATGTTAATAAACTTTTACTCTCATTTTGGATTCTTTAAAACCCTTGAGGGCTTCTGAAAAGACAAGTGCTCTATTGTTTTCAATTCAGGTTTTTTTTTCCAGCTGGAATGCAAATCTAGGGGCTTTAGATCACGGTATGTTTTAGAACTAAAAGCCAATCAAAGAATTGCACCATTCACTCATCAGTGATGCTCCCTCTCACCAAATGTTCTTATTCAGAGAAACTGGATTTTTCAACAATCTTTTCTACATTTGGTTCTGCTTAGTGTAAATCATTATATGGACCTTAAGTCAGAATTAATCAAATAAAGTTTGGAAATTCCACTCTCTCCATGTAACTTGCTTCCTATTGATTACTGTCACTCTAAAACAAAATGATGAATGAAGACCTCAGAGATAACTTTGTTTGGAGAATAGTGAGGTTTTCTTTATATTATTTTTTATATTTATATATATATTTATATTATTTTTATATTATAATATTTTTATATTATATTTTCAATATATAATTACAGTAATTTTATGGATAAACAGTAATTATATATGATTTTACTTTAAACATTTTAGGTCTGAAATAGTTCCTATTAGTGGGCAGTAGTTTGATACTCCTCCTCTTTCTGAACTGAGGCTTCCAAATGCCATTTAATTTATTTCCTCTTATTTATCTGAAATGTATTCTTTTGTATGTAGTACTAGTGACTAGGTTAAGTGTTATGTGAATGGAAGAGACACAGATTAACCTAGCTTTGTGGGTCATAGAGCAAGGGATTCTTGAGTAAGTTGTTTACGTTAGTAAAGAATCTTTGCCCCTGTAAACTGTAACATAGCACTAACAGAGTTGATTGTTTCTATCTTGCCTTCTCTGTGCAATTCCAGCAGGTGTTTACTCTTGTGCCATAATTAATACCCCGCATTCTGATGCTGTCTAGACCATTAGACTTTGGTGACTCAGAACATTCTACAGGAACATCATTTAAAATTATTGTACAACACTACTGACTCATTTTTAATTTTTTTTGATTTAAAGCAACACAATGATAAACATCTTTGTAAAAAATAGTTGTCTAAATTCATTGCTTTATTCACACTGATTACTGAATGTGAAATTTCTCAGGAAAATAAAGTATGGGAGGACCTTCAAGATGGCGGAGGAGTAAGACATGGAGATCACCTTCCTCCCCACAAATACATCAAAAACACAACTACATGTGGAACAACTCCTACAGAACACCTACTGAATGCTGGCAGAAGACCTTAGACTTCCCAAAAGGCAAGAAACTCCCCACATATCAGGGTAGGGCAAAAGAAAAAAAAAACAGAGACAAAATAATAAGGACAGTACCTACACTTATGGGAAGGAGCTGTGAAGGAGGAAAAGTTTCCACACACTATGAATCCCCTTCACTGGGGGAGATGGACGGTGGGCGGAGAGGGAAGTTTTGGAGCCATGGAGGAAAGTGCAGCAACAGGGTGCAGAGGGCAAAGCAGAGAGATTCCCGCACAGAGGATCAGTGCAAACTGGCACTCACCAGCCTGAGAGGATTGTCTTCTCACCCACTGGGACGGGTGGGGTCTAGGAGCTGAGGTTTAGGCGTCAGAAGTCAGATCCCAGGGACAGGACTGGGGTTGGCTGCATGAACACAGCCTAGAGGAGGCTAGTGTGCCACAGCTAGCTGGGAGGGAGTCTGGAAAAAATCTGGAACTGCCTAAGAGGCAAAAGACCATTGTATCGGGGTACGTGAGGAGAGAGGATTCAGAACACTGCCTAAAAGAACTCCAGAGATAGATGTGAGCCATGGCTATCAGCATGGACAACAGAGACAGGCGTGAAACGCTAAGGCTGCTGCTGCAGCCAGCAAGAAGCCTGTGTGTAAGCACAGGTCACTATCCACAATTCCCATCCCGGGAGACTGTGCAGCCCACCACTGCCGGGGTCCAATGATCCAGGGACAACTTCCCTGGGAGAACAAATGACATGCCTCAGGCTGTTGCAACGTCATGCTTGCCTCTGACACCACAGGCTCGACCCGCATTCCCTACCCCTCCTTCCCACTCGTCTGAGTGAGCCTCAACCCCCTAAACAGCTGCTACTTTAACCCCTCTTGTCTGGGTGAAGAACAGAGGGTGACCTACATGCAGAGGCAGTGCCAGATCCAAAGCTGAACCCCAGGAGCTGTGCAAACAAAGAAGAGAAAGGAAAATTTCTCCATGCAGCCTCAGAAACAGTGGACTAAATCTCCACAATCAAATTGATGTACCCTGCATCTGTGGAATACCTGAACAGACAATGAGTCATCCCAAAATAGAGGCAGTAAACTTTAGGAGCAACTGTAGACGAGGGATTTGCTTTATGTGAGTGACTAATTTCTGATGTATACGTTTATCTTAGTTTAGTTTTTAGTGCTTGTTATCATTCGTGGATTTGTTTACTGGTTTGGTTGCTCTCCTCATTTTTTTTAAGTACGTTTTAATATTTTTATTTTAATAATATTTTTATCTTTTTATTTTAACAACTTTATTTCTTTTCTTTTCTTTCTTTCTTTCTTTTCTCCCTTTTTTTCTGAGCCATGTGGCTGACAGGGCCTTGGTGCTCCAACCGGGTGTCATGCCTGAGCCTATGATGTAGGAGAGCCAAGTTCAGGACATTGGACAACCAGAGACCTCCTGACCCACGTAATATCAATCCATGGTGAGAGATCTCCCAGAGATCCCCATCTCAATGCTAAGACCCAGCTCCACTCAATGACCATCAAGCTGCAGTGCCATACGCCTCATGCCAAACAACTAGAAAGACAGGAACACAACCCCACGCATTAGCAAAGAGGCTGCCTAAAACCATAATAAGGTCACAGACACCCTGAAACACACCACCAGACATGGTCCTGCCTACCAGAAAGACGAGATCCAGCTTCATCCACCAGAACACAGGAACAAGTCCCCTCCACCAGGAAGCTGATGAAACCCACTGAACCAACCTTACCAACTGGGGGCAGACACCAAAAACAATGGGAATTACGAACAAGCAGACTGCAAAAAGGAGACCTCAAACACAATAAGTTAAGCAAAATGAGAAGACAAAGAAACACACAGCAGATGAAGGAGCAAGGTAAAAACCCACCAGAAGAAACAAATGAAGAGGAAATAGGCAGTCTACCTAAAAAACAATTCAGAGTAATGATTGTAAAGATGATCCAAAATCTTGGAAATAGAAAGGAGAAAATACAAGAAACACTTAATAAGGACCTAGAAGAACTAAAGAACAAACAAACAATGATGAAAAACACAATAAATGAAATTTAAAATTCTCTAGAAGGGATCAATAGCAGAATAACTAAGGTAGAAGGATGGATAAGAGACCTGGAAGACAAAATAGTGGAAATAACTACCACAGAGCAGAATAAAGAAAAAAGAATGAAAAGAATTGAGAACAGCCTCAGAGATCTCTGGGACAATGTTAAACGCACCAACATTCAAATTATAGGCGTCCAGAAGAAGAAGAGAAAATATATGAAGAGATTATATTTGAAAACTTCCATAATATGGGAAAGGAAATAGTCAAATGAAGTCCAGGTAGCACAGAGAGTCCCATACAGGATAAATCCAAGGAGAAACATGCCGAGACACATATTAATCAAACTATCAAAAATTAAATACAAAGAAAAAATATGAAAAGCAACAAGGGAAAAGCAACAAATAACACACAAGAGAATCCCCATAAGATTAACAGTTGATCTTGTAGCAGAAACTCTGCAGGCCAGAAGGGTGTGGCAGGACATATTAAAGTGATGAAAGGGAAAAACCTACAACCAAGATTACTCTACCCACTAAGGATCTCATTCAGATCCAATGGAGAAATTAAAACCTTTACAGACAAGGAAAAACTAAGAGAATTCAGCACCACCTTACCAGCTTTACAACAAATGCTAAAGGAACTTCTCTAGGCAAGAAACACAAGAGAAGGAAAAGACCTACAATAACAAATTCAAAACAATTAAGAAAATGGTAATCAGAACATACATATTGATAATTACCTTAAATGTAAATGGATTAAATCCTCCAACCAAAACATATAGACTGGATGAATGAACAAAAACAAGACCTGTATATATGCTGTCTAGAAGACACCAACTGCAGACCTAGCGACACATACAGATTGAAAGTGAGGGGATGGAAGATGATATTCCATGCAAATGGCAATCAAAGAAAGCTGGAGTAGCAATGCTCATATCAGACACAATAGACTTTAAATTAAAGACAATCACAAGAGACAAAGAAGGACACTACATAAATATCAAGGGATATATCGAAGAAGAAGATATAACAATTGTAAATATTTATGCTCCCAACATAGGAGCACCTCAATACATAAAGAAAATGTTAACAGCCATAAAAGGGGAAATCAATAGTAACACAATCATAGTAGGGGACTTTAAAACCTCATTTCACCAATGGACAGATCATCCAAAATGAAAATAAATAAGGAAAAACAAGCTTTAAATAATACATTAAACACATGGACTTAATTGATATTTATAGGACATTCCATCCAAAACCAAGATAATACACATTCTTCTCAAGAGCTCATGGAACATTCTCCAGGATAGATCATATCTTGGGTCACAAATCAGGCCTTGGTAAATTTAAGAAAATTTGAAATCGTATCAAGTATCTTTTCCAACCACAGTGCTATGAGCCTAGATATCAGATACAGGGGGAAAAGAAACTGTAAAAAATACAAACACATGGAAGCTAAACAGTACGCTACTAAATAATCAAGAGATCAATGAAGATATCAAAGAAGAAATAAAAAAATACCTAGAAACAAATGACAATGAAAACACAATGACCCGAAACCTATGGGATGCAGCAAAAGCAGTTCAAATAGGGAAGTTTATAGCAATACAAACCTACCTCAACAAACAAGAAAAATCTCAAATAAACAACCTAATCTTACACCTAAAGCAATTAGAGACAAGAGAACAACAACAACAACAAAAAAAAACCCAAAGTTAGCAGAAGGAAAGAAATCATAAAGATCAGGTCAGAAATAAATGAAAAAGAAATGATGGAAATGATAACAAAGATCAATAAAATTAAAAGCTGCATCTTTGAGAAGGTGAACAATATTGATAAACCATTAGCCAGACTCATCAAGAAAAAGCGAGAGAGGAATCAAATCAATAAAATTAGAAATGAAAAAGGAGAAGTAACAACGGATACTGAAGAAATCCATCAGAGATTAGTACAAGCAACTATATGCCAATAAATTGGACAACCTGGAAAAAATGGACAAATTCTTAGAAAAGAACAACCTTCTGAGACTGAACCAGGAAGAAATAGAAAATATAAATGGACCAATCACAAGCACTGACATTGAAACTGGTATTAAAAATCTTCCAACAAACAAAAGTCCAGGACCAGATGGATTCACAGGCGAATTCTACCTAAGAATTAACAGTTAGAGAAGAGCTAACACCTATCCTTCTCAAACTCTTCCAAAATATAGCAGAGGGAGGAACACTCCCAAACTCATTTTATGAGGCCGCCATCACCTTAACGGTGTTACAAAACCAGACAAAGATGTTAAAAAAAAAAAAGAAAACTACAGGCCAATATCTCTGATGAACATAGATGCAAATATCTTCAACAAAATACTAGCAAACAGAATCCATCAGCACATTAGAAGGATCATAACCATGATGAAGTTGGGTTTATCCCAGGAATGCAAGGATTCCTCAATATATGCAAATCAATAAATGTGATACACCATATTAAAAATTGAAGGATAAAAATCATATGATCATCTCAATAGATGCAGACAAATCTTTCAACAAAACTCAATACCCATTTATGAAAAAAACTCTCCAGAAAGTAGGTATAGAGGGAACTTTCGCCAACATAATAAAGGCCATATATGACAAACCCTCAGCCAACATCTTTCTCAATGGGGAAAAACTGACACCATTTCCACTAAGATCAGGAACAAGACAAGTTGCCCACTCTCACCACTATTATTCAGCATAGTTTTGGGAGTTTTAAGCACAGCACTCAGAGATGAAAAAAAATAAAAGGAATCCAAATGCGAAAAGAAGAAGTAAAACTGTCACTGTTTGCAGATGACATGATACTATACATAGAGAATCCTAAAGGGGTTACCAGAAAACTACTAGAGCTAATCAATGAATTTGGTTAAGTAGCAGGATACAAAGTTAATGAACAAAAATCATTTGCATTCCTATACAGTAATGATGAAAACCTGAAAGAGAAATTAAAGAAGCAATCTTATTTACCATTGCAACAAAATAATAAAATGCCTAGGAATAAACCTAACTAAGGAGACAAAAGACCTGTATGCAGAAAACTATAAAATAAAAGATAAAAGAAAATAGATGATAAAAAACAGATGGAGAGATATACCATATTCTTGGATTGGAAGAATCAACATTGTAAAAATGACTATATTACCCAAAGCAATCTATAGATTCAGTGCAATCCCTATCAAACTACCAATGGCATTTTTCACAGAACTAGAACGAAAACATTCACATTTGTGTGGAAACACAAAAGACCCCGAATTGCCAAAGCAATCTTGAGAAAGAAAAACTGAGCTGGAGGAATCAGGCTCCTGGACTTCAGACTATACTACAAAGCTACAGTAATCAAGACAGTATGGTACTGGCACAAAAACATAAATATAGCTCAATGGAAGAGGATACAAAGCCCAGAGATAAACCCACACACATATGGTCGCCTTATATTTGATAAAGTAAGCAAGAGTATACAATGGTGAAAAGACAGGCTCTTCAATAAGCGATGCTGGGAAAATAGGACAGCTACATGTAAGAGTGAAATTAGAACACTCAACATCATACACAAAAATAAACTCAAAATGGATTAAAGACCTAAATTTAAGGCCAGACACTATCAAAATCTTAGAGGAAAACATAGGCAGAACACTCTATGACATAAATCAGAGCAAGATCCTTTATGACCCATCTCCTAGAGAAATGGAAATAAAAACAAAAATAAACAAATGAGACCTAATGAAACTTAAAAGCTTTTGCACAGCAAAGGAAACCATAAACAAGAGTAAAAGACAACCCTCAGAATGGGAGAAAATATTTACAAATGAAGCAACTGACAAAGGATTAATCTCCAAAATATACAAGCAGCTCATGCAGCTCAATATCAAAAAAACAACCCAATCCAAAAATGGGTTGAAGGCCTAAATAGACATTTCTCCAAAGAAGATATACAGATTGCCAACAAACATGTGAAAGGATGCCTAACATTACTAATCATTCGAGAAATGCAAATCAAAACTACAATGAGGTATCACCTCACACCAGTCAGAATGGACATCATCAAAACACCCACAAATAATAAGTGCTGGAGAGGGTGTGGAGAAAAGGACACCCTCTTGTACTGTTGGTGGGAATGTAAACTGATACATCCACTATGGAGAATTGTATGGAGCTTCCTTAAAAAACTAAAAATAGAACTACCATATGACCCAGCAATCCCACTACTGGGCATATACACTGAGAAAACCATAATTCAAAAAGGGTCATGTACCACAATATTCATTGCAGCACTATTTACAATAACCAGGACATGGAAGCAACCTAAGTGTCCGTTGACAGATGAATGGATAAAGAAGCTGTGGCACATATATACAATGGAATATTACTCAGTCATAAAAATAAATGAAATTGAGTCTTTTCTAGTGAGGTGGATGGACCTAGAGTCTGTCATACAGAGTGAAGTAAGTCAGAAGGAGAAAAGTAAATACCATATGCTAACACATATACATGGCATCTAAAAAAAAAAATTGTTCTGAAGAACCTAGGGGCAGGACCAGAATAAAGATGCAGATGTAGTGAATGGACTTGAGGACACGGGGAGGGGAAGTGTAAGCTGGGATGAAGTGAGTGAATGACATGAACTTATATATACTACCAAATGTAAAATAGATAGCTAGTGGGAAGCAGCCACATAGTTCAGTACATTTCTTAAAATCTTGACTGTTGGACATATGGAAATTGTCACTCTGAGATTCTGAATTTGCTTAATTATTTGGAAGGTGAACATTTTTCTTATATTTGTTATTTATATTTTTGCTGTGAATTTTTTCTGTCTTTGCTCATTTTAAAATGTTTAGTTTTTATTTATTCAAACTAAAATATTGTATTATATTTATAAATTTAAAAGTATTAATTTAAAGGTTACATGATTAAGACAACACCGATATATGTAAATAGGAAATACTGCCGTAATTCCATTTCTGTTTTTATAACCACAATTTAGTTTATATATTTCCAACAGTGTTGTACATGTGTATACTGGAAAAGTTACCGGGATAATATATTTATGTATCTTATATCACTTTTTATATCAAAAGTTAATATCTCATGCACTTTAAGGAATGCTCAATATTGTTTTATATTAACTAGGTATCATGTATTTAAAACAGTTCTTATGGATGGCCATTTAGGAGTTTTTGAATTTTTCTACTATTAATTGCCACAAATATACATCCGTATTTTAGAATGCTTAATCTACATATTTCTAGAAATGGAATTGCTGTGTAAAGAATAATATTGTATTACACTTTTCACATATTTCTGAATAAATGTATTTTATAACTAGTGAGGCTGACCATCATATAATGCATAAAATCTCTCTGAATTATCTTTGTCTCTCTACATTACCTTTAAAAACGGTGTTCCTATGCTTTGCTTCTCTTTTACTTATTGATAGGGTCGATATAGTAACCACCTATTGATCATAGATAGGGTTAATAATCCTTCATTTAAAAATTTTGCCTGTTAATCTTATCATTATTTCTTATGTAGAGCAGTATTTATAAATAAAGTCAGCCTCTTTTGATTTATTCTACTGCTCATATATAATCACCCTTCTCTAGGCTACATTGTCAACTTGGATACAGAGTTAAGGCAGTTATATACACTTTGAACAGTATGTCAATCTTAAGCGTCATTGTCACAGGAAAGGACACTGGTTAGTGTCACATGAGGGTATATACTCAAAAGATTAAAAGAACAAACACCTGCAGGAGAAACAGTGACAAGATTATCAGTTCTAGGAAAGAGGTGAGGTCCTAGGTGCATGTGGGGACCAAAGCAGTGCTATTGAATGAGTCTCAGGGAAAGACCACAAAATGGAGCAAATCAGTTCACTGGGTGTTAATTCATTTTTATACAAATAGTATATATTTTTATTAACTCTGAATAATACAGAAAAGAAGACAAAACATTCTTATAACCCCATGGCTCTAACGCAACCACTTTGGATTTTGGAGAATTCTCATGTAATCATCTTTGCCATGACTCTTTTGTGGTCTGCATTGCTTCTTTCTGTCTCTTTTTCACTGACTGCTCACACATTCCTCACTGCAATGCATCTCCTGCTTCCTGTGTTCTTCTCTTATTGGTCTTGTAGCCCATTCCCCTGGACTGTTTTCCCTCCCACCAGTCTCTACCCATTTATAGACTGCAGAATGACCCAGGGACCTGTGCTTCCTCTTTGCCCACAGAAAAGTGACCTGGACCACCTCTGCACATTATTTTAGATCCATCACTACTTCCCCCTACTTCTCAACTCTCCTTATGCATCCCCAACTTGAAAGGTGAAAACCTGGCCTCCCTACTCTTTTTCAATTTAATTGGCAGACAACTCACAAGCCTTCATCTTTGTATGCCTGTTAACTGTTCACCTTCCACAGAAAGGCAAATGCTGCAAACCCCAATCTCAAGAATAACAAGCATGAAGAAGGTCAAGGATTATGGAAATACGATTACACAAAAGAGAAAGAAAGAAAGAAAGAAAGAAAGAAAGAAAGAAAGAAAGAAAGAAAGAAAGAAAGAAAGAAAGAAAGACAGAGAAAGAAAGAGAGAAAGAAAGAAAAGGAATCAGAGGGGGGGGTGACTTTCAGGATTCGTCCAGGTCTGTATATCCCACTACCCATTGTTCAGCACTAGGCATGGAGTTCAGGGTCTAAGCTGGGGTCTGATATGTGGTAGGAGTTTAGAACTCTCACTCACTGGCCATGTGATGTTAGACAATCTTCTCCACTTTAGTCATCTCCTCTTTAAAATGAGAATACTGATGGAAACAACCTCATAGACTGCATAGGACAAGAGGTAGCTGCCTGGCATTGATTAAGTAATTAATGAATGATATCTAATATTATAATTTCAATATATTTTAATAGAAGGCCCATGTGACATTTATTTTTGGAAGAAAAAGAATCCCTTTTCCTTTCTGATATGGTTTTTCTTTTAAAAAAATAGTAACCTCAATATTTCCTTTCCATTTATCCCCTCAGACTTTGCCTTGGTTTAGAATTTCATCAACTCTCATTTAAGCTATTTCAGGAGCCTAGTAACCGGTCTCCCTGGCAACAGTTTCCAGTCTACTTATTGCCTAAAGACTGATTTTCTTTCCTCTCTTCCCAATCTCTCCCATTATTCTACCTTCCCCATCAAGTGAATTTCAATGCCACACTCATAATACATGTTATAATATCATTTGAGTGCCTGGCTAGTCCTTTCTGCATATGAATAAATGTTTCTTGAGTAGTTGAAATGATAACTCTATATAATTTATATTCTGATTTTCACCTAGCAATGATTTAACAAGCCCTTTCCCAACTGCTTAAAGTGCCCTGAAACTTATTTTTTTAGAAAACATATGGATCCATGCGGTAAAAAAGGACATTATTCAATTAATTATTGTACTTTGTTGCTAGAAATGCAGGTTGCTTCCAACTCTTCAGGTTTGTTTTAAAAGATGTTACACTGAAAATCTGGGTATGCATTGGTATTTTCCTCACTTTTGACTGATTTCATTCTGAGATAAATTTTACAGGTTAGCGTCAGTGGGGAAAAGAGTGAAAAGATTTGTTTTACCTTTTATTTTGATGCCAGTTGCTTTTCAAATGCAATGGCTCAGTCTCCACTGACCTGTGTTGTATATTATTGCATCACAAGACATAAGAATCACACATTATCATTTAAACTAATTTTGCATTGAAAGAATGAACATTTTTATTAACTTAAGGCTTATAAATTGGAATCTTTGCTTTAGTTTAATAATTAGCAAGGTTCATTTATCCACATTTTATGTGTGTGTGCATGCATGTGTGTGCACATGTGTATGTAATTTGAGAGTTAATTATTCATATAATATGATTATTCATTAATTATTTATTGTTATAGTCACTAGGAACAATTGATTAATGGATAAAGTAATAATGTCTCTTTAATCTTTCTTTCAATGATTCTTTTTGTTTTTGTTCTTTTATTTTTGGTGGTGGTAGAGGCAGTTCTTTCTTTTCCCCCAAGGTAACTTTGATGTAATTTAGTGATCTCAGAAACTGGTATTCTTTTCCTTGTTAAAAATTCCCTATCATCTTTTGTAAGGTTTATTGAGGTATAATTGATATCACAAATACACACATTGAGTATATACTTGATGATTTTGGACATGTGCGTACACCCATAATATCAGCACAATCAAGACATTAAACATAGCCGTCACCTTCAAAATTTTCCATGTGTTCTTTCTTAGGTTTTGTATGTGTGTGCCTGTCTATGTTTAAGAATACCTAACATAAGATCTATCCTCTTAACATACTTTAAAGTGCACAATGCTGAATTGTTAATTATAGGTACCTATTCATCTTGCATGACTGAAAATTTATACTCATTGAACAACAACTTCCCTATTTCTCCAACCCCTTTGCCCCTGGCAAACACCACTCTGTTCTCTGCTTCTATGAGTTTTACTATTTTAGAAAGTTCATGTAAGTGGAATCTTGTAATATTTGTCCTTCTGTAACTAGCTTATTTCATGTAGAATCATTTCTTTCAGCTTCATCCATACTGGCACAAATGGCAAGATTTACTTTTTTAGGGATGAATAATATTCCATTGTGTGCATATACCACATTTTCTTTATTCATTCATCTGTCAATGGACATTTTGGTTGTTTCCATATCTTGGCTATTGTGAATAATGCTACAATGAATATGGGAATGCAGACATCTCTTCCAGGTACTGATTTCAATTATTTTGGATATAAATCCAGAAGTGAGATTGTTGGGTCATGTAGTAATTATATGCACTAACAATGAACTATCTGAAAAGGAAAGTAAGAAAGCAATACCATTTACAATAGCATCTAAAATAATAAAATATTTAGGAATAAGCTTAACCAAGAAAGCAAAAGACTTGTACACTGAAAACTATAAGACACTGCTGAACTAAAGTAAAGAAAAATACATGGAAAGACATCCTATATTCATGGGTTGGAAGAATTAATATTGTTAAAATATACGTTTTACTGAAAGACATACTACCCAATACCATACTACAAATTCAATGCAGTCTGCAATCTCTATCAAAATTCCAATGACATTTTTTACAGAAACAAACAAAAAACCCATAAAATTCATATAGAACCACAAAAGACCCCAAATAGACAAAACAATCTCGAGAAAACAGAACAATGCCGGCGATATCACACTTTCTAATTTTAAAATTTGTTACAAAGTTACAGTAATTAAAACAGCATGGGGACTTCCCTGGTGGCACAGTTGTTAAGAATCTGCCTGCCAATGCAGGGGACACAGGTTTGAGCCCTGGTCCAGAAAGATCCCACATGCCGTGGAACAACTAAGTCCGTGTGTCACAACTACTGAGCCTGTGCTTTAGACCCTGTGAGCCACAACTACTGAGCCAGTATGCCGCAACCACTGAATCTGCATGCTGCAACTACTGAAGCCCACACACCTAGAGCCCATGCTCTGCAAAAAGAGAAGCCACCACAATGAGAAGCCTGTGCACTGCAATGAAGAGTAGCCCCCACTGACTGCAACTAGAGAAAGCCCATGCGCAACAACAAAGACCCAACACAGCCAAAAAAAAAAGAATAAATAAATGTAAAAACCACCACCAACAACAAAAACCCAGCATGGTACTGGCATAAAGAAAGAGAGATAAACCAATGGAAAGCAATAGAGAGACCAGGAAAATCCCACACATACTGATTTTCAATAAGGGCATCAAGAATACACAATGGGGAAATGATACCCTCTCAAAAAATTATGTTGGGAAAACTGGATATCTGCATGCAACAGAATGAAATACACCATACACGTAAATCAACTCAAAATGGATTAAAAACTTAAACGTTAAGACCTGAAGATGTAAAACTTCCTCAAATAAAAAGTAGGAGAAAATCTTCTTAACATTGGTCTTGGCAATTATTTCTTGGATTTGACACCGAATGCACATGAAATAAATTCAAAAATAGACAAGTGAGAGTACACCAAACTAAAAATCTCTTGTACAACAAAGGAAGTCATCAACAAGAGCAATAAAACTATGGAATGAGAGAAAATATTTGCAAACCATCTATCTGATAAGTGGATAATGTCCAAAATATAGAAGAATTTACTACAACTCAGTAGCAAAAATTAAAATTAAAAAATAAATATAAAAAATACCTAATTTAAAAAGGGTAAAGGACTTAAATAGACATTTCTCAAATAAACAAACAAACATAAAAGACAAAGAAGGCCACCAGGTATATGAAAAGATGATCAACATCACTAATCATCAGGGAAATGCAGATCAAAACCGCAACTGGATATCACCTCACACCTGTTAGGATGGTTATTATTAACAAAAACACAAAGATAACAAGTGTTGATGAGGATGTAGAAAAATTAGGACTCATACACTGTTGTTGGGAATGTAGAATGGTACATTCCACTAGGGAAAACTGTGTGGAGGTTATTCTGTAGCATCTTATTTTTCTATTGTGAAACAAACAACAACAAAAGCAATAAAGGAGAAGAAGAGCAGGATCATGGACTCTGGGTCAGATATGCCTCCTTTGTATTGAACCTACACCACACAGTGAGGTGCCCTAAGAGAGACCAAGTCCCTGTGTCTTCCTATGACAAGTGAAATAATATCACTGAACTAATAAAGTTGCTCTGAGATTCCTTGAAGAAATGGAATGCACAAGCTAGGCACAGCTTCCAGTGGGCAATAGGCACTACCTCTAGGTTTTATTTTTTCTTTCCTGCCTGAATTCCACATAAATTTTCTGGGACAGGTATATATCAGGCATGTTGTGATTTTTGGTCTTCTTAAATGAATTAATACATCCTTAATAGTGTGGATAACTAGAGGATAGAGAATATATTTTATTTGTTTTTTGTTTTCCTATCATTCGTTGCTCAGAGAAGGATATATAAACTTTATGTTGAATGAAAGGACAGAACATCATGCTCAGATGTATGATGATTTTAGAACATAAATGCCAGCAGGAATGGTATTTCCAAATAAAGGCAGGGTTTCATGTCTTAGAATGTGCTTTAAGTTCCTCAGAGTGGGATGCTAGTGAGAGAAAGATGCAACGTCAGTTGAAAAGGAGCCTAGAAATGCATGAAAGAGAATAAGTTACAAGGAAAAACCTTCAAAAAGATAGTCCCTACAGAAGCATCATCCTGATCTCAGATATATTAACTCGGCTTTCTTCTTCTGACATCTAGAAGAATGACAGGCTGACAAAGATCTATCTCTGTTTGGGCCAGAAAGAGTTTAAATTGTCAGTGTGTTAGCCTTTCCTATGTTTTGTTAAATTTATCCTTAAGTTTTTCATATTTGGGGATGCTATTGTAAATAGTATATTTTTAGTTTTATTTTCCAACTTTTCATTACTAGTATATAGAAATACAAATGATTTTTAAATTAAACTTGTAGAGATAATTGTATATTTACAAACAGTTACAAGAAATAATCTGTAGAGTTCTTTCGTATGCTTTACTAAATTTATCCTGACACCATCTTACACAGTTATACAACAATAACACAACCAGGATATTCACGTTGATACAGTCAAGATACAGAACATGTCCATCACAAAAGGATCTCTCATACTGCCCTTTAATAGCCTCCACCTCCTGACCTGTACACCTCCATTCTTAACCACTAATCTGTTCTCCATTTCTATAATTTTGAATTTCAAGAATTTTAATAGAGAGAATCATAGAATTCTTAACTTTTGAGCTTTACTTTTTTTCGCTAAGTGTAATCCTCTGGTGATTCATCCAGGTTGCTGTGTGTATCAATAGTTCGCTCTTTTTTTAGGCAAAAGACCTGTACCTGAAAACAGTAAGACACTGATGAAAGAAATTGAAGATGACACAAACAGATGGAAAGATATAGTGTGTTCTTGGATTGGAAGAATCAATATTGTTAAAATGACCATACTACACAAGGTAATCTACAGATTCAATGCAATCTCTATCAAATTACCAATGGCATTTTTCACAGAACTGGAGAAAAATTTTTTTTTAATTTATGGAAACACAAAAGACCCCAGAATAGCCAGAGCAATCTTAAGAAAGAAAAGTGGAGCTGGAGGAATCAAGCTCCCGGACTTTAGACATACTACAAAGCTACAGTAATCAAAACAATATAGTACTGGCTCTAAAACAGACATAAAGATGAATGGAAAAGGATAGAAAGCCCAGACATAAACCCCCACATCTATGGTCAATTAATCTATGACAATGGAGAAGACAGCCTCTCCAATAAGTGGTGCTGGGGAAACTAGACAGTTACACGTAAAAGAATGAAATTAGAACATTCTCTAACACTATACTCAAAAATAAACACAAAATGGATTAAAGACCTAAATGTGTGCTTCCCTGGTGGCACAGTGGTTGAGAGTCCACCTGCCCTGTTCGTGCCCCGGTCCAGGAAGATCCCACATGCCACAGAGTGGCTGGGCCTGTGAGCCATGGCTGCTGAGCCTGCGCGTCCGGAGCCTGTGCTCTGCAACGGGAGAGGTCACAACAGTGAGAGCCTCGCGTACCACAAAAAAAAAAAAAAAAGAGAGAAGAAAAGATCTAAATGTAAGACAGGATACTATAAAACTCCTAGAGAGAAACATAGGGCAGAACACTCTTTGACATAAATTGCAGCAATATCTTTTCAGATCAATTTCCTAGAGTAATGGAAATAAAAACAAAAATAAACAAATGGGACCTAATTAAATTTAAAAGCTTTTGCGCAGCAAAGGGAATAATAAACAAAATGAAAATACAACCTACATAATGAGAAAAATATTTGCAAACGATGACTGACAAGGGATTAATTTCCAAAATATACAAACTGCTCACACAGCTCCATGTAAAAAAAAAATCCAATCAAAAAATTGTCAGAAGATCTAAATAGATACTTCTCCAGAGAAGACATACAGATGGCCAAAAGGCACATGAAAACATGCTTAATATCGCTAATTATCAGAGAAATGCCAAACAAAACTACAATGAGGTATCACCTTACACCAATCAGAATGGCCATCATCAAGAATTCTATAAATAATAAATGCTGGAGAAGGTGGGGAGAAAAGGGTACCCTCCTACACTATTGGTGGGAATGTAAATTGGTGCAGTCACTAAAAACAGTATGGAGGTTCCTTAAAAAACTATAAATAGAGCTTCCATATGATCCTACTGTCCCATTCCTGGTCATATATCCAGAGAAAAACAATTTGAAAAGATACATACACCCCAATATTCAGTGTTCATAGCAGCACTGTTTACAATAGCCAAGACATGGAAGCCATCTAAATGTCCATTGACAGATGAATGGATAAAGAAGATGTGATATTCAATGGAATGATTCTCAGCCTAAAAAATAATGAAATAATGCCATTTGCAGCAACATGGATCGACCTAGAGATTACCATACTAAATGAAGTAAGCCAGACAGAGAAAGACAAATATCATATGACATCACTTATATATGGTATCTAAAAAATAATAATGCAAATGAACTTATATACAAAACAGAAATAGACCCACAGACATAGAAAACAAACTTGTGGTTACCAAAGGGGAAAGTGAAGAGGGATAAAATAGGAGTTTGGGATTAACATATACACACTACTATATATCGAATATGTATAGCACAGGAAACTATACTCAATATTTTGTAACACACTATAAGTGAAAAGAATCTGAAAAAGAATACGTGTGTGTGTGTGTGTATATATATATATATATATATATATATATATATATACACAAAATATATAACTGAATTAACTGAAATTAAAGAGTAAAATAACTGAATCACTTTGCTATAAATCTGAAACTAACACAACATTGTAAATCAACTATACTTCAATTAAAAAAATAAAGAGAAAAAAAGAATGCAAAAAAAAAAAAGAATTTATCAACAGATTGTTGCTGTGTAAAACAGATTTTTTAAAAAAGAGAGAAAGATTGGTAGCTTATATCTAAGAACTTGACAGTTTCCAGTAACATCAAAATATCTAAAATTATCCCCATAGTATACACTTATAATTTTTGACTATCTGGCAAACTGAACCTAGATTTTTGGTATCAAAATGATCAAAGAGTAAAAGCATTTTAACACTGTTAAAAAAAATAATTCACTCCTTTTCATTGCTGAGTAATAGTCTATGGAATGGATGTACCATTGTTTAATCAGGCACCCATTGAAGGGCTTTTGGATTGTTTCCAGTTTGGGGCTAATTATGAATAAATGTTATAAATATTTATAAATAGTTTTTATGTAAACATAATTTATGTTTCTCTGGAATAAATGCCCAAGAGTTCAATTTCTGGGTTATTTATTATTTGTGTGTTTGAAACTTAAAGGAACTATCTGTTTTCCAGAGTGGCTGTACCAATTTGAATTTCCATCAGCAATGTGAACAGTCCAGTTTCTCTGCATACTATCCAGCATTTAGTATTGTCTTTTTTTTTTTTAGCAGTTTTAACTGGTGTGTAATAGTATTTCATTGTGATTTTAACTTGCATCTTCCTAATAGCTAATGATGTTGATCATCTTTTCATGTACTTATTTGCTGTCTGTATATGCTCTTCAGTGAAATGTCTCTTCATGTATTTTGCCCATTCTTATTTTTTTTAACTATTGCCTTTTGACAATTATTTATATATTCTAGATATGAGTTCCTTATCAGATACATGGTTTGCAAATATTTTTGCTCAGTCTGTAGGTTGTCTTTTTGTGCTCCTAATATGTTCTTTACATTTTACATTTAGGTCAGTGACACAATTTAGATAATTTCTAATTAGGTGTGAGAATTAGGTCAAGGTTCATTGTTTTGTCTATGAATGTTCAATTGCTCTAGACTATTTGTTGAAAAGACTTTCATTTCACCATTGAATTGCTTTTGCTCCTTTGCCAAAAATCAAGGGGCCATACTTGTGAGGAGGAGTGTTTCTATGTTCTATATTCTGTGCCATCAGTCAATATGCCTATCCCTCTGCTGTATCAATCACTCTTGTTTATTGAGATGTAACACACAGGTCATAAAATTTACCATTTAGAAGTTCACAGTTCAGTGATTTTTATTATACAGTTGACCCTTGAAGAACGTGCAGGGGTCAGGGAGACGTTTAGAGGTGCCAACCCACCCTGCTGCCAAAAATCTGCCTACAACTTTATAGTCGGTCCTCCATACCTGCAGGTTCCACACCTTTGGATTCAACCATCTGGGAATTGTGCAGTTGTACTGTATTTACCATTGAAAAATGTCTGAGTCTAAGTGGACCTGCACACTTCAAAGCCATGTTGTTCAAGGATCAACTTGATTCACAAAATTTTGCAACCAACACAAGTATCTAATTCCAACACATTTTCATTACCCCCCAAATAAACTGCATGTCTATTCAGTCACTGCTTATTCTCTCCTCCACCAAGAACCCTGACAATCACTGATATACTTTCTATCTCTGGGAATTTGTCTCTTCTGTTCATTTCATATAAACTGAGCCTTACAAATGTGTGGACTTCTGTGTGTTCTGTGTCCATCTCTTTTTACTTCACACAACATTTTCAAGATTCAGTCATGTTGTAGCATATATCTGTACTTAATTCTCCCTTTTCTCCTGCTGAAAGATATTCCAGTGCATGGTTGTACCCTACCACATCACAACACATTCCTCAGTTGGTGTACATTGTGTTGTTTCCACCTTTTGGCTATTGTAAATAGTGGCACTATGAACATTTGCATACAAGTATTTGTTTCAGTATCTGTTTTAAATTTTAGGGGGAGTATACCTAGAAGTGGAATTTCTAGTTTGTATGGTAAATTTAGGCTTAATATTTTCATGTATTGTCAAATTGCTTTCCAAAGTGGTAGCACCATTTTCCATTCCCATCAACCATTTATGAGGATTCCAACTTCACCATATTGTGAACACTTGTTATTGTTTTTTGTTGTTGTTGTTTTGTTTTTTTACTGCAGCCATCCTAATGAGTGTGAAGGGGTATTTCATTATGGTTTTGATGTATATCTCCCTGATGACTAATGATGTTGAACATGTTTTCATGTACATATTAGCCTTTCTTTGTTGTTGTTCTGATTTTCTTTTTTTTTATCTTTATTGGAGTATAATTGCTTTACAATGGTGTGTTAGTTTCTGCTTTATAACAAAGGGAATCAGTTATACATACACATATGTTCCTGTACATTTTCTTTGTCTACTCAAATCCTTTGACAATTTTTAACAGGGTTAGCTGTCTTTTTATCTTTGAGTTGTAATTTTTTTTTATTTTGCTTAATAGACAATATATTACCCACAATTATTTATTCCCATTCTTTGGGTTTTTTTGTTTCACTTTTTCATGGTGTAATTTGAATCACAGAAGTTTTTAATTTTGATGAGTTCAATTTATCTTTATTTGCTGCTTATTCCTTTATTGTCATATCTATGACCTATGAGCACATATGACCTAGCCTAATTTAAGATCAAGAAAAATTACACCTATGTTTTCTTCTAAGGGTTTTTTGCTTTTGTTTTAGCTCTTACATTTAATTTTTGATCAATTTTCAGTTGATTTTTGTTTATAGGGTAAGGTATGATCCAACTTCATTCTTTTGCATCTGGATATTCTTTTGTCCTGGGACCAGTTGTTGAAAAGACTATTCTTTCCTCATTGAATTGTTTTGGAATTCTTGTCAGAAACCAGAAATAAAGAGCAAAGAAAAGATAAAATATGCAGAAGGAAGGAAATAATAAAGATTAGAGTGGAAATAAGTAAAACATAAGATGGAAAAATAATAGAGAAAATTAAACAAACCAAAAGTTATTCATTTGAGTTCTTTTTTCATATATTCATTTAAAGGCTTTTATTTTCTTCTAAACACTCTTCTGTTATATCGCCCAAGTTTTGGTATTGTGTGCTTTCATTGTCAATCATCTCAAAGTACTTTCTAAATTCCATTTTTTCCTTCCTTGGCATGTAAGTTGTTCAGAAGTGTTTTACTTAACTTCTATGTGTTGTGACTTCGCCAAATTTCCTTATGTAATTAATTTCTAATTTCATTCCATTTTGAGTGCAGAACATATTTTATATAATTTCAATTATTTTAAATATATTGAAAATTGTTTTCTGGCCTAACATATAGTCTTTCCTTGATTTATAATTTGATTCCATTTTTACCGGAGTACATATTTTTATAATTCCTATTCTCTTAGATTCATTAAGGTATATTTTATGGTTCCAGATGTGGTCTCTATTGTTGAATGTTCCATGTGCACTTGAGAAGAATGCGTATTCTGCTGTTGTTGGGTGGAGTGTTCTGTATGTGTCTGTTAGGTTTAGTTCATTTATAGTGTTGTTCAGTGCTCTATCCCTTTATTGTCTGTATAGTTTTGTATCCTTTTCAGGGGTATTGGCATCTCTAATTATTATTGTTGAATTGTCTAATCCTCCTTCAATTCTACCATTTTTTTATCCACATATTTTGGTGTTCTGTTGTTAGATGAACATATGTTTATAATTGTTCAATGTTTGTGATGGGTTGGCTATTTATTATAAGGTATCCTTCTTCTCTAGTAACAAGTTTTATCTGAAATATTATTTTGTGTAACTTTACATAGACACTCTAGCTCAGTTGTTGGATACTCTTTGTGTGGTATATCTATTTATGTCTTTTTATTTTCAACCCAAACTATTTATGTCTTTGAATATAAACCATGTGCCTTGTAGAGAACATATAGTTATTTTTGTGTTCATTCCTACAAAATCTGCTCTTTAATTCGAGTTTTTAGTTGACATGTTTCATGGAATTACTGATGATGTAGGATTTACAACTGCTAATTCATTGTTTTCTTTATGTCTTTTTTCTTCCTCTTATCCTCCTGTGAAGTTGTAAAACTTATTTGTGTTAAGCAGATATTTTACAGTGTACCATTTTTAATTCCCTTACCTTTTCTTTACTATGTATTTTAAGTTATTTTCTTTTTTCTTCTTTTCTTTTTTTTTTTTTTTTTTTTTGCTGTACGTGGACCTCTCACTGTTGTGGCCTCTCCCGTTGCAGAGCACAGGCTCCAGAAATGCAGGCTCAGCAGCCATGGCTCACGGTGCAGCCACTCCAAAGCATGTGGGATCTTCCTGGACCAGTGCACGAACCCATGTCCCCTGCATCAGCAGGTGGACTCTCAACCACTGTGCCACAAGGGAAGCCCCTTAAGTTATTTTCTTAATGGTTGCTTTAGGATTGCAATTAACAGCTTAATTTATAACAATATAGTGTGGATTAATATCAATTTAATTTCAATAGCATACAAGAATTTTGTTCCTTTAAAGCTCTGTTCCCTCTCCCAAATTTCTGCTGGAATTGTTTTACAAATTGTATCTTTATACATTTTAATTCCTTCAACATAGATTTATAATGTTATGCAGTTGCCATTTAAATTAGATAAGAGAAAAAAAGTTAGAGAAAACAAACACATTTATGTATCTTCTATCTTTATCTGTGCAATACCTTTAATGGGGCTTCTTATTTCTTCATATGGACTTGAGTTTTTATCTAGTGTCGTTTTAACTTCAAGGACTTCCTTCAGTATTTTATTAAAAATTATTTCTCTTAGGTTTTTTTTTTATCTTGGAAGGTCTAATTTATTCTTCATATTTTGAAGTGTAATTATGTTGAATATAGAATTCTTGGTTGATAGTCTTTTTATTTTGAAATTTTGAATATGTCATCCTACTGCTTTCTGTCCTCCATGGTTTTTTGTAAGCAGCTGTTAATCTTACTGATGATCTCTTCTATATGTTGATTACTTTCTTTTGATGCTTTCAAGATTCTTTCTTTGTCATTGGCTTTGACAGTTTTACTATGATGGGAATAAGTGTGGATCTCTGAGTTTGTCTTGTTTGGAGTTCACTGAGTTTGGATAGATACATTAATGGTTTTATCAAATTTGGGAAGTTTGGAGTCATTATTCTTTCAAAATAGTCTCTGTCCCTTCTTCCCCACCCTCTGGTGCTCACAATATGCATATGTTGTTATGTTTACTGGTGTCCCAGAAGTTCTGCTCATTTTTCTGAATGTCTTTTCTTTCTGTTCTTCATACATAGTAATTCCAATTGTGCTATACTCAAATTTGTTGATTCTTTCTTCTACCAGTTTAAATGTGTTGTTGAGACCCTCTAGCATATTTTTAATTTAAGTTATTGTACTTCTCAACTCCAGAATCTATCTAGTTCTTGTTGATTACTTTTAATCTCTTTATTGGTATTATCTATTTTGAAGAGAATGTATATTCTGCTGTTGTTGGTTATCCACTCCAGCTTTCTTTTTATTAACGTTGCATAATACATCTTTTTCCTTCTTTTATTTTCCACCTGCTTACATTGTTATACTTGAAGTGGATTTCTTGTAGACACACATAGTTTTTTCATGTATTTAATCTACTCTGCCAATCCCTGTGTTTTTGTTGGTGTATTTAAACCATTTATATTTAATCTAGCTATTGTATTAGGGTTTCAGTCAGTTATTCTATTCTATTATTTTTTTCTGTTTGTTCTCTGTTGTCTGTTTTTTTTTCTTTATGTGTTTTCCTATGGGTTATATGACATTATTTATAATTTAATTTTGAATTATCTATAGTGGTTTCAATATATATCTCTCTGTACGGCTTTTTGAGTGGTGGCATTAGGTATTTAGCTTTATATATGTAACCTACCACAACACAATCTAATGGTGTTTTCATCTTACCAATTCAAATAAAGTTTAGAAATTTTCCTCTTTTCACATCCCTTTGTACTCCCTCATTTACAATACAATTGTATTCAATATTCCCTCTATCTACATTTAGAACACCATCAAAGAATGTTATAACTTTTGCTTCAACCATTAAACACAATTGAAGAGACTCAGTAGGAGAAGGACAGTTTATTTTATTTACTCATATTTTTGTTTATTGTGTAGTTTCTTTCTTCTTGATGTTCCAAAATTCCTCCTTTAATCCTTCTTTTTCTGTTTAGAAAACTTCCTTTAGGCATTCATTTACGTACACCTGGTGGTGACAAATTATCTTGTTTCTCCTTCTGAGAATGACTGGATTTCCCCTCCATTGCTGAAATATATTTTTAGTAGATAGAAGATTCTAGATTGGCAGTCTTTTTAATTCAGAACTTGACAAATGCTGTTCTACTTCCTTTGTTCTCCATAGTTTCTGATGAGAATTCCACTTTATTTAAAGCAATAGGCAAGGTGGCTTTTCTCACAGACTGCTTTCAAGATTTTTGCTGTTGAAGTTTTCTGAAGTTAGACTATGATGCATCATGTGTTCATTTTCCTATATTTATCCTGTTTGAGGTTAATTCAGCATGTTGAATATGTATATTAATGTCTTTTGCCAAACTTGGGACTTTTCAGTCATTATTTCTTTCTTCAGCCTTGCCCTTTTTCTCCTCTCTTTCTGGACTCCTATGATATAAAGTGTAGATCATATATTATAGTACCACAGGTCCCTGGGGCTCTAATTTTTCCTGTCTATTTGCTCTCTGTTCTTAAGATTAGGTAATTTCTTTTGTTTTGTCATTATGTTCACTGATTCTTTTCTCTATTCCCTTAATTCTTCTGTTGAACTCATTCTGTGACTCTTGTGTTCTACAACTTTGTTAAATTAATTTATTAGTTATAAGAATTTTTTGGTAGCTTCAATAAGATTTTCTATGTACATAATCATGTTGTCTGTGAATAAAGATGGCTTTATTTCTTGCTTTCTAATTTGTATAGATTTTTCTTTGTCTGACCATATTGCACTAGCTAGAATCTCCAGTATAATATTGAATAGAAAGAGTAAAAGTGGACATCATTGTCTTATTTCTGATATTAGGAAGAAAGCACTCAATCTTTTATCATTAAGTATGATTTTAGCTGTAGCTTTTTCTTAGATTCCTTCTATCAGTTTGAGGACATTCTTTTCTACTCCTAGTTTGATGAGAATTTTTACTATACATGGATGTTGAATTTTTTTTAAACAGGCATGAAGGAGCTTTATTTATTTCTTCAGAAAACATTTAGTTTAAGGCTCTGTCACATACATTTTCTAGGCCAGTCCCCAGGGATGGTGTGTAGTCCCAGGGCCCCTCTTCATGGGAGTATCAGGTGCCCAGTGACATGAATGTAAAACAGTACTTCCACTGCTGCTGCTACAAATTCACAAAGTAGCACTCAGAGACAGAAGGGAGACCTTGCTGTGTCTGGATTCAGGGCCTGCCTCTTATGGACGTTGAATGTTACCAAATGATCTTTCTACATCTCTTGAGATGATTGTATAATTTTTTTTTCATTTATTCTATAAATATAGTGAATTACATTGATTGACTTTTTAACATTAAGTCAACTTGCATAATCACCACTAGGTCATGACCCATTATATATATAAATATAAATATATATATATTTACATATTGTTGGATTTAATATGCTAATATTTTATTAAGAATTTTTACATCTGTACTCATGAGGAAGTTCATCTGTGAGTTTCTTATAATGTATTTACTTGATTTTGTTATCATGCAACCCTGATATGAAAAAATAAGTTGGAAAAAATTCCCTCTTTCCTTTTAATGATATTTTTGGTAGAATTGATATAATGTCTTCTATAAATTCTATAAAATTTACCAATGAAGTTATCTGGGTGGGGCCATTCCTTTTTCTTAATGGGAAAAATTTTAAATATGAATCATTTAGAAATACCTATAAATTAATAAATTAACATCTAAGCACATCCATAAATAGAAGATACAAAAGTTGCCTACTTCAGAAATGAAAAGATGGTATATCACCAAACATCCCACAGACAACAAAAAAGGATAATACTGGAATATTTTGAAAAGCTTTAGGGCAATAAATTTGACAACTTATATGAAATGGACAAAGTCCTTGATGTATCACCATCAGTAGGGAAATAGTGCAGCTAACAAGTTCAGTGGTTTATCAACTTATCTAATCAGGGGCAAAATGCCAAAATTCCCTTCTTGTAAACACAGTCCCACATCACTACTGCCTTTCTTAGGGCATTCTTTCTGGAAAGAAGTCTACTCCCTGGCCTTTCTTGTAGAGAGGTGATGGTACAGAACAGCCTTGGTTTATAGACAACCACTTCCTCTGAAGAGGCACTTCCTCTCTCCCTCTCTGACTCTCATACTGACAGGAAGATGGGCATATTGGAGTGGTAGGAACTCATGTTTCTCAGTTCCCTGGGTGTAGGGGAGTTAATAATAAAAGATTCCTGAAAAATGGAGGAAAAGAAAAATCGTATTTGTCATCCAACGCCATCCTGTTTGACATGATTTGAGACATAGAATGAAAAGGATGGTTAAAAATGCTAATCATCATCTGAGCCTTCAGTGAGTTATAATCTTTTATCTGGTGGAGGGTCTTGCCTCAGTGTAGATGGCTGCTGATTTAACAGGGTGGTTGTGGCTAAACACTGGGGTGACTGTGGCAATATTTTAAAATAAGACACACAGCTTGCTGCATAGATTGACTCTTCCTTTCATGAATGATATTTTTCTAGCATGCAATGCTTTTATTTTTTGAGTATAGTTCCCTGTGCTATACAGTAGGTCCTTGTTTTTTATCTGTTTTTTTTTTTCTTTTTTTTAACATCTTTATTGGAGTATAATTGCTTTACAATGGTGTGTTAGTTTCTGCCTTATAACAAAGTGAATCAGTTACACGTATACATATGTTCCCATATCTCTTCCCTCTTGTGTCTCCCTCCCTCCCACCCTCCCTATACCACCCCTCTATGTGGCCACAAAGCACAGAGCTGATCTCCCTGTGCTATGCGGCTGCTTCCCACTAGCTATCTATTTTACATTTGGTAGTGTAAATATGTCCATGCCACTCTCTCACTTTGTCACGGCTTACCCTTCTCCCTCCCCATATCCTCAAGTCCATTCTCTAGTAGGTCTGTGTCTTTACTCCCATCTTGCCCCTAGGTACTTCATGACCTTTTTTTTCCCCTTAGATTCCATATATACGTGTTAGCATACAGTATTTGTTTTCCTCTTTCTGACTTCCTTCACTCTGTATGACAGACTCTAGGTCTATCCACCTCACTACAAATAACTCAATTTCATTTCTTTTTATGGCTGAGTAATATTCCATTGTATATATGTGCCACATCTTCTTTATCCATTCATCTGTTGATGGACACTTAGGTTGCTTCCAAGTACTGGCTATTGTAAATAGAGTTGCAATGAACATTTTGGTACATGACTCTTTTTGAACTATGGTTTTCTCAGGTTATATGTCCAGTAATGGGATTGCTGGGTCGTAGGGTAGTTCTATTTGTAGTTTTTAAAGGAACCTCCATACTGTTCTCCATAGTGGCTGTATCAATTTACATTCCCACCAACAGTGCAAGAGGGTTCTCTTTTCTCCACACCCTCTCCAGCATTTATTGTTTCTAGATTTTTTGATGATGGCCATTCTGACTGGTGTGAGATGATATCTTATTGTAGTTTTGATTTGCATTTCTCTAATGATTAATGATGTTGAGCATTCTTTCATGTGTTTGTTGGTAATCTGTATATCTTCTTTGGAGAAATGTCTATTTAGGCCTTCTGCCCATTTTTGGACTGGGTTGTTTTTTTTTTTTTTTTTGATATTGAGCTGCATGAGCTGCTTGTAAATTTTGGAGATTAATCCTTTGTCAGTTGCTTCATTTGCAAATATTTTCTCCCATTCTGAAGGCTGTCTTTTGGTATTGCTTATGGTTTCCTTTGCTTTGCAAAAGCTTTTAAGTTTCATTAGGTCCTATTTGTTTATTTTCATTTTTATTTCCATTTTTTAAGAGGTAGATCAAAAAGCATTTTGCTGTGATTTATGTCATAGATGCAATGCTTTTTGATAATATTTTACCCACAGTAGAACTTCTTTCAACCTTGGAATCAAACACTGCTGCTGCTTAGAATATGTAATATTCCAAGTCTTTTGTTGTCATTTCAACAATTGATTAAGTTTTCCATCTTATATTGATTAAGTTGCCCCAGAACAACTACAAGAGTAACATCAAAAATCACTGATCACAGATCACCATAACAAATATAATAATAATGAAGCAAAAAAAAATTAGGTGTGCCTGCATTTGGATTCGGTACCTACCCTAAATCTAGGATTATTTCATACCAAGATCTTTAATCTTTAATTCAAAAATCATATCTTGAAATAAGGTCACATTCACAGGTACTTGGGGATCAAGACTTGGACATATCTTTTGGGAGACACTATTCAATTTAAAACTGAGGTTCTCCCAGGAAATCTGGTATCCAAGCCCATCTGTGAAGACTTTATTTCTGGGGCTAAAATAGGCTCAAGCTGATGGAATGTGAGAAGCAGCAGCACTCTGTGCAGGAAATCTGTAAGCTCTATGTATGCATAGCCTTCAAGCTGTGCAACCCCTTCTGAATTTGATTTTCTGGTGGACATTGGGAGTAAGGTACTGTTTTGTAGTATTCTTTTCATGCCTGTTGATTTATTTTTTGACTTTTCAGTTTTTATAGTTTTTTTTCTTACATTTAGGGCTAAGATTCATTTTAAGTCATTTGTGGATGGTGTGAAAAAATGTTTGAGATTTATTTGTTGCTGCTTTTCCAGAATCACTTGTTGAAAAGTTGATCCTTAGCTTTTTTAGTTAACTTGGCACATATGTCAAAAATAAATTGATCACACATGTGTGGGTGTAATGCCAGATTTAGTCTTCTGATCTGTTAATCTATATGTCTATCCTTAGACAAGTAACAAAATCTCTCAATCACTATAGTTTTATAGTGTATCTTTTTCAAAAATGTTTGGCTATTCCACATAAGTTAGTATTTCCATGTAAATTTTAGAAAGAACTTGATCATTTCTACTAAAAAAAACCCTACTGGGTTTTATTTTGGATTACCTTTAAACTATAAATCTGTTTCAGAGAACTGACGTCTTGGTAAAACTAAGTCTTCCATGCCATGAACTTATTTAGGTTATCTTCAATTGATCCTAGTGATGAGTTGTAGGTTTCAATGCAGAGCTCTTTCACATATCTTATTAAGTTTATTACTAAGATTTCTGAAAAAAATGTTTTAATGCCGATCTAAATGCTATTTCGAATATATGTTCCAATTTTTCAAACATAGTATTTTGGTATAAATTTGATTTTTGTATACTTTTTTGGTCTTGCAAACTCACTTACTAATTTCAGTAGTTTTGTGGTTTCCTTAGAGAAAGACTCTCCATGGAGATACATCTACATATCAAGGCAATTTTACCTTTTACATTCCAATGTGTGCAGATTTTATTTATTTTTCTTTCTTGATTACAGTGACTAAGACCTAGAAGTGGTAAGAGAGGACATTCTTGCTATATTCCTCATCTTAAGTGGAAAGTATTCAGCTTTTTTCTATATTAAGTGTAATGTTATCTGTAGGTTTTTCATAGAGATTTTTTATCAGGTCAAGGAAGTCCTAGTCTATTCCTACATTATTGACAAGTTTTATCATAAATGACTTTGATTTGTCATATGAATCTTCTGCATCAACTGAGTTATTTTATTATTTTCCTCATTTATTATATTAATATAATAAATTACACTGATTGATGTTTACATGTACAATCAAGCTTACATTCCAGGGATGAATCCTACTTGGACCTTATGAATTAGATATTTTAATATTTCTGGATTCAATTTACTAATATTTTATTAAATATTTTTACTTCTAGGGTTATGAGGAAAGTTGATCTGTAATTTTCTTTGATTTTGTATTTCTGCAAGTTCTGGTTTCTGTATGAAGATAATAAGGGATTTGTAAAATAAGTTAGAGAGTGTGCAAGAAAGGGCTAATCCAGCAAGCCAGAGTATTTCACAGAAAGACCTGTCTTCATGATTGGCCCTTGGTCTGATCCTGGGAGATGATTTCTCTAAGCACTTGGAATGTTCTGCCTGATAAGGGTTTTTGCATGGAGACCTTGGATTCCATAGTACCAGTTTGATTAGATAATTTTTGTTAACAGTGTGAATTATGGTGAATACCTTATTTTGCCTTGAGGGACTGGAATTTTTGTAGTCAAGTAAGTCATGCAGGTGCTGGACAAGAAAAATCCTGGACACCAAGGTTCAGACAAGCTTTTCTGGTTAAAAACACTCCACATACGTTATCACACATTGTAGCTGGGATAATCAGGCACATCCATGTGACTCAAATGTGAGAAGACAATTAAACACTTGCACCTGTTTTCTTCCTGGACTTTGCCCTATGCACCTTTTCCTTTTTCTGATTTTAATATTTCCTTTCACTGTGATACATTACGCTATGAATATAGCAGCTTTTCTGAGTCCTGTGAGTCCTTCTAGTGAATCTCAGAATCCAAGGGTTGTCTTGGGAACCCAGTTCTCTAGTTGGTGTTAGTTACTCATTCACACAAATGACTCTGACTCACGGAAATATTGGGAAAGCATTGTTTGGGAAAAGAATGGACAACAGAGCAGGTGATTACAAACCTTAGATGCACGGATGGTTACTAAGTCACCCATGGTAAGAGATAGCAACTACACTGTGACCAGTTACTGAAGGTAAAATATACCACTGGGGTTTAGAAATGATAGATCCAACTCCTTAAGAGCTCGCTCAAAAACTAAAACTAAGAGTTTGCTAAGGAAATGCAAAATAATGAGGGAAAAAAGTTAAGTATATAATCCCTTGCTTGTTTTTATCTGTAATAGCTAAAACTAAGTAGAGGAAATTGTTGAAGCAGAATCTGGATCTGCACTAAGTTTGAATTTTGGCCAGTCTTAGGTATAGCCACTAGCCTCAAGGCTGCCAACAAAAGGAAAATTATTCTAGAACAACAAGTAACACTTCTATAATCTATCATCACCAAGAAGGTAATCCTGGTGGCAAAACTAAGAAGCTACCAAAACAGAGGGAGGCGTTGTCTCATTTGTGAATTGATATCATCAGCTTCCTGAAGAACATTTATTAAAAAGAATAAATAACTAAAGGGTTAGTGTAACTCAGGAGCAGTTTCCTTGATTTTTTTAATACATTTTCAACATATTTTTATTATATATAATTAACACACCCATCACTTTCACTTCAAGTTCAGGAGAAATAGATATCTTCTTAGTAAGGATCAACTTTTTTATACATAATTATTCCAAATGTAACCCTTTAGGAAAGCAAAATATTCTCAACCAAATTTCACAATAGCTATAAACATTATAAAAACATTTCACTTTATATAGTTGTAGAAAGGACCAACATGTCATTCTCAAGTCTGCTTGATATTTTATTTCCCATGGGGTTTTCTTTCTTTTTTTTTTTTTAACATCTTTATTGGGGTACAATTGCTTTGTACAATGGTGTGTTAGTTTCTGCTTTATAACAAAGTGAATCAGTCATACATAAACATATGTTCCCATATGTCCTCCCTGTTGCGTCTCCCTCCCTCCCACTCTCCCTATCCCACCCCTCCAGGCTGTCACAAAGCACCGAGCCAATATCCCTGTGCCATGCAGCTGCTTCCCACTAGCTCTCTACCTTACTACGCTACCATATGACCCAGCAATCCCACTACTGGGCATATACCCTGAGAAAACCAAAATTCAAAAAGAGTCATGTACCAAAATGTTCATTGCAGCTCTATTTACAATAGCCCAGAGATGGAAACAACCTAAGTGCCCGTCATCGGATGAATGGATAAAGAAGATGTGGCACATATATACAATGGAATATTACTCAGCCATAAAAAGAAACGAAATTGAGCTATTTGTAATGAGGTGGATAGACCTAGAGTCTGTCATACAGAGTGAAGTAAGTCAGAAAGAAAAAGACAAATACCGTATGCTAACACATATATATGGAATTTAAGAAAAAAAAATGTCATGAAGAACCTAGGGGTAAAGCAGGAATAAAGACGCAGACCTCCTAGAGAACGGACTTGAGGTTATGGGGAGGGGGAAGGGTGAGCTGTGACAGGGCGAGAGAGAGTCATGGGCATATACACACTAACAAACGTAGTTTCCTTGATTTTTCATGCTGCAAGATACAGGTGCATTTTGGGGTTGATGCAGAACCCACAGATTACTACTGAACAACCACAGATGGCCATGCATCATATAAATACAGAACAGGCTAATATCAAGGGGACAGCTAGTCTGGTAGACTGATATGAGCCACTGTAAGGTTTGTTTACCCTGAGAAAGGGAATTTTCTTTTCTCTCCTTTAAATGTCAAGTAGAATTTTCCAGATTAAGTGGCTGATATGATGTATATAAAGCCATATTGGATTGGCTTTATGATGATGGGTATGTTCATTCATTTAATAAGCCCCTTACTCAGGTCATGGTAGATGTTATAAGCAAGTAGAATTCTTTCACATGGGCACCCCATGCAAACTTAATGCTGAGAAATCAAGCAATAGTCCAAGACACTGTATCAAATTTGTTGTCTCAGCTTCCTCTTTTCTTACAGATGCTAAGAAAATTAGAGTGATCCACAAGAGAATGGAAGAATATAAAGGCAATAGTCTAGGGACTTGTCCCACTGGGGTGGAAGGCTTTAAATGTTGTTAAGGAATGGAATGAATAAAGCAGACATCAATGGAGGCAACACAAAGGTCTTACCACAGTACTATCAAGGTTAAGTGGACAAATGGGTTGACCTATTGGACTCAATACTGAAGGGCTCTAAACATACCCATTCTGTTTACTCTAGTTTGTAGGAATTTTTAAAGCTGGAAGGCAAACATGACAATGAGAAACCTGATTTCAAATATCCAAGGATTCTAGTCCAGCAAATTAATCAGGATGAGGATTCACAAAAGACTCAGGGTCTCTTGACCCAACCCCCAGCTTGGGACCCAAGGTCATATACACAGTGTGGATAAAATGACCGGGAGGCAGAGAGAAAATTTTTCTGGGACTCTTTGACATTGGAGCCTAAGGCACTGTGATTCCAAAATCTGTTGGTAAAGTTTTAAGAGAGGCTAAAATTAAATAGGAGGATATGGGGAATGCAACACATGATGGATTAGATAAATAAATGAAAATTGGAATGTTTGCATAGACTCTATGTGAAATGGTTCTTTTTTACCTAAATGTATTATTAGAATTAATATTATGTTTGACTGGGGAAAACTTACTCTATCTAGTATTGCAATTGTATCTAGCATTGTAATACCAGATCTCATTGTGGCTTTAATTTGCATTTCCCTGACTATCAGTGAGGTTGGGCTCTTTTCATGTACCAGTACACTTTTCATGTACCATTTGAATATCTGCCTTAGAAAAATGTCTATTCAGATCTTTGCCCATTTTTAATTAGATTATTTTTAACTATTAAGTTGTATGAATATATTATATATTTTGGATATTAATCCTTTATCAAATAGATGGTTTACAAATGTTTTCTCCCACTCTGAATGTTACCTTTTCAATAACAGTCTCATGAATGTCTGTTCTTTTCACTTTTCTTTTAATCTCTATTCCTGTGTTTTGATAGTTTTTATTGAATTTTCCTCAATGTCTCAAGTCATTTTTCTGCAGTATTTAATCTGCAGACTGCCCAGTGAAAATTTTACTTCATTTATTGTTATTTCCAGCTCTACAAGTTCCATTTTTTTCTTTTTATATCTTCTATGTTGTTCTTATTACGTTCAAGTTTGCTTTAAATCCTTGCCCATATGTACATGATGTGTTTTAATTTGTTATTTGCTAATTCCACCACCCCTGTCATTTCTGAGTCTGTTTATTTTAACTGACTTTTCTCCTGGTTATGGGTCTCATATTTCTGCTTCTTTGCTTATCTGGAGTTCTTTCAGATATTATACATTGTGATTTTATATTGTTGATCACCTGGATTTTTTTTGTCTTCTTTTAAAGAGGATTGAAGTTGTTTGGGAAAGCAATAAAACAAGTGTGAATCAGTATCATCATTTTGAGGCTTTTTTAAGCTTTGCTGTGGCAGATCTAGAGTAGCTTTTACTCTATGGATATTTTATTACTCTACTTAAGGTATGTCCCTTCTGGTGATTTTACTCAATGCCCTAGAGGCTTAACAAAGACTCTTTACTCTGCCTGGTCCTAACTCAAATGTCTCTCAGCTCTCTCTCAACTCAGGGAATTGATCAGGATACAGCCCTGTATCTTTCATTTGTGCTTCCTTATAGAGTCTCACCCTGTGCAAATGCACCTTAGCGTTCAGCAACAGTGGTATCTAGGTCTATGTCTTTGCGTAGCTCACTTCTCTCTGGTTCTCTTCCCCACACATTCCAAATGTCTTTGCCTTCCTGAACTTTCATCTTCCTTTCCTCTACTGAGGGTTCCACATGAGCTTTGAGCTTCCCCTACTGGGGCTACTGTTCTGAATGTGTCTCTAAGCAAAAAAACCTACATGAGAGTGGGGCTCACCTCTACGGTTTCCTGTGTGCAATTCTAGGCTGCCTATTTTTCAATGTCTGTGAACCAGTTTCATATATTTTGATCAATTTTCTAGTTTTTACAGTGGGAGAACTTTTCCAGAATCATTTACTCTATCCTGGACCCTGGAGAAATCTGTGATTATAATTTATAAGTGAAGTAAAAAAAAACATAGTTAAACAGCACTAATCATTGGGAAAATGCAAATCAAGACTGTAATGAGATACCACTTCAGGTCCGTTAGAATGGCTATTATCAAAAAAGAACAGAAAATAAGTGTTGGTGAGGATGTGGAGAAATGGAACCTTTGTGTACTACCGGTGGGAATATAAAATTAATGGTGCAGTCACTGTGGGAAAAGGTATGGTGATTCCTCAACAAATTAAAAATAGAATTACCTTATGATCCAGCAATTCCACTTCTGGGCATATAACTGAAAGAATTTTAAAGCAGAATCTTGAAAAGATATTTCTACATCCATGTTTGTATCAGCATTATTCACAATAGCTAAAACATGGAAGTAGCCCATGTGTGCATTGATGGATGAATGGTAAACAAAATGTGGTCTATCCATACAATGGAATATTATTCAGCTTTTTTAAGAAGGGTATGCTGACATATGTTACAACATAGATGAACCGGACTTTATGCTAAGTGAAATAAGCCAGTTACAAAATGATAAATACTGATTTAACTTATATGAGGTCCCTAAAGTAGTCAAAGTTACAGAGACACAAAGGAGAATGTTGGTTGCCAGTAACTGGGAGAAGTGGGTAATGGGAAGTTATCGTTAGTGGGGACGTTTCAGTTTTACAAAGTGTCAGGATGGATGATGTGAACGGTTGTGCAACAATGTAAATGTACTTAATGCCACCGAGCTGTACACTTAAAATTGTTATGATGGTGAATTTCATGTTATATATATTTTACCAATTTTTTTTAAATTTATGCAAATGAAAAAACAAAACCACAGTTTAATATTTTTCTGCAGACATGTCTGGTTGTTGGGGTGGATAGGAATTGAACAGGGAGGAGGAATGAGGTGGTGTACGGAGGTATTGGGCTGAAGTATGTGAGTGGGTAGGAGAGGTAAGCCTGGGGAGAAGTAAAAAGACAGTAAAACATAACAGGTTCAAGACTCGGAATTTCATGAAACTAAAAGGACTGCTTACACAGATTTTCTAGGGACCATGAAGTGAAAGTGGAGGTTATATATTGGAATATTTGAACTTGAGATTTTGGAGATATATGGTTATTTCTTGGGAATCAAACATAAGCATGGCTTCACATTAATGGCCCCATTGTGCTTAATGGCTTGTCTGTCCACAGGTAACTGCGTGGTGCAACTGTTGGTGGGCTTGGTTGACCCTGAAAGAGAAGCAGCTGCCCACTTGTTGCCTCTGTGTGATGAAGTGGGGTTCCTGGTATCTCCACGTGCCTCCCCCCACACTTGTCCCCTTCGGGTTGTATTCACCAGAGTCTGGGGTTGGATCAGCAAAGACAGCTGATGGATCTTGCCCTCTTCTGTCTGCCTGTCACTCCCTTTCTCTGAACTCCCTGTATCTGATGAGCCACTTTTCCATGTCTTACTGAAGAGATCAGCCTAAGCTTTACTCCTAAATAATTAGCTCATTCTGACATCTCACTAATTTTCCTATGTGTAGTTGCAGGTCCTTGGGATTTGAAACAATCCTCCAGGATCCCTGATGTATGTGTAGAGGGAAAGAGGAAGCCCTCAAATTCTGTGTGTGTGGGGTGTGTATGGGGTTGGGTATGTGTACATGTTTGACACAGAATGAAAAGGCTGTAGGAGTTTGACAAGGAGTGGGTTAAGAGCTTGACAGAGTAAGAAGGCATCACAAAGACTGAAAGAAGAAAACAGGTCGCATTGCCTTACCCTCCTAAAGTCGTGTTTTGGTCTCCTGGCTGCATTCATTATTCCCAGGTTTCAGATAAATGATGCAGAACTTGCAATCAATCATGGGGTCAAATGCAAGGAAAAATGTTTGAAATTGGGGCTATTTGAGGGAAGTCCAGTATAATAGCACATTTTGTACTATTTCTGAAGACAAAGCCACTAGTGTAAGAGAGCTTAGGGTAATCTAAGGGAGAGGAGAGGGACAAAAGGGGGTCTCCTGCACTCAGGAGAGCCTTCCTAGAGCACCTTCCCTCCTTTGTCTCTTATCACACCCTGTAGAAGTGGGACTGGGACACAAAGAGTTGGGGACATGTTTTCTGTACTCCCTCCCTCATCTACCTCTTTCTCCTCCCCTCTGAGTTTGGGTTTTTGACAAACAAGTTGTGTGGTGTGTCCCTACAGAGCAGCATGATTCTGGACTCTCATGATTGAACCACTTGGTTTCTCTGGTTGATATATTCAGATACTTGTAGCTGCTGAGTTCCAAGGTGGATTCCATGGTTCCATGTCTACATGGGTAGACATGTTAGAGATCATGTAAAACTGGAAATGGAAAGGAGATTTTAATTGAGCAAACTGTGTAGTTAATGTCTCAGAGAGATGAAACAGTATCAGAACAGAATAGCTGCAGTTTTGGAAAAGTTGTTTCCCTTTCAGAAATATCCACTGTGTCCCTTTTATCTTCACTTCACACTTCAGTCCTAGATAAAATGATTGCATGGGATTGGGAAGACACCCCACGTGAATAAACCTACTGAAGAGTGCTTGAGATTAAGGCACTTCAGACAACGTAGTGTCCAGGCTGTATTGTGGAGAGGTTGTGTGTGAGAACCAGCTGCTGGCAGGTGTGGGGTACAGCCTAGGGAAAGGAGACAAGGGGACATCCTCTTTGTGCATCAGGGGTCTCCACACTGGGTTTTGTATTCCAAGGAGTCCTCTTTGTGCCTGTGCTCTTTTCTTCTTTCACAGGAGAGAAAAACTGCTGGGGGAGGGTTTTGGGGGGCTGGGAGATGCTGGCCCTGCTGTTTCTCCATTCTAACCCTCACTGCCTATTCTTCTCCCTGAGCTCGAGGACCCTAGTCATCTATTATATATTCTGTAAGGTTCCTATTTAAATTGCCTCCACTTAAGTTGCCTTTAATTTGATGATCAGCCACAGTAAGGTCTAAAGGGATGTCTGGTTCCTATGTGGGATGAAAGGTTACAAAAGCCTGGAATGTCCCTGGCTTCAGGCAGTGAATCAATTAACGCTGGGGCTGGACAATGTGAACTAAGAGTGTGAAGGATAAAGGAGTCTCAGTGAAGACTGAGTGAATAAATCAGGAAAGCTTCAGGTAACTCCACCAAGATTTCTGAAATACTGACTGCCACCTTCATCATCCCACATCTCCCAAACCCAACATCCTGTGGCCACTAACAGGCAGGGATATACTTCACACGTGGGATCCCCCACTATTTGACAAGACTCTGAGCAATGTTTGAGGTTGGGGGTATTCTCGGGAAAGCTGGTATGTGGGTCTGTGTCTGCGAGAACTTTGTTTCTGAGAACAAATGTGGGGACAGACAGCTGGGAGGGGGCGGGTGTGGGAGGAGGGGCAAGCGATGATCCCTCCCGTTGAGAGGGGGGTTTCCAGCTTTGCACTCTCTTCTTTGATGCCTGGCAAGTTCTTCATCGTGCTTGTGTCTCCTTTAGGGTCACAGCAGAAGCAAAAGTGGTAATCGTAGGGAGATACAGAGGGCTAATTCTCTGTCTACCTTTCTACCCTGCCATTCCTTCCTTTCGGCTGACAGCCGTTCATCAGCCATTTTCTATTCTATTACTCTGAAGACAGCCTTCAGTGGCTACAAATAAATTGCCTTTCTGCCCATCTGCTCTCCATCCAAATGCAACTGGGAATGTGGACATTTGGGATGGAATATTGGGGGTCTTCAATTCAGGTGTGGAAGGATGGAGAAGTCCCGATCACCTATGGTTTAAGATGTGGAATTAAAAGGCAGATGGAATTCGACAAGAGGTGAGTTAAGAACTTCATAGAGCAAAGGGCGAGTTCAAGAACAACTCAATAAATAAATAAATAGATAGATAGATAAATAAATAAATAAATAAAAGAGAAAGAAGTCCATAATTTTAGAAGACCCTAATATCAGAAATGTAAATTGAGCTCAATGAATGCCTTTCCTTCACTTTACCTCTCTGATGCCCAGAAGCATGCCTAACTCAGGACTGGTAGAGGATGCTGTAGAAATTCTACATGATTATCCAAGGAGAGGTCACAGTAAGTGTAGTTTGGGTTAGCCCAGTGTCATATCTGTGCAGGTTTTTCTTTTCTGTCCTTTTGATGACAAAAGTGATTAGTTTGTTGGAAGGGACAATTTTTTAAAACACCTTTGTTAACTTCTTCAATGTAGTAAAGCTTGAATATTTGAAATTGGGACTCTTGAGTAAAAGCTGATTTCAGGTCCATCAGTAAAAATCTGTGTTTCTGTAAACAAACCTTCTGAGGAACCACTTGTGTTTGCAACAGCTGAGGGGGAGGGGAGGGAGCCTGTGTGTCTTGGTTCAGGGAGGGGTCTTCTGGAAGCTTGTGCACAGCTCCACTGCATTGCATGGTGTTATCTGCTCCTGCGCTGGCGCTGGGCTCCTGTTGGGGGTGGCTTGGGTGGAAGTAGGGAGGAGGCTGTGCATGTGTCATTGCCTCCCTGCTCTCCCTCCTTTTCCTCCCTCCATCTTAGTGGCATCATGATTATTAATAAACCATTTCTCACTTATCTCTGCAGATGTAAACACTTCACCAGAATTGCGCAGCTCTTGCGTGTGCTGTCCGATTCACGTAATTTGTGTGCTGGCGTTTGGAATTAGCTATGAGTACCTCATATTTAGATGTAAAATAAGTTAAAAATACCCTGATCGTCTGGAATTATGTTGTGGAATAAAAGGACAACTGACGTTTCACATAAAAAGTAATTAAAGCCTTGAGGGGGTGAGGAGGAGTTTGAGCACTACTTCCTGTTGACCCCCTCCTCAGTTTAACCCTGTTATCCACAGTGGCTCTTTCAGCCTATAGAGATCTGACTGTTTACATGAAGCCTCCTTAAGGAGAATCTGTGCAAGTTTTTATTTGAGAGATAAAGGCAGTGGCAGCTCAATGGAGGGGTTTGGGGTTGAGAGTATGGACATATGAATGTGAAATGTTTGGGGAGTAATCTTCCTCAAATCAAAAATGAACATGGGGGGCTTCCCTGGTGGCACAGTGGTTGAGAGTCCACCTGCTGATGCAGGGAACACGGGTTCATGCCCCGGTCTGGGAAGATCCCACATGCAGCAGAGCAGCTGCTCCTGTAAGCCATGGCCACTGAGCCTGCATGTCCAGAGCCTGTGCCCCACAACAGGAGAGGCCACAACAGTGAGAAGCCCATGTACCACTAAAAAAAAAAAAAAGTGAACAAGGAAACAGCGTGTTCCCGGCACTTACTGCTTTTGACTATGAATGTGAAGTATTGGGAAGGTTGTGTGGTACATTCTATGGGGTTTGATAAATGCAAAATGCCATATATCTGCTCTTTCAGTGTTATGCAGAATAGTTTCACTGCCCTAAAAATCCCCACTGCTTCACCTAGTCAATCCTCCACCTTCCTGAACCCCTGGCACCACTGATCTATTTACTGTCTCTACAGAGAATGTTATATAAATGAAATTATACAGTATGTAGCCTTTTCAGACTGGCTTCTTTCACTGGACAGCATTTAAGTTTTCTCCATGTTTTTGCAGAGCTTGATGGTTAATTTCTTTTTATTTCTGAATAGTATTCCACTATATGGATATACCACAGTTCATTTATCTATTCACCCAAGGGCATCTTAATTGCTTCCAATTTTTACTGATTTTGAGAAAAGGTTATGCAAACAGATGTGCAGGATTTGTATGAATATGAGTTTTCATATTGAAATCAATTGAATAAATATGTAGGTATGGCAACTATATAGTAATACTATGGCTAGCTTTGTACTGTATGTTAACATTATGGCTAGCTTTGTATGGTAATGATGGATTGTATGTAGTACTATTACTAGCTTTTTGAGACACCAAACTATCTTCCACGGTGTTTGTGCCATTTTGCTTCCTTGACCAAAATGAATGAGAGTTTCTGTTGCTCTGAATCTTCAACCAAAATGTTACCAGTTCTTTGGAATTTAGCCATTCTAATTGATGTGATAGGATGTCATTGATGTTTTAATTTGCATTTTCCTAATGACAAATGATGCTGAGTATTTTGTTCATATGCTAATTTTCCATCTGCATATCTTCTTTGATGAGGTGTCTTATTAATCTTTACCTTTTAAAAAATTGGGTTGATTTCTTCTTGTTGAATTTTAAGTTATATTTGCATATTTGAGATATAAGTACTTTATAGGATATGTGTTTTTCATATTTTCTATCAGTATGTGGCTTGACTTGTCATTCTTTTAATAGTGTTAATTATGAAAAAGTCCAATTTATCAATTTTTATTTCATTGAGCATGCCTTTGCTGTTGTATATTTAAAAACTCATCACTAAACTGTCACATGGATTTTCTCCTATGTATTATTCTAGACTTTTTAGTTTTGCAATAGGTCTATGATCCATTTTAAATTGATTTTTGTGTAAAGTGTAAGGCATAGGTCTAGGATGTCCAATTGTTCCAGCACCATTTATTAAAAGACTATATTTTGTCGATTGGACTGTTTCTTGCCTTTTTCAAAAATTATTGGACAGTGTTTGTGTGGGTCTCCTTCTGGGCTTTCTATTCTGTTCCATTGATCTAGGCCTTTTTTTTTTTTTTGCCAGTACTACAATGTCTTGATTTCTGTAGCTCTGTATTAAGCTTTTAATCTGGTAGTGTGAGTCCTCCAAATTCAGGTTTCCTCTTCACTTTTGTGTTGGCTCTCCTACGTGGTTCTATATGTTTTTATAGGCATTTAGAATAAGTTGGTTGGTACCCACAAAGTGGTTTCCTGGGATTTTAACTGGTATTTCATTTAATCTATAAAGCAAGTTGGGAAGAATTGACATTTTAGAAATACTGAACCTTCCAAACCATGAATAGTGGATACCTCCCCATTTATTTTGTTTGCTTGATTTTTTTCATGACTCTAGTCATAGGTATCCTATACCTATTTATACCTAAGTACTTCATTCTGGGGCACAATTGTAGATAGTATTCTTTTTAATTTTGAAGTTTTAATAGTGAATTTTTTATTTATAGGAAAGCAATTATATCTTGCAACCTTTGTATGCTTGTTTATTAGTTCCAGAAGCATTCTTGTAAATTCTTTGACAATTTCTACATAATCTTGTCATCTGTTAATAAAGACTTCTCTATTTCTTCCTTTCCAATTTTTATTTTTATTTACTTATGTCTTATTTTTGCTTATTTTTGTCTTATTACACTTACTAGGATGTCCAGAACAGTTTTGAATAAGAGTAATGAGAGGACATTCTTGCCCTGTACCTGATCATAAAAGGAAACCATTTAGTCTCTCACCATTATGATGTATGATTTAGATTTTAGATGTAGATTTTTTTACATATATGCTTTATTAGGTTAGGAAATTCCCTTCTATTGCTAGATTTTTAAGAGTTTTTATTATGATAGGTATTGAATTTTGTCAAATACTTTTAATGCTTCTATTAATATGATCATATTTTTTCTGATACAGATTGAATAGTCTGTTAATATGATCAATAACATTGATTGATTTACACATGTTGAACCTGTCTTGCCTTCCTGAAATTATTCTCCCCTGGTTCCGCTATATAATCATATATACGTATTGTTGGATAACATTTTGTTAAGGATATTTGCATCTATGTTCATGAGAGATATTGGCCTTTAGTTTTCTTTTTTGCAATGCATTTGCATGGTTTTGGTATGAGTGAAATGCTGGCCTCATAAAATGAGCTGGGAAATGCTCCCACTGCTTCTATTTTGGGGAAGATTTAATATAGACATAGGACTACTCAGGTTATCTATTTCTCCTTGACTGAGTTTTGGTAGTTGTCTCTTTCAAGTAATTCATCCATTTCACCTAAGTTATCAAATCTGCATGTATAGAATTCTCCATAGTATGTCCTTATTAACTTTTTAATGTCCATAGGATCAGAAGTGACTTTCTCTCTTTCATTTCTGATATTGCTTTTTAAAAAATTAATTGATTAATTAATTAATTTTATTTTTGGTTGTGTTGGGTCTTCATTGTTGCACATGAGCTTTCTCTAGTTGTGGCGAGTGGGGGTTACTCTTTATTGTGGTGCACAGGCTTCTCATTGTGGTGGCTTCTCTTGTTGCAGAGCACAGGCTCTAGGCACATGGGATTCAGTAGTTGTTGCACGTTGGTTCATTAGTTGTGGCTCAAGTGCTTTGTTGCGGCATGTGGGATCTTCCCAGATCAGGGTTAGAACCTATGTCCCCTGCAGGCGGATTGGCAGGCGGATTCTTAACCACAGCACCGCCAGGGAAGTCCTCTAATATTGTTTGTTTGTATCTTCTAACTGCCCTAGTTAGAGGTTTTCAAGGTACCATACTTGTGGTTTTCCACTGTAGTTCTTATCCTTGTTCTTTTATAGGTAATATATTTTACTTCAAATATTTAGTTTCTCTATTCTCTCATTTTTATCATTCTGGTATTCCAGTTATGAGTACATTATTCCTTTTAATATTGTCATACAGTTCTTGTATGTTCCATTCTTTTGTTATTGTTGTTCATTCTTTTTTTCTCTTTGCATTTCAGTCAGAAAGTTTCCATTGACTTATCTTTGAGTTCACTGATTCTTTCCTCCACCATGCCAAAAGCCTGTGTTGTTTGTTGTAGCTATAGGTATCAAAGGCTTAAAACCTCCTTTAGTGACCTTGTTTTTGTCTCCTCTTTTAACTCTGGGAATCCCTATATTTTACCATTTAGAACAAGTCTGTACCTTGCAGCTGTTTCAGCTGTAATATATTTATTTATACTGGGGCTGCTTTAGTGTGATCATAAGGTCTGGAAGTGGGGGGATTCCATAATCTTCTGAGTAAATATCAGCCTTTTTGTTTGCTTGTGTCTTAGGGCTGTGGGCTTCATGAAGTGTTTATGTTCTTCTTCTCTTAGGAAAGCTTCCTTCCACCCTATGGCTTGATGCCTACTCTCTTCACTGCTTACATATTCTGAATGTATTTCCTTGAATCAGTGTTGACTATGGTTTTTGTTTTGTTTTGATTTTTCCTTAGGTGAGACAGTAAGGCTGGAGGGGGTTGATGGGGGAGAATAGTCCCCTGCCCCGAGCTGGGATAAGGTTTCAGAACTGTGCCCCAGTGAAGTCTTTTCCCCTGGAGAATGGCTACCTTATGGAGAAGGCTCTGGGTGTGTTTCATAATGGTTGCATCCCTCTCCCCCAGAAAGGGCTGAGTTGGGTATTTCAGAGATACTCTCTTGGGGAGGGAAAGATGTGGGTTTACTTTAAGTCTTATTTCTGCTTCTAATTCAAGAAACTTTGTCTGACAAGTGAGCAGAAATGAAGTAGTAAAGTCCTCCATGCCAATTATGGAGGAAATTGAACTCTCGTATACTGCTAGTGGGAGTAAAAAGTGATTCAACCCCTTTGAGAAAATGTTTGGCAGTATTTAGTAAAACTAAATATACATATACTCTATAACCTGGCAAATTCCATCCTGACTACGTACTCAAGAGAAATGATTGCTTATGTTCATCAAAAGACATTTACAACAATATTGATAACAACTTCATTTATGTTAGCCAAAAACTGGAAACAATCCTACTATCCAACAGCAGTACCATGGGGCAATAAACCATGCATAGTCACACAATGGAATAATGCACAGCAATGAAAAATTAATATGAAACCATAGAGACCTGTAATAACAGGACTAATCTCAGGAACAAAAATGTTGAATGAAAAGGACCACATATTGCATGATTCCATTCATGGAAAGCTCAAAATCATTAAAAGCAAACCTATAATGTCAGAGGTTAGAATAATGCTTGGCTTGAGAAGGACACTAGCTAGACACACAGGGACCTTCCAGGACCATGGGAAATGCTTTATATCTTGGTCTAGGTGATGGTTATACTATGATTGTAACTTCATTAAGGTGTATATTTAATATCTGTGTATTTACTGGATAAATATATACTTCTGTTTAAAAATTAATAAAAATTAACTTTTTAGATTGGGGTTCGTGAGGTTGCAAGCCCAGCTCTGTGAAAATGAAGATGTGTATTAGTATGTGGAGGAAAGGCAACCAGTAGACCCTTTGGTCTAGGAGTCTTGGTGGAAGTCTGTCCTCTAATCTTTCTGCACTGAGGGTTTTTCTCTTTCCCCATCTCTTCACATTCATTGAACATGGTGGAGCCAGTTTCTTGCCAAGCCCTACCTGCTCTCTGTCTCTGATTTCATGGGTGTTAGTTTCATGGTGACACCAAAGGGATGATCATAAGTGTTACTCCCCACAAAGTCTTCTCCTGCCAGAAAAAAAAAAAAGTGTAACCCTGGGATAGTATAGTTTGGTATGAGCTGCGGGTGCTCTAATTTGGGGATAGAATAAATATTTTTAAGTCCTGCTGTTTTGATAACCTAACTAAGAATGAATAGTAGTTACTGAAATTTAATAAATGGCAACTTAAGATCTGTTGGGGTAGGAGGGAAAATTGATTAAAGAGAAAAACAGAAAGAAAAAAAAAACATGGTCAGAAATCTAAGCTCTGCTTGCTCACTGTTGACCCCATTCCTCATTTTCATCCTCTGAAATCCCTTTTTAAATGTGGCACTCAGGATATCATTTATGAACTCATTGAATATATACCAGAATGTTTGCTTTGAGCTTGTCTTAGGAATGAGAGTCATGCTCTGCTGTGGGATGTGACAACTCTATACTGGGAGGTGACCTTTGGAAGCATGATGACTCTTCATGTGCTGGAGGGCTTTCTTGGTACTGTATTCTCCTCTTAACTCTGCACACAGGCCTAATGGAAGGTGTGGAGAGTAGGGTTGGAGGAGAAGTAGAAAAATGATGGCTATTGTTAAAGAGCAGATAGAGGCTTTCTAGCACTGCCTTCTTTTGCTTGGTTCTTGATCCTGGTAAACTGTCACTGTAGATGTAGACCAAGCAAGGCTCCCTGTATATATCCCCAGTCTGTCCACCTTCTGCCCTGTCCTGTGGATGAAACATGGGAACATCTCACACAAGGAGCAATCAAGTGACTGAGCAAACCCAGGTAATATGTGATAATGACATGTAGTGAAATGTGATGGGTGTTTGTTTTGTTTGTTAAGTGGATAAGTAATACATTTGAGGAGCATAACTGAAGAAGAGTGGCTTTAATCCCCAAAATGGGAAGGGTACGCATGTCCGACACATTTTTCATTGAACATGGCTGGGTCCCAGATGGTTTCTCTGTGTACAGGGCAGAGCCTTAAGATGGAGAGAGTAGATATGAGTTATCTAATGTGCTACAATATTTTAACTGGATTAAGCAGATTATTAACAAAGGTTGGCACCAGAACTGTCAAGGGCCCAACTGTGTTTCTGAGATAAAAGTCCAGAGAGTTGCTTGAGGGTTTGGGAGTGATGCAAGGAGAGAGGAGGGTTTGGTGTGGGTACATGAGGTCTCTCCCTGTGACTCCTGGGGGCAAAAATGAGAGAGACAATGCCTGTTTCCTTGTCTCCTTTCTCTGCCTAACCCCTCCTTTTAAAAAAATATATTGATGTATAGTTATTTAGTGTTGTGTTAACTTCTGCTGTACAGTAAAGTGATTCAGTTATACATATATATGTATGTACACATTATTTTTCATATTCTTTTCCATTATGGTTTATCACAGGATATTGAATATAGTTCCCTGTGCTATACAGTAGACCTTGTTGTTTATCCATTCTCTATATAATAGTTTGCATCTGCTAATCCCAAACTCCCAATCCATCCCTCCCCACCCACTTTCCCTCTCGCAACCACAAGTCTGTTCCCTATGTCTGTGAGTCTGTTTGTTTCATAGATAAGTTTATTTATGTCATATTTTAGATTCCATATATAAATGATATCATATGGTATTTGTCTTTCTCTTTCTGACTTACTTCACTTAGTATGATAATCTTTAGGTCCATCCATGTTGCTGTAAATGGCATTATTTCATTCTTTTTATGGCTGAGTAATATTCCATTGTGTATATGTACCACATCTTCTTTATCCATTCATCTGTCAATGGACATTTAGGTTCCTTCCATGTCTTGGCTATTGTAAATAATGCTGCTATGAATATAGGGCTGACCCCTCCTGTTTTGAGCTCATATTTACCAGTGGACCAGTGGGACTTTTTTTAAAAATTAGTCCTTACAGACAGAGTCCTAAGTGTTACAAATGTGACTTCAGACTAATTCCCTCAGTCGTCCTTCACATTTCCATTTCCACGTGGAACATGACTGCAGGTGTCCAAGTTTGTCTTGGGCTACTGCATAGGCATAGGATAAGATTATTCACCTTGACAATCTATGAAAAAAGATGTTCAGTGGTGAGACAGCTACACTTTCATAAGGATTGGTTGAAGGTCCATGTGACTAAAATTTCAGGAGGACTGAATGGAAATATAAAGCCCACTTAAAATATGTGTGCTCTGCTCCCCTATGGTCCTTCTCTGCATCCTGGCCTGCTGCTGTCCAGACATTTTCTCTAAGCAGAGACACAGAAGAGGGGTTGAGGAGACGGTGTGTGTGACCCATCCTAGCCCAAGGCAATGTGTCTGAAATTGTATTCACAATGTTGTAAATTGTTATTGACAATACCTGGTCTTCACAGCCCTCCCTGACAAGGTAAATGCGTGTTTTTTTTGTTTGTTTGTTTGTTTTTTTGCGGTACGTGGGCCTCTCACTGCTGTGGCCTCTCCCGTTGCGGAGCACAGGCTCCGGACGTGCAGGCTCAGCGGCCATGGCTCACGGGCCCAGCTGCTCCGCGGCATGTGGGATCTTCCCGGACCGGGGCACGAACCTGTGTCCCCTGCATCGGCAGGCGGACTCTCAACCACTGCGCCACCAGAGAAGCCCTAAATGTGTGTTTTTGGTGGCATCAGGAAGTCATTCTGCAGCCTGGGCTAAGGAAGTACAGCTATCAACCTATGAGGAAGGGTTATGATCCAACTCTCTGTTCCTACTGCCGGTTCCAAAATCACTACCTGGCAGAGAGGAGGGGATACAGTGCTGAAAACCAGCTGTGTAAGTCAGGCTGCAACAGAGACACATTTTTTTTAACCATCCCTCCATTTATTTTTTAATTTTTATTTATTTTTATTTTTTAACATCTTTATTGGACTATAATTGCTTTACAATGGTGTGTTAGTTTCTGCCTTAAAACAAAGTGAATCAGCTATACATATACATACATCCCCATATCTCTTCCCTCTTGCATCTCCCTCCCTCCCACCCTCCCTATCCCCCGCTTCCAGGTGGTCACAAAGCACCAAGCTGATCTCCCTGTGCTATGCGGCTGCTTCCCACCAGCTATCTAGTCTACACTTGGTAGTGTATGCCACTCTCTCACCCCGTGTATGGGTGTATGGCAAGGGTCCATGTCACTCTCTCACCCTGTCACAGCCTACCCTTCCCCCTCCCCATATCCTCAAGTCCATTCTCTATTAGGTCTGTGTCTTTATTCTCGTCTTGCCCCTAGGTTCTTCATGACCATTTTTTTCCCCTTAGATTCCATATATATGTGTTAGCATATAGTATTTGTTTTTCTCTTTCTAACTTTCTTCACTCTGTATGACAGAGTCTAGGTCCATCCACCTCACTACAAATATCTCAATTTCGTTTCTTTTTATGGCTGAGTAATATTCCATTGTTTATATGTGCCACGTCTTCTTTATCCATTCATCTGTTGATGGACAATTAGGTTGTTTCCATCTCCTGGCTATTGTAAATAGAGCTGCAATGAACATTTTGGTATATGACTCTTTTTGAATTATGGTTTTCTCAGGGTATATGCCCAGTAGTGGGATTGCTGGGTTGTATGGTAGTTCTATTTGTAGTTTTCTCGGGAACCTCCACACTGTTCTCCATAGTGGCTGTATCAACTTACATTCCCACCAAAAGTGCAAGAGAGTTCCCTTTTCTACAAATCCTCTCCAGCATTTATTGTTTGTAGATTTTTTGGTGATGGTCATACTGACCCATGTGAGATGATATCTCATTGTAATTTTGACTTGCATTTCTCTAATGATTAATGATGTTGAGCATTCTTTCATGTGTTTGTTGGCAATCTGTATATTTTCTTTGGAGGAATGTCTATTCAGGTCTTCAGCCCATCTTGGGATTGGGTTGTTTGTTTTCTGATATTGAGCTACATTAGCTGCTTGTAAATTTTAGAGATTAATCCTTTGCAGTTGCTTCATTTGCAAATATTTTCTCCCATTCTGAGGGTTGTCTTTTCATCTTATTTATCGTATCCTTTGCTGTGCAAAAGCTTTTAAGTTTCATGAGGTCCCATTTGTTTATTTTTGTTTTTATTTCCATTTCTCTAGGAGGTGGGTCAAAAAGGATCTTGCTGTGATTTATGTCATAGTGTGTTCTGCCTATGTTTTCCTCGAAGAGTTTTATAGTGTCTGGCCTTCCATTTAGGTCTTTAATCCACTTTGAGTTTATTTTTGTGTATGGTGTTAGGGCGTGTTCTAATTTCATACTTTTACATGTACCTGTCCAGTTTTCCCAGCACCACTTATTGAAGAGGCTGTCTTTTCTGCACTGTATATTCTTTTCTCCTTTAGGAAACATAAGGTGGCCATATGTGTGTGGGTTTATCTCTGCACTTTCTATCCTGTTCCACTGATCTATATTTCTGTTTTTGTGCCAGTACCATACTGTCTTGATTACTGTAGCTTTGTAGTACAGCCTGAAGTCCAGGAGCCTGATTCCTCCAGCTCTGTTTTTTATTCTCAAGATTGATTTGGCTATTTTGGGTCTTTTGTGTTTCCATACAAATTGTGAAATTTTTTGTTGTAGTTCTGTGAAAAATGCCAGTGGTAGTTTGACAGGGATTGCATTGAATCTGTAGATTGCTTTGGGTAGTAGAGTCATTTTCACAATGTTGATTCTTCCAATCCAAGAATATGATATAACTCTCCTTCTGTTTGTATCATCTTTAATTTCTTTCATCAATGTCTTGTAATTTTCTGCATACAGGTATTTCATCTCCTTAGGTAGGTTTATTACCAGATATTTTATTCTTTTTGTTGCAGTGGTAAATGGACGTGTTTTCTTAATTTCACTTTCAGAATTTTCATCAACAATGTATAGGAATGTTACAGATTTCTGTGCATTAACTTGTATCCTGCAACTTTTCCAAATTCATTGATTAGCTCTAGTAGTTTTCTGGTAGGATCTTTAGGACTCTCTATGTATGGTATCATGTCATCTGCAAACAGTGACAGCTTTACTTCTTCTTTTCCAATTTGGATTCCTTTTATTTCTTTTTCTTCTCTGATTGCTGTGGCTAAAACTTCCAAAACTCTGTTGAATAATAGTGGTGAGAGTGGGCAACCTTGTCTTGTTCCTGATCTTAGTAGAAATGATTTCAGTTTTTCACCATTGAGGATGATGTTGGCTGTGGATTTCTCATATATGGCCTTTATTATGTTGAGGAAAGTTCTCTTTATGCCTATGTTCTGCAGGGTTTTTATCATAAATTGGTGTTGAATTTTGTCAAAAGCTTTCTCTGCATCTATTGAGATGATCATATTGTTATTCTCCTTCAATTGGTTCATATGGTGTATCACATTGATTGATTTGCATATATTGAAGAATCCGTGCATTCCTGGGATAAACCCCACTTGATCATGGGGTATGATCCTTTAAATGTGCTGTTGGATTCTTTTTGCTAGCACTTTGTTGAGGATTTTTGCATCGATGTTCATCAGTGATATTGGCCTGTAGTTTTCTTTCTTTGTGACATCTTTGTCTGGTTTTGGTATCAGCATGATGGTGGCCTCATAGAATGAGTTTGGGAGTGTTCCTCCCTCTGCTATATTTTGGAAGAGTTTGAGAAGGGTAGGTGTTAGCTCTTCTCTAAATGTTTGATAGAATTCGCCTGTAAAGCCATCTGGTCCTGGGCTTTTGTTTGTGGGAAGATTTTTTTTTTTTTTTCAGTATGCGGGCCTCTCACTGCCATGGCCTCTCCCATTGCGGAGCATAGGTTCCCGACGTGCATGCCCAGAAGCCATAGCTCACGGGCCCAGCCGCTCTGCAGCGCACGGGATCCCCTGGACCGGGGCATGAACCCACATCCCCTGCGTCGGCAGGTGGACTCCCAACCACTGTGCCACCATGGAAGCCCTGTGGGAAGAATTTTAAACACAGTTTCAATATGAGCACTTGTTATTGGTCTGTTCATATTTTCTATTTCTTCCTGGTTCAGTCTCGGAAGGTTGCGCATTTCCTAGAATTTGTCCATTTCTTCCAGGTTGTCTATTTTATTGGCATAGAGTTGCTTGTAGTAATCTCTCATGATCCTTTGTATTTCTGCAGTGTCAGTTACTTCTCCTTTTTCATTTCTAATTTATTGTCTTGAGTCATCTCCCTTTTTTTCTTGATGAGTCTGGGTAATGGTTTATCAATTTTGTTTAACTTCTCAAAGTACCAGGTTTTAGTTTTATTGATCTTTGCTATCGTTTCCTTCATTTCTTTTTCATTTATTTCTGATCTGATCTTTATGATTTCTTCCCTTCTGCTAATTTGGTGTTTTTTTGTTCTTCTTTCTCTAATTGCTTTAGGTGTAAGAATAGGTTGTTTATTTGAGATGTTTTTTGTTTCTTAAGGTAGGATTGTATTGCTATAAACTTCCTTCTTAGAACTGCTTTTGCTGCATCCCATAGGTTTTGGGTCGCCATGTCTCCATTATCATTTATTTCAGGTATTTTTTGATTTCTTCTTTGATTTCTTCAGTGATCTCTGGTTATTAAGTAGTGTATTGTTTAGTCTCCATGTGTTTGTATTTTTTACTGCTTTTATCCTGTAATTGATGTCTAGTCTCATAACATTGTGGTCAGAAAAGATACTTGATATGATTTTAATTTTCTTAAATTTACAGAGGCTTGATTTGTGACCCAAGGTATGATCTATCCTGGAGAATGTTGCATGAGCACTTGAGAAGAATATGTATTCTGTTGTTTTTGGATGGAATGTCCTATAAATATCAATTATGTCCATCTTGTTTACTGTATCATTTAAAGCTGTGTTTCCTATTTATTTTTATTTTGGATGATCTGTCCATTGGTGAAAGTGGGGTGTTAAAGTCCCCAACTATGATTGTGTTACTGTCAATTTCCCCTTTTATGGCTGTTAGTATTTGCGTTGTGTACTGAGGTGCTCCTATGTTTGGTGCATAAATATTTACAATTGCTATATCTTCTTCTTGGATCAATCCCTTCATCATTATGTAGTGCCCTTCTTTGTCACTTGCAATAGTCTTTATTTTAAAGTCTATTTTGTCTGATATAAGAATTGCTACTCCAGCTTTTTTTTTTGATTTCCATTGCATGGAATATCTTTTTCCATCCCCTCCCTTTCAGTCTGTATGTGTCCCTAGGTCTGAAGTGGGTCTCTTGTGGACAGCATATATACTTGTCTTGTTTCTATTTCCATTCAGCCAGTCTATGTCTTTTGGTTGGAGCATTCAATCTATTTACATTTAAGGTAATTATCCATATGTACATTCCTATTACCATTTCCTTAATTGTTTTGTGTTTGTTATTGTACGTATTTTCCTTCTCTTGTGTTTCTTGCCTAGAGAAGTTCCTTTAGCATTTGTTGTAAAGCTGGTTCAGTTGTTCTGAATTCTCCTAGTTTTTGCTTGTCTGTAAAAGTTTTAATTTCTCCATCAAATCTGAAAGAGTTCCTTTCTAGGTAGAGTAATCTTGGTTGTAGGATTTTCCCTTTCATCACTTTAAATATGTCCTGCCACTCCCTTCTGGCTTGCAGAGTTTCTGCTGAAAGATCAGCTGTTAACCTTATGGGGATTCCCTTGTGTATTATTTGTTGTTTTTCCCTTGCTGCTTTTAATATTTGTTCTTTGTATTTAATTTTTGATAGTTTGATTAATATGTGTCTTGGCGTGTTTCTCCTTGGATTTATCCTGTATGGGACTCTCTGTGCTTCCTGGACTTGATTAATTATTTCCTTTCCCATATTAAGGAAGTGTTCAACTATAGTCTCTTCAAATATTTTCTCAGTCTCTTTCTTTTTCTCTCCTTCTTCTTCTGGGACCCCTATAATTCGAATGTTGGTGCATTTAATATTGTCCCAGAGGTCTCTGAGACTGTCCTCAATTCTTTTCATTCTTTTCTCTTTATTCTGCTCTGCAGTTTTTATTTCCATTTTAACTTCCAGGTCAGTTATCCATTCTTCTGACTCAGTTATTCTGCTATTGATCCCTTCTAGAGAATTTTTAATTTCATTCATTGTTTTGTTCATCACTGCTTGTTTGCTCTTTAGTTCTTCTAGTTCATTGTTAAGCATTTCTTGTATTTTCTCCATTCCTTTTCCAAGATTTTAGATCATCTTTACAACCATTATTCTGAATTTTTTTCAGGTAGATTGCCTATTTTCTCATTTGTTAGATCCAGTGGGTTTTGGCCTTGCTCCTTCATCTGCTGTATGTTTCTGTCTTCTCTTTTTGCTTAACTTCCTGTATTTGGGGTCTCCTTTTCGCAGGCTGCAGGTTCGTATTTCCCATTGTTTTTGGTGTCTTTCCCTAGTGGCTAAGGTTGGTTCAGTGGGTTGTGTAGGCTTCCTGGTGGAGGGTACTAGTTCCTGTGTTCTGGTGGATGAGGCTGGATCTTGCCTTTGTGGTGGGCAGGTCCACGTCTAGTGGTGTGTTTTGGTGTGACTGTGCCTTATTATGATTTTAGGCAGCCTCTCTGCTAATGGATAGGGTTTTGTTCCTGTCTTGCTAGTTGTTTACCATAGGGTGTCCAGTACTGTAGCTTGCTGGACATTGAGTGGAGCTGGGTCTTGGAGTTGAGATGGAGATATCTGGGAGATTTTGCCGTTTTATACTATGTGGACCTGAGAGGTCTCTTGTGGACCAGTGTCCTGAACTTGGCTCTCCCACATCAGAGGCACAGCCCTGACACCTGGCTGGAGCACCAAGAAACTTTCATCCACATGGCTCAAAATAAAGGGAGAAAAAATAGAAAGAAAGAAAGAAGATAAAATAAAATAAAGTTATTTAACTAAAAAATAATTATTAAGAAAAAACAATTTTTAAGTTAAAAAGAAAAACAAAAAAACACCAGGCAGAACCCTATGACAAATGATAAAAGCAAAGCTATACAGACAAAATCACACACAGAAGCTAAGATATACACACTCACAAAGAGAGAAAAAGGGGAAAAAAATATATATCTTTGCTTGCAAAGTCCACCTCCTCAATATGGGATGATTCGTTGTCTATTCAGGTATTCTGCAGATGCAGGGTACATAAAGTTGATTGTGGAGATTTAATCCTCTGCTCCTGAGGCTGCTGGGAGAAATTTCCTTTTCTCTTCTTTGTTCACACAGCTCCCGGGGTTCAGCTTTGGATTTGGCCCCGCCTCTGCATGCAGGTCACCTGAGGGCGTCTATTCTTCGCTCACACAGGTCGGGGTTAAAGGAGCAGCTGATTCTGGGGCTCTGGCTCACTCAGGCCGGGAGGAGGGAGGGGTATGGATGTGGGGCAAGCCTGTGGTGGCAGAGGCCGTCATGGCATTGCACCAGTCTGAGGTGCACCGTGTGTTCTTCCGGGGAAGTTGTCCCTGCATCACGGGACCCTGGCAGTCGCGGGCTGCACAGGCTCCTGGGAGGGGAGGTGTGGATAGTGACCCGTGCTTGCACACAGGCTTCTTGGTGGCTGCAGCAGCAGCCTTAGCATCCCATGTCGTTCTCTGGGGTCCACGCTGATAGCCGCGGCCTGCGCCCGTCTCTGGAGCTCCTTTAAGTGGCACTGTCAGTCTCGTCTCCTCGCTTACCAGGAAACAAAGAGGCAAGAAAAAGTCTCTTGCCTCTTCGGCAGCTCCAGACTTTCTCCCGGACTCCCTCCCAGCTAGCCGTGGGACACTAGCCCCCTTCAGGCTGTGTTCACATAGCCAACACCAGTCCTATCCCTGGCATCTGACCTCCGAAGCCCGAGCCTCAGCTCCCAGCCCCCACCCGCCCCAGCGAGTGAGCAGACAAGCTTCTCAGGCTGGTGAGTGCTAGTCGGCATCGATCCTCTGTGCGGGTATCTCTCCGCTTTGCTCTCTGCACCCATGTTGCTGTGCTGCCCTCTGTGGCTCTGATGCTCCCACCCGCTCCACCACCTGCACTCTCCACTCACGAAGGGGCTTCCTAGTTTGTGGAAACCTTTCCTCCTTCACAGCTCCCTCCCACTGGTGCAGGTCCCATCCCTATTCTTTTGTCTCTGTTTTTTCTTTTTTTTTTCACTACCCTGTTACGTGGGGAGTTTCTTGCCTTTTGGGAGGTCTGAGGTCTTCTGCCAGCATTCAGTAGGTGTTCTGTAGGAGTTGTTCCACATGTAGATGTATTTCTTATGTATTTGTGGAGAGGAAGGTGATCTCCGTGTCTTACTCTTCCGCCATCTTGAAGCTCCCCTGAGACACTTTTAAATTGGTGTCCTTTTATAAAAACATTATTTTCAGGTAAAACTATGTGGAGTTATGATTCTGAAAACCTTTGATTGACAACTTGTATGTGGAAACAAATGAGTTTTGAAGAGACAAGACAAGTGGGTTTTGCCCTGGGCTGGGAGGGGTCTCCCTTATGCTTGGCCACTTTTCTGTTGCACTATAGAGCCTGCCTTTGCTCCCTTACAGTGGGGTGAGGTAAAAAGAGGTGCCTTTTCATGTCGTAGCGTTTCCCAGGAGCACGCCTCTTTGCTGTACTGTGCCTGCTTTGATTCATTGAAGGGGAAAAGAGGTAAAGTGACTATTAGTTTGTTTTAGAAGAGAAAAGTTGCAAAGATAGTACTGAGATTTCCCATATACTGCACCCCCACTTTCACCTATTGCTAACATATTGAATTAGTTTGGAACCTTTGTCACAGCTAATGCACCAATACTGGTACATTACTGATGACTAAAGTTTATTGATGTTACCTTAGTTATTTTTTATTGTACATCAGCTTTATCTTTTTATTAGATTTTCTGTTTTTCTCCCCTAGTTGCTGGATAAAATCCATACAAATGAAATATTGACTCACTCAATAAATAATAATGAAAAGGTAAATTCATTTCACAGAGAAGCCAGTACATGTAAGACATCATCTTGAAGATATTACCTTAGTTTTTACCTGTTGTCCTTTTCTTGTTCCAGGATACCATCCAGGACACTACACAACAGTTAGTCATCATGTATCTTCGGCTCCTCTTGACTGGTATTTTCTCAACTTTTGGTGACCTTGACGGTTTTGAGTAGTACTGATCAGGTATTTTGCAGAAAGTCCCTCTACTGGAATTTAACTGCTCTTTTCCTCATGATTAGGTGGAGTTTATGGGTTTGGGGAAGAAGACCACAGAGGGAATCTGCTAAGGGCACATGTGATTTATCATTATTGACGTTGACCTTGATCACCTGGCCTAGGTAGTGTTTGTCAAACTTCTCCACTCTGTTACTCTTTCAACCTCCTTGGATACTATAATCTTTGGAAAGAAGTCACTTTGGGCAGCCCACATAAGGGATAGGGAGTTATACGTCCTCTCCTTGAGGGTGGAACAACTATATAAATTATCTGAAATTCTTTTGCACACAGCTCTCATTTTAAATCTATACCCTGAGAGATACAGGCTATCAAGTGTTAGCTAATAAAAATCATGATGTTTAATTGTAAGTCTCTTGTATAACCCGGTATCCAGTCTTATATTAATTAAAATAGATATGCTTTAATTCCTGAGGGAGAGATTGATAACAGGTATCTGGAAGAGTGTTTGGAGAGCTGAAGTGAGGCAGAGATTTTACAGAACCCACTCACTAACCGTGGGCACAGTTGGGTTATCTTGAGTGCCTTAATCTTCTCCTCAAAATGTTGAAGAGAGTGAGGAAGGTTGTGAAGGGGAAGGTGGAGAGGTATTTGGGTCTGGGGGTAAGAAGACTTTGAAGGGAGTTGTGATGGTCAAGGTGCTGAGACCCTAATGAAGTAAGGAAAATATCCAAGGACAGTACAGGGTTTGGTTGTGTGAAAGTCCGTTCTTTCATAGCAAAACCTTGGTTTCCATTATCTTTAAAATGCACATGTACTTAATGCGTCTACAGGATGTAACTAGTCTCCCACGGTGGTTGCTGTCCTCTCTGTGTACCTTCTCCCCTGTCTCAGACCCCATACTCTGCCAGACTACAACATACACACGCCTTTCTAATCCTCTCAAGCTCAGATACCCCATGCAGTGCTGCCCCTCTCATACGGAAAGTCACTCAGGATTTCTCACCACCCATTTTTTCCCCTGAGATTAAAAAAATACAGAGAGAGGCCAGTGTGTCTGACCCTTGAGCTGTATGACAAAATGAGATACTAAGGACCTCTTTTCTCAGACTTTTTCCTGAAAACAAAGCCGAACAAATGAAGTATATGACATTTATATGTCAGCTTTCATTATGTTATACCACAGTATCAAAGACTCCTGAAATTTCACTGACTTACAATCAAAACATTTATTTCTTGCTAATGTATACACCAGCAGAGGTCAAGTTTTGTGTTATGTATCTTCTGAGACCCAGGCAGAAAACACATCGCATTCTTTTTTTAAAAAAATTTATTGAAGTATAGTTGATTTAACACATCACATTCTTATAACAGAAAGAAGAGAAACCCTACATCCTTGGATGGGTCTTCAAGTGTCTGGTTGGATATGGCATTCACCACTTCAGCTCACATTCCAAAGGCAGTACAATGGCAAAACCCAATGTCTATGGCACATAGAATATATCCTGTTTTGCAGGGAGGTGGGAAAGGAACAATTGAGAACTACAATGGAATCTGCCACAATCCAACCCTTGTTACAAAAATTACTTCCTTCCCTCAAGTATGCAGAATTCACTCCTTCTTCTAAGTGAAATCTCCAAAGTGACATCTCATCATACTCTCAGATTTCAAAAGTCCCAAATCTCAGGACAGCACTTTACACTGTGTTAATTCTTCATCATCCAGAGATAGGAAAAGATCATTTGTCTGTTCCTCACACAATCAACTATATTGATGCAGGGTCATCTCAGTAAATATTCTCCTTCAGAAAGGGGTAAATTGGGATGCACTCAACTTAAATTGCAGGAATTCTGAAATCCTTCTTGATGGACATTAGGTGTCCCCTCACCTCCAGCTAATCCGTAGACAATCTTCTTTCACTAGTCCCAGTGTCTGTTCTCCTGGAGCAGGTATCCAGTCTCTGTGGTTCTTGGCCCTACCCTCTGAGAGTCCATAATTCTCCATCACCCTCTTTGGCCACATTGGAATAGGGTGTTAAAGAATATTCCGTCTTTGGGGGTGAACAGAATATTGGGGACCCAAAGGTCATTTTAAGTCTCAAACATCCACAGGCTATTTTAATATAGGCTGGTGGCTCTTTGACAGTACAACTCTCTCAAAACATAGTTAGCTTTTATTTTGTATGATTCCAATGTGCCTATAGCCACACCCACAATTCTTTCCAAGACATGCTCCACTTGTAGCTTAGAGTAATCTGAGGTAAATTGATGTAAGTTGAGGCAATTGGGCTTCTGAGAAAGAGTCACACTTTTAGTATTTTTTGTTCCCTGGGACATTTTGAACAACTAAAATGGTTGACTGAATGGCCCTTTAATCAATTCAGAGGTTGTAAAAAAGAGTGTGAAGACAAGCCCTTGATTTGGTCTTTACTACAATGTTGAGTTTTGATTTTTTTTCTAACTTCACCTTTCATTGTTTGGAAAGATAAACAATCCCATCTTTCAACCTTGCTATCAAATCAACAGGTTATTTTCTGAATTATCTTTTTCTTATAATACCTTTTCTAGTAACTGATAACAGCCAAGTCATGCCAGTTACCTTCACATTCCCAATCTGATTGCCTAATCCCATATGCTTATCCCAAGTTATCACACACACCAATTTTAACAAATGTTTTTTCAATAAAAACATGGGTCACTGTATTTGCTAGGCATCAATAACCACTTTATAGTAACTCTTCCCAGGAACTGTCATAAATATTTTAGTTTTTTGTTCTGGTGGCACCTCATAACCGGTGGATTCATTTGTTCATTTAGTTTTCACTAAGTATTGTTATGGTAAGAAATGAGCTAAACATCTCTGGTACTCATAATTACAAATATTTTATTAATTTTTTTTTATTTTTAAAATTTTTATTGGAATATAGTTGATTTACAATGTTATGTTAGTTTCTGCTGTACAGCAAAGTGAATCAGTTATACATATACATATATCCACTCTTTTTTTTAACATCTTTATTGGAGTATAATTGCTTTACACTGGTGTGTTAGTTTCTGCTTTATAACAAAGTGAATCAGTTATACATATACATATGTTCCCATATCTCTTCCCTCTTGCATCTCCCTCCCTGCCACCCTCCTTATCCCACCCCTCTAGGTGGTCACAAACCACCTAGCTGATCTCCCTGTGCTATGTGGCTGCTTCGCACTAGCTATCTATTTTACGTTTGGTAGTGTATATATGTCCATGCCACTCTCTCACTTTGTCAAAGCTTACCCTTCCCCCTCTCCATATCCTCAAGTCCATGTTCTAGTAGGTCTGTGGCTTTTTTCCCATCTTACCCCTAGGTACTTCATGACCTTTTTTTTTTTCTTAGATTCCATATATGTGTGTTAGCATATGGTATTTGTTTTTCTCTTTCTAACTTTCTTCACTCTGTATGACAGAGTCTAGGTCCATCCACCTCACTACAAATAACTCAATTTCATTTCTTTTTATGGCTGAGTAATATTCCATTGTACATATGTGCCACGTCTTCTTTATCCATTCATCTGTTGATGGACAATTATGTTGCTTCCATGTCCTGGCCATTGTAAATACAGCTGCAATGAACATTTTGGTACATGACTCTTTTTGAATTATAGTTTTCTTAGGGTATATGCCCAGTAGTGGGATTGCTGGGTTGTATGGTAGTTCTATTTGTAGTTTTTTAAAGAACCTCCATACTGTTCTCCATAGTGGCTGTAACAATTTACATTCCCACCAACAGTGCAGTAGTGTTCCCTTTTCTCCACACCCTCTCCAGCATTTATTGTTTCTAGAGTTTTTTATGATGGCCATTCTGACTGTGTGAGATGATATCTCATTGTAGTTTTGATTTGCATTTCTCTAATGATTAATGATATTGAGCATTCTTTCATGTGTTCGTTGGCAATCTGTATATCTTCTTTGGAGAAATGTCTATTCAGGTCTTCTGCCCATTTTTGGATTGGGTTGGTTTTTTTTGTTATTGTGCTGCATGAGCTGCTTGTAAATTTTGGAGATTAATTCTTTGTCAGTTGCTTCATTTACAAATATTTTTTTCCCATTCTGAGGGTTGTCTTTTCGTCTTATTTATGGTTTCCTTTGCTTTGCAAAAGCTTTGAAGTTTCATTAGGTCCCATTTGTTTATTTTTGTTTTTATTTCCATTTCTCTAGGAGGTGGGTCCAAAAGGACCTTGCTGTGATTTATGTCATAGAGCATTCTGCCTATGTTTTCCTCTAAAAGTTTTATCCACTCTTTTTTAGATTCTTTTTCCATATAGGTCATTACAGACTATTGAGAAGAGTCCCCTGTGCTATACAGTAGTCCCTTATTAGTTATCTATTTTATATATGGTAGTGTGTATATGTCAATCCCAATCTCCTAATTTATCCCTCCTCCCCACCCTGCTTTCTTCCCTGACAAACATTATTTTCTGGTTCACATGAATAGTGCAGTTCCCTGCATGTCTTCTTTATTCTGGGACCCAGGATGAAGGACTTGCCTTTCTGATGGCAAGAGGAACAAAAGCAATCACAGGAGCCCATGATGGCTCCCAGGCTGATGCTTGGGTGTGACATCCCTCACTTCTGCTCACATTCCAAGAGTAAGTCACATGCCTACACATTGGATGGGGCAATAAAATATTCTGATAGGAAAGTGGGCGTCTAAGTGGTACCAATAATACAGTCTGCTGCCATGGGATAGGGAGACAAGGAGGAAGTGCCTGTTCATGATATATCTCCACAGAACCTACATGATATTATTTGTGTAATAAATAGATTTCTTTGCACCTGTATTCCCCACTTCTTTATTTTATTTTATTTTTCTAAAGGAAAAGGGGAGGAATGAGACTGGGGATGCATGGAAAAAAAGAAGGAGCATCTCATTGCCTTTCCCTCCTTTCTGGAATTGATGTACCCTAATAGACCTTTTTCTATACTGTTGCTATGGAGATAGAGCAAAATATGGCTCAACGTTTACCACCTGTTTTCCTGTCGACATGCATTGTAGTCACCAGGCTTTGAAACGGATTAAACTGATTTCTGACGAAGGTGCCTATGTTTCTCACAAAAGTACTCTGAAAATCAGTGATTTAAGTAATTCATGAAATATGGAATTGTATATAGAGTAAGCTAACAGTTGTGAAAAATAAGGAAACATTAGCAAATTCTCATGAAGGAAACGCTTATGCCTTATGAAGAGCACAGGCCTCACAATACAAGCTGTGTCTTCATCCCATGTATTCATTCCTAGAAGCATTTTTCTGGCTTCAGGATGGGGCAGCTGCTGAGGACATGTTATGTGATTCACACTTTTACAAGCCAAAACATGTAAAACTGGGGTCAGGGTTTCTTTTTAAAAGTGATCCTTCATGCAAAGCAATGTTCAGGTCTATTTGTTCATATTTGGCTAAAGAGAACAAAGTTTTGAAACAGGTACATGGTGGGCATGTAGGGGTAAGGGTCAAAGGAGAGCTCCTGAGTCTGTCTGGATTCCACACAGCTTTTTGTTTGCACTGTGAACATTCTTTCTGCCCACAGACAGCCTTGCCTGTCTCCTGAAAAACAAGTGGGATTGTCTCCAGGAAGGTGTTAGCTGAGATCACAGTCTCATAAAGGTTATTTTAACTTGCCAATTTGGAGAAACAATATCTTGAATTAACCCATTCTGGTATCCTTTTAAAATTATTTTTCTGAACACTGAAAAAATTACACTAGCATATTACTCTTGATATGCATTCAAACAATATAGTCTATTTCTTAGCCATATCTGTCTCAAACACCATTCTCTGGTATTTTGGAAATATATATATATGGAAAATGCTACTTATGTCATTATTCCATAATATTATGTCAAACATTATTATAGCTGTAGTTTATTTATTTATTTATGGATATACAATTTTTAAAGGTTATTTTCCATGTACAGTTTTCCAAGATTTTGTATCATCTTTACTATCATTATCCTGAATTCTTTTTCAGGTAAACTGCCTAGTTCCTCTTCATTTGTTGGGTCTGGTGGGTTTTTACCTTGCTTCTTCATCCACTGTGTGTTTTTCTGTCTTCTCATTTTGCTTATCTTACTGTGTTTGGGGTCTCCTTTTCACAGGCTGCAGGTTTGTAGTTCTTGTTGTTTTTGGTGTCTGTCCCCAGTGGCTAAGGTTGGTTAAGTGGGTTGTGTAAGGCTTCCTGGTGGAGGGGACTAGTGCCTGTGTTCTGGTGGATGAGGCTGGATCTTTTCTTCCATGTACAGTTTTTACAAAATAGTTTCTATATTCCCTGTGTTGTATAATACATCCTTGAGCCTATCTTACTATGGCTGTACTTTGTGAAATGTACTTATAGCTGTAGTTTTGAAATAATTGACACCTTAAATGGACATATATTTTAAACTGGTGAAAAAATTTTCCACAGGTGTTGCAGAACATGGTAAATTGATATTTTCAGTTCTAATTTTCATTAATATGTTTATGAAAATGGAGAACATATAAAATGAGTTGAAAATATGAGAAGTTTTCAAAGGTAAAGGATACATAAAATACTCAAATAAAATTAGAGGAAAAAAGGTACAATAGCTAAAATTAAGAACTCCATATATAGTAGAACAGCTTGAGTGATTGAATAAGAAATAGGAAGATGGACCAGTAGCAAATATACACAGATAGTTACAGAGAATAAATAATTGAAAAATTATATTTAAGACATTAAGAACAGAGTAAAAATATCTAACTCATTTGTAATCAGAATCTACAAAGTAGAAAAGAGAGAAATGGAGGCCAAAGTAATACTTGAAGAGATAATGCCTGAGAATTTTCCAAAATTAATGAAAATATCAATCAACAAATTTAAAAATTCCAGTGAAAATCAAGCAGGATAAATACAAAGCAAACCATGCTTATGGCACACTTAGTAAAAGCAGTGAATACCAATTTAATGAGGAAAATTTTGAAAGAAGCCAGAGAAAAACAGATACAGTATGTCTAAAGAAGTAACAATAAAACATTTCCAAACAGAAATAACTGAAGCCAGAAAACAATGGAATATCTTCTCATAAGTAAAAAGGAAATAACTGCTGACCAAGAATTCTATATTCCATGAAAATATCCTTTAAAATTAAGGGAAAATTAATATGTTTTCAAATAAATTTTGCCAACATACCTGCCCTAAAAGAACAATCAAAAGAACTTCTTCTGGTAGAATAATCCCTAAGAGAAACATTAGAAATAGAGGAAGGTAAGAAGGACAAAAGACAGGCTAAATAGATCGTTAAATATAAGTGGATATTGGTGTGAAAACAATGATATTAAGATCTTATAGGGTTCAAAATATAAGTAGAAATAAAATGCAAGTCACTGATAATGCAAAGGAGAGAAAACTAAAGTATTCCATGTTTCTATCATCACCGGAAAGGTGACAAAATTAGCAATTCACATTAGTATTTATTAAGCTAAAAGAGCATACTGTAACCCATTAGATGGTCAATAATGATAATAAAATAATACATAAATAATAATTCTAGAGATTAAAAATGAATGACTAAACTATTTTATTGATTTTAAATTAAATATTCAAGAGAGGGGACAAGAAATATAAACCAAGTGAAACCCAAATATAACAGTAGTTTATAAAATATAAATGGACTAATTACTCAAATGAAAATACAAAGATTGCATTGAACTTATATAACTCCCACACTTAAAGTCCAAAAGAGCCTGATTAAATCAGCATCATGATTTTTTTGGGGAATTCACTGGAATGTGAGGTTGGAAAACAAGCTAGCCAAAAATCTAAGAAGAATCTCTTCCTACCAGGATTAACAAGACACAAACACACACTCACCTAGGGTAAATGTAACCAGAAACTAGAAATAATAATTCACTTAGAATAGCTGAAAATTTACAATAGCATAAAAACCAAATATTTAGGATTCTTATATGCAAATTATAAACATAAATAATGGAAAACAATGCCATAGTCATACATTGGAAGAATCAATATTGTAAATATGCCAGTTCACCTTGAATTGTCTATACTTTCAGTGCAAACCTAATAAAAATTCTAGCATTTGTTTCAGAAAGTGACAAGCTTCTTCCAAAATTTATATAGAAATATGAAGATCAAAGAAAAGAAAAAGGAATTTGAAGAAAAAACACAAAGTTGGAGGAATTACACTACCAGATACAAGGCTGGATACAACACAAAGTACAGTGCATTAATGGTACCAAATTAACAGATCAATGGCACAAAATAGAGAATACAGACACAGGTCCACCTATATATGGCCACCTGAGCTATGACACAATTATACTGTAAAGCAGTATGAAATAGTCTTTTCAAAAATTTTTCTAGATCAGTATGGAGAAAATAGGTAGATAGATAGATAGATAGACAGATAGATAGACAGATATGCAGAGAAAGAGAGAGAGAGAGAGAGTTGCATCTTGGTCCCTACCTTATACCATACAAAATGATCAACTATTGAAGGCTTTCAGATCTACACATGAGTGGTGAAGTATAAAAACCTTTACAAAATAAAACATGAGAATAACGTCATGATTTTGCAGTCAGCAAATATTTCTTAAACAGGAACCTGACATATATTCCATTTCCTTGGGGGGTGTCACCAGCTTTGTTATCAGGATCAAAATCTGAGAAAATGTATCCTTAACACTTCGCTTCCACATATAATCCACTTTTCAGATAACCTGTCTCTCTGTGTCCAAATTACACAGGGTTTTCTCACCACCCATCTTGTCAAAATCAACAAAATTAGAGATGTCATAATTAGGAACTTTGGTGACAAAACCCCACACCCCTTTCTGACTTTAGGTCTGTGAATCTTCATGCCTCTTATGCATGACAGCAAACACCTGGAAACAGCCACAATGCCCAAACTTTGGTATACAATGAAATACTACTCAACAACAAAAAGGAATGAATCACTGATATATGCAACAATGTGGGAAAACTTCAAAAACATTATGCTGATGAACAGTAATCTATCATAACATAGTGCATGCAGTTTGATTACATTTATATGATTTTCAAGAACAGGCAAAATCATGTTGTTCCGAAAAATCAGATGATTTGTTGCTTTGAATTGACTGGGAAGAATTGCTCCACAGCACGTGGGATCTTCCTGGCCCAGGGATTGAACCCGTGTCCCCTACATTGGCAGGTGGATTCTTAAACACCGTGCCACCAGGGAAGCCTTGATAGGGTTTTGAGGTCCTTTTGTTCACCCATTTGTCAAAATTCATCACTTAGGAGTTGTGCATTTCACTATATTTAGGTTGTATCTTAGAAAGTAAATATTGTCATCTTATTAATATGTATAAGGGTGATATGTACTGACTTCTGCAATTTACCTTGAAGTGCCTAAAAATAAGATGGGTTGAATGTAGGAATGGATATATGGAGAGATATTTGCTAGAACAAATATAATAAATATTAATTGTAGAATCTAGGTGGTGGGTACATAATTCTTTCAACATTTTTGTTTGAAATTTTCCATAATTAAATGGGAAAAAGCAAGGAAGGACTAAAAAACTAAATATTCAGGCCTCAAATGGTGTTTACAATTTAATTCTTCAATCCTTAACTTGTTGTTTGGACCATTACAACATGTGGAAATATTCTTTTTTTGTTTATCCTGCTTTGCTGGATAAGTTTATACTCTCTACTGCCATGGAATAAAATTGAGAAATCTCATGATTTTACCACACCTATGTTTGGTTATACAGTCAAAACAATCATGAATAAAGACAACTTATTTGTTAAGATTGTTCCCTTAAAAGTAATGTGTGTGTGTGCATGTGTGTGTGTGTGTGTGTGTGAAAGTTACTGTGAGGCACAAAAGATAGTACCTTTGACCAAAGGGACCAAAATATTAACATAGTGAGACTAAAATATTTAACATTTCAACACAAGAAATGTAATTGAAAATATACTTACAGTTTTGTTCTTTTTGTTTAGTTAGTTAGTTAGTTAAGGACAAAGGTGAGTGTCAGACAATAACAAGTAGCAGTGTAGAGGTTGGGGTAGGCAACGCTCTGGGACATGAGAGGTCTTACTGGAAATGGAACAATGTTTATGGATCAGCACAGCAGTCTTTACTATATTTGTGACCTCAGGTGTACTCATTGCCATATAGGAGTTTTGTAAGTGAAGGCATTATGGAACCATGAATAGGGGGCTGAAAGTGTCCCCTGTCAGCTTCATTCACAAAAATCTTTATCTCCATCTCTTCCTCTTTCTGATCATGCTCTTTGCAACTAAAGGTGTTCTTGAGAGCTAAGATTTGGAACCAAATTTGGGGTTGTTGCTTGAAGAAATTATTAACCGAGCCCTAACAATTTATCACTTAGGTGTTGGCCTGCAGTTTCACATGATTATTTGTGAGAACTTACAGGAGAGGCAGGGTCTTCAAAATATGTATTTGCACAACCCTGGGGAAATATTCTGTTTCTTTTGGATGGTATCTTCTGGTTTTGTGATTAGCCCCTCCTCGGCCTGAACACATTAATCTGCAGTATCAGACCTCCTCCCTGTCCTGTACTGGGTAGCACTGGGATTTCAGAGAGACTGGTGAGCAATGACAGGTTTTAGTAGGTGCCCAACACTTCCATAAGAGTTCTGAGGTACATGGTACTGTTCTCAGGACTTTGTACAATTAATTCATTTAAACATCATTAGAACACTATGGCATCAGTGCTATTATTACTTTCCCACTTTACACTGAGATAACAGCACAGAAAGGTTAAATGATTTACACAGAGTCACGCAGGTAATAAGAGTCAGAATCAGGGTTTGAGGCTGGCTCTGTTCTCACCCAGCTTGCTCTGCCATTCCCCAGAGTGTCTAAAGCAACAATGAGAATGAGGCTTGGCAAGGGGTTAAGCAACATGGAGGATAAAATGACAAGAACAGCTGCCCGTGATCTATTTAAGACAAGGAATGGAAAATCCTGTGAAAGTTGACCGGGGTTGAGGTAAGAGCTAAGAGAGCCAGAAGGGTTCCTGGTGGCCAAATGGCCCAAACAGCAGCACCTAAGGAATGGCCTTCCTGATCTCAGAACCATGAGCTGTGCCCTTGCCAGCTGCTCCCCTCACCCCAGGTTCAGTCCGGCCTGTTTGGACTGAAGTGGAGAGAAGCCATGCTGACGGAAGTGGTTGTGTTTGAGCTGGTGTCTGGGGAGATGTGGTGCTGCCCATTGTAAAGTTAAGCAGGTTGGGCCTCTCAGAGAATAGAGGTGGAGATTTCCAACAAGGTAAGGGCACGTGGTGGGAGAAGCAGTCCTTTCTGCTAGATGACAACTTCTTCCACCAGCAGGTTCTTTTCTGTCCTTCCAGCTTCTTCATTAAACCTGTGCCTTTCTCACAGATCAGAGTATGGGAGGGGCGGTGAGTAAGGTTGTTTGTCTTGCTATTTTCTTCCCCACATCAGTTAGCACCCCCCCATGCATACCCAAAACTCATGGTTTCTGGATTTTTTTTCCCATTGTGCATATGCTTGCTGAGGTTGGTCCACCTATCCATAATAACTGTCTTGTACCTGCTTTCCTAGTGACATACAGCTTCTTGGTCTAGGACTTTGGGTGGGGTTCTGCATATCCCAGATGTAAGTTCAAAGTGTACAGACTCCATGATATTTTAGAATGTGAGCTCTGGAATGGATAGCAATTGTAGTTTCAGAGGTGCATATTGAAGGTGTTAGATTTGTACATCAGGATGACTGAGCAAAGAAAATATCATTGCCTGATAAATCCCAGAAAGTACCCTGTCTCCTATGCTATCAGCATCCCTCCCTCTTGGCCTTCAAGTTGCATGAAACTTGGGAACTAAAAAGCATGAATGAAATGGTGAGGACACACTGTGTGCCATGTATGTGGAAAGGCCCAAATATTTTCTGTTTAGAGACATTTGGGATTCGCATCCCCAGTTTTTCATATTTTGTTCCTGAGAATCACAGGGGGTACTCATGATCTCCTCTGGGATTATGAGGTGAGAGAAAAACATGACAAGCCAGGATTTTCCCGGAGCACCCACACTGTACTCCATGCCCTGTGTGATGGGTCTTAATTGCAGCCATGCTGTTTTCACAGCATATATGGAGAAGTTTTTTTGGGGGGGCGGGCTGGAGAAGCTGGGGGACCTGCCTGACCATTCATCCCTCTTGCATCAGCCATGTTGTATTTTTTTCACAACACAGGCTCTCGCATTTGGCTGCGTGTAAGTTACACAATTCCCCTTCTTAGTCTGCCTGTATGTAACCATGAGAAATTCATTTTAAGGTATAATATTGCTATCTCTGGTTATGGTGTGAAGGGAAATCTCTGTTAGCTTAAGATATGGAATAACCAAATGAATGGAGTTTTGTGAAGGAAAGCTAAGAGCTTGGTGGGACTAACATTTTCTGGTATAAAACTGAGTGAAGCATAGGCATACATTGTATTTTCTTTCTGACTACTAATAGGACCTAGAAGCAGCAACACCCTAGTAGCAATGAGTGCATAGAATGCCCTGATGTTAGTTTCTAGATACTACTCTCCAGTAAAAGAACGAGGTCTTTGGGTGACTCTAAGCCCGGGACAGCAAAAATATAGTGTGAACCTAAAACATCTCACAATGCCAGACAATGAGGAAATGAAAAACAAAGCCCAACATGGGACATGCCACAAGGACACAGAAATAGACTGAAAAAGCTCCCAATAGCTAAACAAAGCTGGAACAATTTGAACAACAAAATAAGAATAGTTTTGGAAAATAATAAAATAAATACCTATGAGTCCTTACCTATACTTTAAAATAAATGATTGCACAAACAAACAGTAGAGGAGTTCTTTACAAAAGAATTCCAAAGTATAGATGTAGATATTCACTCCTCCAGGAGGTATAGCTTAATTCCCCTCCCTTGAGTGTGGGCTTAGTAACTTGCTTCTGAGGATTATGGAAAGTGAAAAATAGTAACTTTACAGTGGAGAAAAATAACGGATACCACCTTTACCAAGTTATTAAGGTTAATGTCACCAGAAATAGGTCATGTTGAAATCATGTATCCCCAGATGTGATTTGATGCAAAAGGAACTTCACTTCTGTGGTATTTACCTCCAAAACCTGCAACCATAGCTTAATAATAAGAAAACATCAGATAGACTCAAACTGAAGGACAGTCTACAAAACACCTGACACATACTGTACTCTTCAAAAGTGCCAAGGTCATGAAAAACAAAGAAAAACTGAGAAACACTCACTGGTTGGAGGAGACATTATGGCCAAACACAACATGGTATACAGGAACAGAATACTGGAACAGGAAAAATGTCATTAAAGCAAAAACTTGTCTCATCTGGATTAAGACTAGTTTAGTTAATATTCTGTACCAATGCAAATGTCTTGAGTCTTTCCCAGCTTTATTGAGCTATAATTGACAAGTAAAAAGTATATATTTTAAGGTGTACAATGTGATGTTTTAATATAATATCCATTGTGAAATGATGACCACAATCAAGCTAATTAGCATATCTGTCTCCTCACACAGTTACTAATGTTCTGTGTGTGTTGATGACACTTAAGGTATACTCTCAGTAAATTTCAAGTGTGCAATTAAGTATTATTAACCATAGTTGCCATGCTGTTCATTACATCTGAAGAACTTATCCTGCTTAACTGAAACTTTATACTCTTTGATCAATATTTCCCATTTCCCCCATGCCCCAGTCCCTGGCAATAACTATTCCACTCCTTGCATTTATGAGTTTGACTTTTTAAGATTCTACATGTAAGTGAGATCAAACAGCATGTGTCTTTTTGTCTCTGGCTTATTCCACTTAGCTTAATGTCTTCTAGGTTTCTCCGTGTTGTCACATACAGCAGATGTCTTTCTTTTTTAAGGCTAAATAGTAGTATTCCATTGTATACACAACCACATACACACACTATGGAATTCTATTCAGCCTTAAAAAAGAAGAAAATCCTGGCATTTGTGACAACATGGATGAACAAATCTAAGTGTCTGTGTCAATCAGTGTATCTGTCAATCAAGCTGGGTGTCTAAGATAATCAATCTAAGTGTCTAAATGATTACCATATCTTGGCTATTGTGACTAACACTGCAATGAAGATGGGAGTGCAGATACCTCTTCCAGATACTGATTTCATTTTGTTTGCATATACACCTAGAAGTGGGATTGTTGAATCATAGAGTAGTTCCAATTTTTTAATTTTTAATGTCCATACTGAGTTCCATAATGGCTGTACAAATTTATATTCCCACCAACAGTGCAGTTATCCATGTTCTCAAAAACACTTGTTGTTTCTTGTCTTTTTGATAATAGTCATTCTAACAGGTATGGGGTGATATGTCATTTTGGTTTGGATCTGCATTTATCTGATGATTAGTAATGTTGAGCATATACCTGTTGGCCCCTGTATGTTTCTTTGAGGAAACAATTAACAAAGTAAATAAACAACCTATGGAGTGGGAGAAAATATTTGCAAACCGTATGTCTGATAAGGAGTAATACTGAAAACATATAAAGAACTCAATACAATAGCAAAAAAAAAAAGATTAAATAATGGGCAAAGGATCTAATACCTTAGTTTTGATAAATGGTTTATGATAAATACGATGTTAACATTAGGGGAAGCTGGATAAAGTATATACAGAAGTTGTTCGTACTATCTTTACAATTGTTCCATGAATCTAAGATCATTTTGAATTTTAAAAATTTAGGAGACAATGGAATACTATACAGCAATAAAAAGGACCAAAAGGAATAATTTGTTGATATATACATTATAGAAGAATCTCAAAGTCATTATGCTAAGTTAAAAAGACAGACAAAAATGAGCACATTTTAAAGAGAATTATTTTATGTATACAAAACTCCAAAAAGTGAAATCTAATCTACAAGAAAGAAAGCATATCAGTGGTTGCTTATTGAAGAGGTTAGAGTGAGGAAGGTGAGATTACAAAGGGTCACAGATATTTTGGAGGGTGGTAAAATGTTATCTTGATTATGGTGATGGTTTTATGAGTGTATACACATGTGAATACTCACCAAATTATACATTTTAAATATATGCAGCTTTTAGATTTTACCTCAATAAATATTTAGAGTAATGGAGAAAGAGATAGGTAAATGATAGATAGTTGGATAGATGGACAGATAGATAGACAAAAAGAGTTATTAGGGAGGAGCTCTTCTTTCTTTTGTTAATAACTACAGAAGGAGTGGTAGAAGTAGAAAATAAGCATTTGCTAATCCCCAATGTAATAACTGAGTCAGGCAGGATAATTTATCAAGGCTACGATCATCATGTGAAAGGCTCTTAAGTGTCAGCGTAGTCATGTAGTCTCAAAGCATTACCCCACAGATAACTTATCCGGCCCAAAGGGGAAAAATGTTCCCGTACAATGTGCAGTAATCAAATCCAGTGTCCCTGATGGTGTGGCAACCCAACCCAAATTTAATCTTGAGGGAAAAAAATCAAACAAATCCATAATGTAGATCACTCTACAAGACAACTGCCCTGGACTCTTGAAAAACAATGTCATTAAAAAATAAATGAAAAGTCATGAATGTGTGTGCGTTAGTGGAAGGGAGGAGATCATGCTAACTTAAAAGAGACAGAACAACCAAATACAGTGCATGGACTTTGCTTGCATGCTGAAGCCAATTTTTTTTTTTTTAAATGCTGAAGGCCTTCCCTGGTGGCACAGTGGTTGAGAGTCTGCCTGCCGATGCAGGGGACATGGGTTCCTGCCCCGGTCCGGGAGGATCCCACATGCTGCAGAGCGGCTGGGCCCGTGAGCCATGGCCGCTGAGCCTGCGCGTCCGGGGCCTGTGCTCCGCAACGGGAGAGGCCACAGCAGTGAGAGGCCCACGTACCGCAAAAAAAAAAAAAAAATGCTGTAAAAGATATTTTGGGGACACTGAGAGAGTTTAAACATGGACTACATATTAAATATTATTGAATTGATTTTAATTTTCTTAGATGTGATATCATAATTATGTATCTATATGTCAGATAGGTAGATAGATACACAAACCCATAGATACATAAACACATAAATAGATGGATAGATAGATAGATAGATGGATAGACAGACAGGTAGACTATTAATGTGCCAAGCTGTTAACAATTAATGAAGTTAGGTGAGGTTAATACAGAGGCTTACTTTACTATCCTTTCAGTTTCCTGTGGGTTTAACATTTTTTCAAAATATATAATTGGGGGAAAAGTGGGGAAATAGCATAAAGAAAGAACAGCATTGTTCTGTTTTCAGCTGCCCAGCTTCTGCTCTTGTGCATTCTCATCGTCTTGGTACATTCTCATTGTCCAGGTCGCTGACCCTCAGAAGCCCCTTCTGGTCAGGATAGGGTGTTGTGAAGTGGCCATATTGTCACCAGATTGTTTGAAATGGAGGCGTTTTGCAAAAAGGTGGTGTATCTAGCCCTGGTAGGGGAAGGCAGGATGTAGGGAGGGCAGTCGTCATGGAGCCCTCTCTACTGGGGCTTAAGGCTTGTTTATATTCCAGAGAGGGATGGGGGCGGAGAAAGGAGGAAAGGAAGGATGGGGGCTTAACTCTTTCTCACAGGTTCGCCCGCCCACGGGGCTTATTATCCTTGATTGCCTGTTTTCTACTTTCTGTTGCCATGGAGTCGGGACTAAAACGTGACTCTGCTCAGATTTACGCACTTTGCTCGCTGATGCCTTGTCCCCATACCTGCTGCGTCTCTGCCTACTGAATGCGGCTGTATGAAGGCGGGTGATTAACTAGGTGGCTGTCGTGAGCCCATGGTGGGGGCGGTGAAGCGTCGTTAGGGAATTTATGAGAACAGAGTTGTTGTCAGCCTCATTACCCAGGGCAGGCTGCTAAATCTTGGAAATGTTTTCCAGGCAGGGGGTTGGGAGCATCATGCTATGCTACTGACGACATGCTGTGAGGTGACACAGCCTTGTCCAACCAAGCACGTTCAGGTATTTATCACTGAGACCCCTGGGCGGAAACATTTTGAGATTCATAGATGCAAATTTGGTCCCTAAGAACAGGTCATAACAACAAACCCTTTGGAAAGGGTAGAGCAGACAAGTCTGTGCTGGGGGTGGGGGGCTTCACCAAGATCATTGACGTTTTCTTTAACATGGGAAGGGCCCCTGAGAATACACATGTTTTTAAGTGCTGACAATAAAGCATCCTCAAGGGGTTTGGGCAAGAGGGTGGAGAAAGGTACATAGGGTGTCCTGGGAAGCAACCCATATTTGGACAGGAATTTTCTAAGAGTCTTGTGGCATATGAAGAGCTTACAGAGTCTTCCTCAGGTCTGTAGCCCTTCCCGGTGCAAGGAAAGCATGGGGGATTTGCAGGTGTGAGACAGCAGGAAATAGAAGCTTTTTGCCATTCTTCTGTCTGCCTATTCCTGTAAATAACTCCATGCTGGCTTGTCCACCATTTGGGGGTCTCCACAGACTCTTTGCTGAGACATAAGATAGATTTCTGAGGTTTCTAGAGGGGGTCCCTGTTTTTTGACGTGGGTGCTACCCTAAGAGTCAGTAGCTAAAGAACTTGAATGAATTGAGCATTGAGGGAGGTGCTGGTTTTCTAGTTATGCAAATAGAGGAAGCTGAATCTTAGGAACTTCTTCCCAGATCTGAGAAATATGAGCAATGTTCTCACTGAGATGCATTTTTTCCAGCTTTATTGAGATATAATTGACATAAAACATTGTGTAAGTTTAAGATGTACCATGTGATTATTTGATACACATATAGATTGTGAAATGATTACAACAATACGTTTAGTTAACACTTCCATCACCACACATAATTACAATATTTTTGTGTGTGGTAAGAACACTTAAGGTTGACTCTCTTAGCAACTTTCAAGTATATGGAGCAGTAATGTTAACTGTAGTTACCACTCCCAGAACTTGTTCATCTTATAAATGGATGTTTGTACCCTTTAACCAACATCTCCCCATTTCCCCAAACTACTCAACCATAGCAACCACCAACCTACTCTCTGTTTCTATGAGTTTTGCTTTTTTAGATTCCAAGTATAAGTGAGCTAATACTGTATTTATATTTTTCTCTCTGAGTCATTTCACTTAACATAATCCTCTCAAGTGTCATCCATATTGTTGCAAATGGCAGGATCTCCTAATTTTTTTGTTCATTCATTTGTTGGTGGACACAAGTTTTTTTCCCTTGTCATTGCTAACATGACTAATGCTGCAGTGAACATGGGAGTGAAGATATATATTCAAGATACTGATTTCATTTCCTTTAGCTATATACCCAGGGGTGGGATTGTTAGATCATATCCTAGTCCTATTTTTAATTTTTAGAGGAACCTCCATACTGATTTCTATGATGGCTCTACCAATTTACATTCCCAACAACAGTGTACTAGAAGTTCTGTTTTCTCCACATTCTCATAATCACTTATCTCTTGTCTTTTTAAAATTTTTATACTAGCCTTTCTAATAGGTGTATGGTGGTATCTCATTGTGGTTTTGATCTGCATTTACCTAATGATTAGTGATGTTGAGCACCTTTTCATATACCTGGTGGTCATATGTATGTCTTCTTTTTTTTTTTTTTTTTTTGCGGTATGCGGGCCTCTCACTGTTGTGGCCTCTCACATTGCGGAGCAGAGACCCTGGACGCGCAGGCTCAGCAGCCATGGCTCACAGGCCCAGCCGCTCCGCGGCATGTGGGATCTTCCCGGACTGGGACATGAACCCATGTACCCTGCATCGGTAGGCGGACTCTCAACCACTGCGCCACCAGGGAAGCCCCATATGTATGTCTTCTTTAGAAAAATATTAACTTAGATCATCTGCCCATTTTTAAATTGGATTATTTGTTTGTTCGTGTGTTTTTTTGCTATTGATTTGTATGAGTCTCATATATTTTGTGTATCAATCCCTCCTTTTTTTCTGGCTGCACTGCACAGCTTGGAGGATCTAGTTCCCCAACCAGGGATTGAACATGGGCCATGACAGTGAAAGCACCGAAGTGCTGAGTCCTAACCACTGGACTGTCAGGGAGCTCCCATATTTGGCATATTAACCCCTTCTCAGGTAGATTGGTTGCAAGTATTTTCCCCATTTTGTACGATTTGTTGTTGTTGATTTTTCTTTTTTTTGCTGTGAAGACTCTTTTTAGTTTGATATAGTCCCACTTGATTTTTGCTTTTGTTGCATGTGCTTTAGGTAGCATATCCATAATACTGCCAAGACTGATATCATGGGGCTTTTTCTCAATGTATTCTTCTAGGAGTTTTGCAGTTTCAGGTTTTACATGTTAAGTCTTTAATCTATTTCAAGGTAATTTTTGTGAGTGGTGTAAGCTAGGGGTTCATTTTCATTATTTTGCATGTGAATATCCAGTTTTCCCAGCACCATTTTCATTATTGAAGAGACTATTCTTTGAGCATAGTGTATTATTGGCTCCCGCATCAAACATTAGTTGACCTGATATGTGTGAATTTATTTCTGGGTTCCATTGGTCTATGTGGCTGTTTTTATGCCAGTACTGTACCGTTTTGATTACTATAACTTTGTAATATAGTTTAAAATCAGGAACTATGGTGTCTCTGGCTTTGTTTTTTTCTCAAGATTGATTTGGTTATTTAAGATCTTTTGTGTTTCCATACTGATTTTAGGATATTTTTTCCTATATCTGTGAAAAATGCCATTGGAATTTTGTTAGGGATTGGACTGAATCTATCCATGTTTTTGGGTAGTATGGACATTTTGACAATATTAAATTTTTTGATCCAGGGGCACAGAATATCTTTCCATATATTTGTTTCTTTGTCGGTGTCTCTTATCAATGTTCTAAAATTGTCAATGTATAGATCTTTCACCTCTTTGAGTACATTTATTCCTGAGTATTGTATTGTTTTTGATGCTATTATAAATGGAATTTTTTTCCTTACTTCTTTTCCAGATAGGTCATTGTTAGTGTATACAAACACAACTGATTTTTGCATGTTGGTTTTTTATCCTGAAACTTTACTAAGTGTAAAAATTTTAGTTCTAACAGTTTTTGGATGGAGTCTTTAGGGTTTTCTATACACAAAAACATGTGATCTTCAAACAGAGACCATTTTACTTCTTCCTTTCTGATTTGAATTGCTGTTATTTCTTTTTCTTACCTAATCACTCTGGCTAGGGCTTACAGTACTATGCTGAATAGGAATGGTGAGAGTGGGCATCTTTGTGTTTGTCCTTATCTTAGAGGAAAAGCTTTCAACCTGTCACCACTGAACATGATGTTAGCTGTGGGTTTGTCATATACAGCCTTATTAAGTTGAGGTAGTTTTACTCTATACTAAATTTTTTGAGAGCTTGTATCATGAAAGGATTTGAGTTTTGTCGAATGCTTTTTTCTGAATTTATTGAGATGATCATATAATTTTAATATTTTACTCTATTAATGTGGTGTATCACATTTATTGACTTGCATATGTTGAGCCATCCTTGTGTGTCAGGGATAAATCCCACTTGACCATAGTAAAATTTTAATGTGCTGTTGAATTCAGTTTGCTAGTACAGTTGACCCTTGAATAACATGATTTTGAACTGTGTGAGTCCACTTATACATGTTTTTTTCAATAAATACTGCAATAGTACTACACGATCTACAGTTGGTTGAATCCATGTATGCAGAACCACAGATATGGAAGGCCGACTGCAAAGTTATATGTGGATTTTCAATTGTATGGGGAGTTGGTGCCCTGACCCATGCATTGCTCAAGGGTCAACTGTATTTTGTTGAGAATTTTTGTAGCTACATTCCTCAGGAACATTGCCTGTAATTTTCTTTCCTTGAAGTGCTCTTATCTGACTTTGATATCAAGATAATGCTGGCCTCATGAAATGAGTTTGGGAGTATCTCTTCCACTTCAGTTTTTTGGAAGAGTTTGAGATGGATTGGTGTTAATTCTCTAAATGTTTGGTAGAATTCACCCATGAAGTCATCTGGTCTGAACTTTTCTTTGTTGGGAGGTTTTGGTTACTGATTGAATTACCTTATTTATTATCGGTCTGTTCAGATTTTCTATTCATGATTCAGTCTTGGTAGGTTTATGACTCTAGGAATTTGTCAGATCCATTTCTTATCCCCTTGTTTCCATCCACAGAACTGTATTATCTGCATCTCCCTGCAGAATATTCCTTTGGGCTCCCCAGATTGCGCATAGTTATTTCATGACCTGTCACTTCAGCAATACTCTCACTCAGTGCTAAAAGTGCTGGCTATACCCAATTCTGCGGTGTTACAGTTCAGAATGAGCTATGGGGTACACATTGCAAATACTGAATAAAGAAGAAATGTGGAGTTATTTGAATTATTCCTATTTAATATTTTGGGTGAACCTGTGCGAGGAGTTTCACATGGGACTGCCCAGGGTGGAAGGGGGCTTCGTGAAGTCTGAATAGGGAGAACTAACAGTCCCGGATACAGAAATATGAGCTGTGTGCCTGGTCAGCTACATTCCTCCTTTCAGGCTTCTAATCCCCAGAATCCTTTTCTTGCCACAGGGTGGGAATGTGACCTTGAAATCTGGCTTCAGATGTTGGTCTAATGCATGTGTGCATGCTTTAAATGGCTGTCTTCTGAGAATTGTGTTGTCTAGGCCAATATTGCCATACTGGCAACAAGTGGATTAGGGAGATATGGGTAATTGGGCTCTCCTTCCTCTAGAATCCCCATGGCATCTGTTCACCCTGTTTGGAGCTTGGTGCACAGTGAAACTTGGGAGGTTTGTGACCTTGTATTGGAACACTGCTCAGAGAACCTCCTCCTCCTTTAAGCACAGTCCCCTGATCTCATTCTGTGCTACTTTGCCCTTCTGTACAGAGTCCCTCCTTGGTCAAATTTCAGTGTGGCTTTACCACCCATCATCCCTTCCTCCAAACCCCTTCCTCCAACTCCTACCTCTTCCATTGTGACTATGATTCAGAAAGTCTTTCTAGATCCCTTGGAGATATGACATCCCCAGTGTGGGCACTGAAGAACTAGTTAGAAACTAGAGAGAAAAGGAGAATAGGATTTGACCAGTAGTTAAGCCTGGAGTTAAAACAGGTTACTGTAACCCAGACCTACTGAATTAGAAAATATGGAGGTGGGGCTCAGAAATCTGTTTCCCCAGGCTCACCAGCTGGTTTGGATGCATTGTCCAGTGCATGAGATGGGCTGTGGATGGATCCAAACTTGAGAGAGAAGCAAATGAAAAATACAGCTCTCTAAGGCTCAGTCATGATGTCCTCTTACTCAGTGAGGGCAAGGGGTCTTTCTGCTCTCTGTTTTCAGTGCAAAACTGCATCTTTCCCCATGCTGGTTTCCATGGTGACTGTGCTTGTGCTCATAGCATATGTGGGAAGTTTAGGAAAATGGAAAGAAGCTAGATTCTTTTTTCCACTTTGCTATTTTCTCCCTATTTGACCATTCATCTCTCTCAATCAATATAGATGATAGACATAGCTTAAAAAGTAAAGAGGTTTAATTAAGAGTCTGGTGTAGCCAACACATTTCCTAAGCACTGAATGAGAAAGAATAGGACCTCACTGGCACATCTCTCTTTGTGGCTACTACCTGGTGCCCGTGCTTTGTGCATTTCTAATTCTGGGTCTCGGACCCCTAGAAGCTTCATCTGTGAGGTGGTAGGTGGTGCTGAGACATATTTGTAATTTGATCCCAGAGTATTTAGATCCTTTGAAATTGGTATTCTAATTTGATTCATTTATAGACTAATTCTGTAGCTTTATAATTCTATAGACTCATTTCCTGAGCCAGTGGCAGGCAGTTGAGAGGTGAAAGAGACAGCTGGTAGTCTTCTGTGCTGGCCAAGGTTTTGTTGCAATCTTAACTGAGAACCCACTTTGCTTCTGTGTTTCCCATTTGTACTCTCTGGGGCTGACTTGAGGAGCAGAAAGGTAGAGAATGTGCCACCTTGCCTTCCTCTCCTCCCTAAGTTCACCCCTTCTGTTTCTTTACCATTACCAGGGAGAGAAAACAAGTAGGGCTGGCTAGGGCTCTACCCTCAGATCAGTGGTCCCCTGCTTGCTCACATGTCCTTGTCAGATATTGTCTGGGGAAGGCCTGGAGGATCCACATTGATAGTGTATAATGAGTGAAAAACTAAATTTGGATACATGTGTATTGAAATAAGGTTGTAGGGGAACAAATGTCTTTGAGTATAAGGAAGTTTCCAGAAGGTTGTGTGGATAGTTTTTCTGTTCTGGAGCTCTTTTGACTTCAAATATGAGCTGGTTTCCCATCTATCTTAATTCCTGATTCCAGGCTTCTTTTTCCTTGAAGCACATTTTAGTTGTGGGGTATGGACAAGATGGTGTGGATGTTGAGCCTCATATGGAGAATAATGTTCAAAACCAGAGCCAAGATTGTTTTTAATTGAGACCTTTGGTATGGCTGGTGTGCAGGTGTCTCAGTGCAAACTGTGTCTCTGTAACACTCTTGAACTTCTCTAAGCTGGGACAGACCATATGGAGGTTTTTTTTCTTGGCTCTTTGTGACACCTTCTTGATGCCTGCTCCCTGGCCTTGGCTCCCTGCAGAAAAGAGTAATGGATGTTGAATGTGGTATGTTTAATTTTCTCCCCCTACCTGCCCCTCCTTTTTTTCCGAGTCCACAGTTTCTCAAGATCTGTGTTTTGACCTTTTATCGTGGTAACAATCATCAGGATAACTTCTTGGAAATTTCCCTTTTCTGCCATCTATGACCCTTCCACATTGTAACTTGGAGCTATTAGGAAAGGGCTCCAGAGTTGCCTCAGTGCCTTAAAGTTAAAGAAAATTCTCTAATAACTCATGAATTTATAAGTGAAAGAGAAACATCAGCCATAGGTGTGTGCTAAAGACTTCCAAGGACAGAGGGGAGACCAGAGGATTTCTGAAGAGAACAACTGTGCCTGAGGAAACCTGAGGCACAGCTCAGACCTTCTCCTGACAGCCCAGCTCTTCATGTTCAGGCTCTGATGTTCATAATCCCTCTCTGTCTAGGAGACTGCTGTGGGGACCTAGGCTGAATACGCTGTGGAATGGCCTCTACCAGGGAAATCTGTTAGATTCATAATCTTGTTGATACATTTTCCCATGGGGAAAAAAGAGCTGGTATAAGGCAAGTGGAAGGGGCATAGGAGAATGTGGAGAAAAGTCTGCAGTCCTTTCTGATGAGAAGGCTCTTTCTGGTGTCTGCTTGATGTTCATGGGGCCTCCTGTGACTCTCCATGGCACCTACACCCACAACATTTCTCAAAGGAAAGGAGGAAGCTTGTAACTTGGGAGCTTGGGAGAAAGGGCCATATGAATCCCCCCTTCAGTGGCATGCAGTCCAGTGATGCTCTGATCTGTGAACACACAGGCCCTTCCCCTCCTCCATTATGTGATTTGTGGTTTCTGGTCCAGAACTGAAAAGCACCCCACAGCTCACTTCTGACCCTGTGTTACTGCTGGCTGGGAAGAGTGTTCCTGACGCCTACACACACTTCTGGTGAACCAAGGGATTTCCAGGGCCAGAGAGAAGACTAGGGTCTCAGGGAGGTGATTTGCCATCTTATTCCTATATATTAATTCATTCATCTCATCTGGTTTCTAATCAGCAATGTTAACTCTCTTATCAGTGTTACTCACATAAACATCTTTCTAATTTTGTTTTCCCACTTCACCAAACTCTGGCCTTATTCAGAAATACTTATTATTTTTAATATGCACATTTTCACATTTTAACATCTTTGAATCCATAGCATCTTGGAATTGAGTCTTTATTTAATTGGCTATTTTTTTTAATTGGCTATGTTTTTTCTTAATGTTGCATCAAATAATGGTGCATTTGAAGTCAATGACCTCTTAGATTTAATGAAATACATATTTGTGATGATTTGGGGGTGTGGGGTGTAATATAAGGGTCCATGGTTGTGATGTGGAGGGAAACAACACATTCTAAATAAAAGCTTGGTGGTACCCATGCCCTTATGAAAATGAGGTGACACTGACAGTGACTTTGGCAGTCCACTCTGCTTAGAGACAGAATTGGTGCCTTCCCTCCACATCTCTAGTCCCCAGAGATCCTGTGGCAAAGCTCAGGATTAAAGCTCGGATAGGCATGAGATGTGACCACACCTTGTCCCAGCCATGTGAAATTGAGTTTTCTTAGAGCATGAGGTATCTGGGCTCTTAACTGTGTAGATTCTCTTCCTGGGATGGAGGTGCTGAATGCAAACTAGGAGGTGGCACTTGGGGCCCACTTCTGATTTTAGAACTTAGAGGGGGCTTCATGGAGCATAAGTACTTCTATAGGTACATAAGTATTTATGTAGCATAAGCACAATGTAGGGAGCTGTGCACTTGTGCACAAACTTCCACTGTGTAAGGAGAAGATTGGATGACTGTGTCTAGGAGGCAGAACCTCTAGTTCTCTTGCCCTTGCTGATCCCTTCCCCCTTCAGTAAGCTCATGGGTCTTGGGGGCTGTTTTCTATCCTTCCTCTGTGGAATTATATCAAACAAGGCCCAACGTAAATGCGTGTGTACTCAGACCCTAGATTCTCCCTCTATGTGTAGGTCACAGCATTGGAATTTGGGACCCTCATAAAAATATCTGGTGGTGAAATCCTTCAGTTTACCAGGAAATGAGTAATAATTCTTGATAAGGGGTGAATTAAGGGTCTGGGAGTATAAAGGGACTTCCATATGGCCCACGATCATACTGGTTGCAGCTTATAAAGAATAATTCAGATTTCAGAGACATGAGTCATATTCCCTGCCAATGTAATTTCTAGCTCTGGATTGTGGTTTCCTAGAAACCTTTTCCAGTAATGGGGAAGGGGACAGACTGCTAAAGCAACACTGTGTGATTTAGTCTGATACAAACCAATACTTTCAAATACACACCAGGAATTTTTAGATTGGTGCCTCTGATGAAAACTGATTTTTGAGTCTGTCTGTACAGATTTCATTGCTGAGAACAGGGCTCAGTAGCAGGCAGCAGGAGAAATAACAGGAGGGGCTGTGGATTTCTCACTCTAGGAGGAATCCTTGGTGCCATAGCTGAGCTGGGCCTCCTCCACGAAGGGGAGTAGAAAAGAATCAGAATATGGTCTGACTTTCTCAATGTGGTATTTGCACAAAGATAGAAAAATAAATCAATGAATAAAAGAAAAGAGAGCTCAAAAATGAACACATGCATATAACAGCAAATCATTTATAAGAAAGATTGATGTGGGAAGATGGATTTTTCAGTAAACTTTCTAATAGATTGAATAGCCACAGAGGGAAATAAAATCTGATCTTTAACCTTATATTTCACACAAAATGAATTCCATGTACAATATAGACGTAAAATATAAAAACAATTTAAACTAATAAGGACATTCTGTATAGCACAGGGACGTCTACTCAATACTCTGTAATGGCCTATATGGGAAAAGAATCTAAAAAAGAGTGGATATATGCATAACAGATTCACTTTGCTGTAACACCTGAAACTAACACAACATTGTAAATCAACTATACTCCAATAAAATTTTTTAAAAGTAAAATAAAAAACAAAAATGAAAACAATTTAATACAGTATCTAGAATGTACGTTAGGAAAATGAAAACAATTTAATACAGTATCTAGAACCTACTTTAGGAAAATAATTTCATGACATTGGGGGAGACTGAGAAACTAGACTCAGAAAGTATCAATATTTACCATAAAAGAGAAAAGATCTTCTAGCATAGTTGATGAAAAACTTGAGACAGAATGAGTCGTGCTCAAGATTCTTCCATTCATTTCTGGTAGTAATATAGCTCAGATTCAGAACTGAAACTTGGAATGATATTAGTGTCTACCTTTTTGAGATGGAAGGATTGAACAAACTCATGATATATAAAGTGTGTGGCTAATATCGGATCTATAGTAGCCACTAAGTCAGTATGGGCTAATATTGACAGCTTTTTCTAAGTAATTGCAAAACTATATCAACTGAAGAATTCATCGTTATTGTGTATATATCACAAGGAAGGAATAAAATCACTGAAAACTACGGCACAGTTATTTCTTGCCACTTAGAATTTTATCTTATTTATTGAAAGAGTTTATTAAAAACACTTTAAAATGTGTATAAATGTGTATATTTGTCTTCTATCACAATTATGATCACAAGATGGAAAATATAAGCAATATGTACTGATAAAGTTATTCCTAACATTTTTCCCATTGAGAGTCAAACTCCTCTGAATAGCTTTTCAACTTATCTTGACCATAATTTTCCCCACATTATCATCATCTGTGCTAATCAGGAGCTTTAGGAATGTCACATTTCTTGAGAGAGCTCTATACTTCTCTCTGTGAAATTATCTTCCAACTTACTGACACCCCCATACAAGTTTTGATACCGATATTACCAGAAGGTGTCAACAGAAGATTTTTTGATCAGTTCATGCATGTAAACACAAGAACCTCTTGTTATTGCCTTCTGAATAATAGTGCTTGTACACTATCAATTCTAAGATGAACCTCTATTTGAAAGATGTGGAAATGTACACTCTAGCATCAGTGAATTCACTATTTTTCTCTGTGACTGCCCACTTCTTAGTGTAAAATCATAGTGGCCCATCTGTTGTATTCTGTTCCATTATTGAGGAAACATACTTAAATGTAGTTTAACATAAGTTTACCAACTCCATTTGCCTTCTATTTGACCATTGGAGATATTAGAGGTTATAGGGAGCGACTGGAATTCCTAGATTATATATGAAGAGGTAATTTTATTACCTCAAGATATCCACTGAGACGAAAGATAGACATGGCTGAGTTAGTGGAAAGTTTGCATTGGAGCAGTAGCTTTCTAAAGACTTAGAAAGAAACTGTATCTTGCAAATTTCTGCCCTAATCGTAGAAATATGAGCAATGTCCTCTGTGTCATTTTAAATTCAATATTTCAGTCTATAACAGTTGTATATCTATCATTTTTCCTTCCCCTTTCTTTCTTCTAATCAGATGGATGGTGATAATACAATCACTTTACAATTTTTCAGTGCATAGCAGTTGTGTTATGATCTACATAAATTGTTTTCCTCTGCCTACTTGCTACTCTGACCTATTCCACTTTTAAAATTGGAACAAGCTTTGGTGTTCCCTGATGAATGTATTAAGGGAATAAGAAACTCATATAATTCATAATTTAGGATGTTGGCTGAAATTGTACCTAGAGTTTCAAGCTCCAAGAAGGCTGAATTAAGTGAACAGCCAATTTTGATCTCAAATATACGAGTCATGCATCCGCTGGACTCCATCCTCTATTCAGGCTCGAGTACGAAGACAGGGTGATAGGTTCTTGTCTCACGGTGTAGTCTAAGACTTAGGGATGTTTGTAGGAACATCTTTCTGAGAATTCTGGTGGCCAGGCCAGCTTCTGTGAAATCTAGGTACAGGTGGTTTAGAAGGTTGTGGGAAATCATATCGTCCATGCTATCAGAGAGCAGTGTTTGAGGACTCAGAGCTTAGCACTGTGTCCTCTGTGCCTGTGACATTATGTCATATTGTGTCTATCTACTGTCTTCTCTTAACTCTAAGCACTCAGGGCCCTTTGGTTTGTTATTTTATTTGCCACTTTTGAGTTTAGGTCACTCCTTATCCAGACCTAACGGTGATTTGTTTAAGGCCTGCCACTCTAGCTTTTGTTTTTTTTTTCATTGTGGTTTTTGGTTTTGTTTGGTAAAGAGCTTAGTGATGGATGACATTCATAGTATACATCATAATATATTATAATGTGTGCATTGAAATGAAGATGAAGGGGAGATTTGACAAGTCATTTAGCTGTTATAAGAACTCCAGATAAAATGAAATGAATAGAATAAACCTCTATGTTTTAAGATGTGGAATTTAAATGAGACTGTCCTTTCTTAAGGTGTGAACTTTGATCTTGGAGGAGTGAGAAGGTTTCTTGAATAACAAATGCCCAAAATACTAGCACCTAAATAAATGCTATCCTGATTCCAGAAGTGAGAAATATGGTCCAGGTCAGCTGTATCTCTTACTCTAGGTCTCCAGGCCCCAGGAGTTAGTTTTCTCATTGAAGACATGAATGTGATATGGAGAATATACCCTGTGATTATGGAACATAAAAGCAAGAGCCTTGCTTCTGCAGATATCCATGGGAGTATAATATGTAGTTCTATGGCTTTGTAGACAGAGCTCCTAGAAAATTCCCTGGTGCCAGCTGGCAGGACTGTGGCTGTGAATAGGGAGCTGTGCGAGGGAGGAGCATGTGGTCCTCTCTCTGGGAGGATATTTGTTTAACCAGCACAGATGCAGTCATCATTCAACTGTGTCCATCCCTCAGACACAGCATGGAGAGTTGAGATATATTGTATTGTGCTTGTTCTTTCCTTTTTTCTGCCAGGCTTTCTCCACCCAAGTAAAACACATCCTGAATAATTCACTTGTCTTCATCTGCCAAAAATTTGGTACATAAAAGTTCACATCCAAGTATGTATAATCAGGGACTGGCCTGAAACACATAAAAAAAGTTTACACCCAGCTCACCTGCTGCTATGACCATATCTATTCTGTGGCTTTCAGGCTTGGCAATGGGTTATATAATTCCACAATGTGAGTGTCAAGAGAATAAATGGACCCAGTGAATTGGTGATGGAGTCTGTCGAATGGGAAGAATTTAGTCACAGATTCCCTCAAGGGCTTGAAAATCTTTTGAAAGTTTGAAGAAGGAAACCCTGTACCAAAACAAACAAACAAACAAAACAAACAAAACAAAATCTCCTGAATGCAGAAATGTGATTAATGTTCCCTATCACTTGCATGTATCAATCTTGGCTTCTAATATCCAGAAGCCATGTCTTTCAAAAAAGATTTAGTGGTATCCTGCAGATACACTGCCAAAAGACGTAGACCTACCCTATTATCCAGCAATCCCACTCCTGGGCATATATCTGGAGAAAAACATGGTTCAAAAGGATACATGCCCCTCAATATTCATTGCAGTACCGTTTACAATAGCTAAGACATGGAATAAACATAAATGTCCATTGACAGATGAATGGATAAAGAAGATGTGGTACATATATACAATGGCATATTACTCAGCCATAAAAAAACAGCAAAATTGTGCCATTTGTAGAGACTTGGATGGATCTAGAGAATGTCATACAAAGTGGAGTAAGTCAGGCAGAGGAAAACAAATATCACATGATACCACTTATATGTGGAATCTAAAAAAATGATAAAATGAACTTATTTACAAAACAGAAACAGACTCACAGACTTAGAAAACAAACTTATGGTTACCAGGGGGGTATTGTTGGGGGGAGGGATATTGCGAGTTTGAGATTGACATATACAGTGCTATATTTAAAATAAAATGGGTTTCCATGAAAAAAATAAAAATTGTGGGAAAAAAGGAAAATGGGATATGTGAGGCACAGATACCTATTTTTAAAGAAGTGTTTGCTGAGACAAAAACTGGTGACAGAGTAATGGGAAGTATGAAGAAAAAAAAAAAGAAAGAGGTGGAGAGTCCCTGGAGCTTGAGAGGCTCTCCTGAAGCAAGTGCATCTGTGTTTGGAATGGAGGATAGATTAGGGAAACTGCTTTGCCCTTTTCTCTCTACAGGTCCTTTTACCCTCTGAGTCCAAGTATTTTTGTTTATGTTTTTGAGAGTTTTTTGTATAAGAATAATACTTTTTCAAAAATGTTTTGAAACAATTTTAGATTTGCAGAAAGTAGCATAGATAGTACAGAGAGTTTCATATACCCTTCAGGTTGCTGTAATATTAACATCTTATATCACCATAGTTTATTTATAAAAACTGAGACATTAACAGTGGTATAAAACTATTAAAGGAAGTCTGGACTTTCTTGATATTTAATCAGTAGGTTTGCCAACTAAGGTCATTTTTCTTTTCCAATATTCCAGGACACAACATTACATTTATTTGCCATATGTATCACATAATTTTTTTTTGCTAATAATAAATTACCACATAATTTAGCATCTCAAAATTACACACATAGTGTCTCAAAATTTGTGTGGGTGAAGAATCCAGATGTAGATAATGTCCAAGGGTAAAGTTTCAACAGAAGGCTCAGCCAAGGAAGAATTCCCTTCCAAACTTACATGATTGTTAGAATTCAATTACCTGCAGTCTGTTGGACCAAGGGCCTCCGTTCCTTACTGGCCATTGTCTATAGGTTGCATTCAGTTCCTTGCCATGTGGGCAAGTCACAGTTCCTGTCCACACACACGAGCAGGGATTAGAATACAAAATTGTATACCAAGAGGTAGGGATCATCGGGTACCATCTTAGGGTCTACCCGCCACATCAGGTATTCTCCCAATCTGCAACACTTTCCCAGTCTTCACTTATTTTTCATGAACTTTACCCTTTTGAAAAGTACTTGTCAAATATTTTGTAGAATGTTCCAAAATGTGGATTTGTCCCATGTTTTCTCATGATTATGCTAGTGATATGGATTAATTTATACACATATTTATCTAAGTTTGAAGATGAGCAAAGCTGCACAGTATGTTATTTGGCAATAGAAATGTAGAGAGAAAAATAATAAGGAGAAATAAAGGAATGATGAATAGAGACTTCAAAATAATACTAAATAACACCTTCAGTGGGTAGGGAAGAGGATGAAGTTGGGGATATGCATGCAGGGAATATTACAATATTGCTAATGTTCTTTATATTGAGCTCAGAAATGACTTTTCAAAAATAAACTTTTAAAATTTAGAACAGTTTTAGATTTACAAAACAGTTGTGAAGACAGTACAGAGATATATTTCAGAAATATACATACACCCCACACACATTTTCACTTCTCCTATTTAACCATCCTCTTTCTCAAGCCCCTGGTAAACACTAATCTGCTTACTATCTCTGTAGTTTCCCCTTTTCCAAAGTGTCATATAAATGGAATCACACAATATATGGTCTTTTCAAACTTCTTTCCTTTAGCTGAATGCCTTTAAGATTTGTGAAGTTTACCTCACTGTGCATAAGTTTGCATTTCCCTAATGGTCAAAGGTTTTGAGCATCTTTTTATGTGCTTACTATATGTATATATCTTCTTTAGAGAAATATCTATTCAAATTATTTAACTATTTTTAATTGGAATATTTGATTTTTTAATTTTTGATTTGTAGGAGTCCTTCATATATTCTGGATAAGATGCTCTTATCAGCTTTATAATTTACAAATATTTTATCCCATTCTTTGGCTTGTCTATTCACTTTCTTGACAGTATGCTTTGGATCACAAAAGTTTTAAATGCTGATGAAGTTCAATTTATTTCTTCTGTCACTTGTCCTTTTGTTGTCATAAGCTAGAAACCATTGTTTAACTGAAGGTCATGAAGATTTACTCCTATGTTTTATTCTAAAGTTTTAGCTTTTATATTTAAGTCTATGTTCCACTCTGAGTCAATTGGTATATGGTGAGAGGTTGGAGTCCAACTTGCGTGTGGATATTCACTTGTCCTAGCAACATTTGTTAGAAAAAATCCACGTTGAGTTGTCTTGGCAAACCTGTAAAATCAACTGGCCAAAATGTAAGGATTCATATTTGGTAACTAAATTCTATTCCATGGATCTATATGTTTAGCCTTATGCCAGTGCCACAATGTCTTGATTATCATAGCTGTATGTGAGTTTTGAACTCAAGAAGGGTAAGTTGAGTACTCCAAATTTTGTTCCTTTTTAAGGTTATTTTGATTATCCTGGATTCCTTGCATTTTCAATTAATTTTAGTATCAGATTGTCAATTACTGAAAAAAAGAGGCAATTGGAATTTCGACACAGAGTGCATTGAATCTTTTGCTCCATTTGAAAAGTATAGTTACCTTAACAATATTAGGCCTTCTGATCAATGAACCTGGGGTGTTTTTTTTCCATTTATTTATGTCTTCTTTATTTTCTTTCAACAATATTTTGTAGTTTTCCATGTACATGTCTCACACTTATTTTGTTAAGGTCATGCCTAAATAATTTATCCTTTTTGATGTTATTTTGAATTGAAAAGTTTTCTTGGTTTCATTGTCATTTTGTCCATTGCTAGTGTATAGAAATACAATTGATTTTTGTATATTGACCTTGTACACTGCAACTTGCTGAACTCATGTTTTAGTTCTAATAGTATTTTAGTAGATTGCTTAGGATTTTTATACACAAAACCATGTCATTTGCAAATAGAGATAGTTTGACTTCTTTCCAATCAGGTTGCCTTACATTTGTTTTTCTGAATAATTGAGCTGGTTACAACCTCCAGTGTTGAAGAGAAGTGACAAGAGTGGCCATTCTTGTCTTGTTTCTCATCTTGGGCAAAGTACTGAGCTTTCACAATTACATATTAGGTCATTTTGTTTTTTCATGGATGCCCTTTATTAGATTCAGAAAGTTCCCTTCTATGCTTAATTTGTTTAGTGTTTTATCATAAATGAATGTTGGGTTTTGTCAAATGCTTTTTGTGCATGTTTTTGAGATGATTATTTTGTTTTTGTCCTTTATTCTACTGCTATAGCGTATTATATTGTTTTTGTGTTTTGAACCAAACTTGAATTCCTGAGATAAATCTCAGTTGGTCATGGCATTTAACTTTTGTATATGTTGCTGTATTTGGCTTGCTAATATTTTGTTGATGATTTTTGTATCTAGATTCATGAAGAATATTGGTCAGTAATTTTATTTTCTTGTAATGTCTAGCTGTGGTATTAGGGTAAACTGGCCTTGTAGAATGAGTTGGTAAATATTTTCTTATCTTCTGTTTGTTTGGAGGAGTTTATGAAAGATTTATATTACTTACTTAAACATTTGGTATAAATTAACAGTGAAGCCTTCATAGATTAGATTTTTAATGATATATTTTTTTAAATTACTAACTTATTTTTGCTACTTGTGTAGCTCTATTAAGGTTTTCTTTTTATTTTCTTACCAGTTTTTTCCTTTGTAGGTATTTACCCATTTCATCCAGGTCATCTATTTTGTTAGCATATTCTTCATAGTATTTTTAGTACTCACTGATAATCCTGATCTATTCGTGGAAGGTTGGTAATAATGCCCTCTTTCAGTAATTTGATTTTCATAAATTGAGTCTCTTTTCTGTCTTCTTTCTTCTCTCTCTCTCATATTTTATCAATTTAGTTGCTATTTCAAAGAACCATCTCTTAGCTGTGTTGATTTTCTCTACTGTTTTTCCATTTTCTATTTCATTTATTTCCACTCTAATCTTTAATACTCCCTTCCTTTGGTTGATGTGGGTATAATTTATCTTTTCTCTAGTTTCTTTAAGTATAAGTTTAGGTTTTTTAAGTTGAAATATTTTCTATTTTAATATGGATGTTTAAATATATTAATTTTCCTCTAAGTACCATTTTAACTATATCTCTTAAAACTTGGTATGCTGTGATTTTTGTTTTCATTCATCTCAAGTTATTGTCTATTTCTGAAAATTTAAAACTTCTTCCAGTTTTACTGAAATATAATTGACATATAACATTGTGTAAGTTTAAGTTGTGCAACACAATGATTTTATACCATATATTACAAAATAATTACCACAATAAGTTTAGATTTCCTTGTTATTTCTTCCTTGACCCATTGATTATCTAGGAGTGTGTGGTTTAACTGCCACACATTTATAAATTTTTATGTGTAGCTGATTTCTAATTTTATTCCATTATTGTCAGATTATATCCTATGCTTGATTTCAGTTCTTATAGATTTACTGAGACATGTATTATAGCCTAAAATATGGTCTATCCTGAACAAAGTTCCATGTGTGTTTGAGCAGGATCTGCATTCTCCTGTTATTAGGTGGAATGATCTATAGATGTCTGTTAGATTACTTGAATTATTGGGTTGTTCAAGTCTTCTATTTCCTTGTTGATCTTCTTCCTAGTTGTTCTATCCATTATTAAAAGTGGGGCATTAAAGTCTCCAACTATTACTGTTTTATTGTCTATTTGTCCCATAAATTATGTCAGTTTTGCTCTGTGTGGTTTGAGTTCTATCGTTAGATGTATATAAGTTTAAAATTATGTCTTCTTGATAGATTGGCCATTTCATTATAAAAAGTCTTTCTTTTTAGTAGCAGTTTTTTTCTTAAAATCTATTTTTGTCTGATAGCTCCTCAGTTCTCCTTTGGATAATGTTTTTTTAGTATATATTTTTCATCATTTTACTTTTAATCTATTGATATCTTTGTTTCTAAAGTGTTTCCCTTTTAGAAACGTATTTAGATAATATTTCTCATCAATTTTGAAAATGTATGCCTTTTGATATGATTTTTAATCCATTTACTTTTAATGTAATTACTGTTACTGATGGATTTATGTCTTCCATTTTACTATTTGTTTTTGATATGTCTTTAAAAAATTTTTTTATTGTGGTAAGTCACATGATATAAAACATACTATTTTAACCATATTTAACTGTACAGTTCAGTGGCACTAAATATATTCACATTGTTGTGCAGCTCTCACCATCTCCTGAATTTTTCACCTTCCTAAACTGAAACTCTGTCCCCTTCAAACACTAATTACTCATTCCCCCTCTCCACCCTTCCCACACCCCAGACCCTGGCATCTACCAATGTACTTTCTGACTCTATGAATTTGACTATTCTAGATACCTCATATAACTGGAATCAAGCAGTATTTGACTGCATCTAATGTATATTGGAATGCATTTTTAAGATTAACTTAATATATGTCCTGCAAACAGATTGTACCTTCTTTTTATTCCCCTGTGCTATACAGTAGGCACTCACCAGCCATTAACTTCCTACATAATAGTGTACATATACCTCAATCCCAATCTCCCAATCCATTCCACCACCCCCCTTGGTGCCCGTACGTTTGTTCTCTACCTCTGTGTCTGTACATCTGATTTGCAAATAAGTTCATCTGTATCATTTTTCTAAATTCCACATATATGCATTATATACAATATTTATTTTCTCTTTCTGACTTACCTCACTCTGTATGACAGTCTATAGGTCCAGCCACATCTCTGCAAATGGCACAATTTCATTCCTTTTCATGACTGAGTAATATTCTATTGTATATATGTACCACATCTTCTTTATCCATTTATCTGTTGATGGACATGTAGGTTGCCCTGGCTACTGTAAATAGTGCTACAATGAACATTGTGGTGCATGTATTTTTTGGAATTATGGTTTTCTCCAGGTACATGCCCAAGAGTGGGATTACTGTATTATATAGTAGTTGTATTTTTAGTTTTTTAACGAACTTCCATACTGTTCTCCATAGTGGCTGTATCAATTTACATTTCCACCAACAATGTAAAAGGGTTCCCTTTTCTCCACACCCTCTCAAGCATTTATTGTTTGTAGATTGTTTGATGAAGGCCATTCTGAATGGTGTGAGGTGGTACCTAATTTTAGTTTTGATTTGCATTTCTCTAATAATTAGTGATGTTGAGCATCTTTTCATGTGTCAGTTGGCCATCTCTATGTCTTCTCTGGAGAAAAGTCTATTTAGGTCTTCTGCCCATTTTCCGATTGAGTTGTTTGTTTTTCTGATGTTGAGCTGCTTGTATATTTAGGAGGTTAACCCCTTGTCAGTTGCTTCATTTGAAAAGATTTTCTTCCATTCTGAGTGTTTTCTTTTCATCTTGTTTATGGTTTCCTTTGCTGTGCAAAACTTTTCAGTTTAATTAGGTCTCATTTGTTTATTTTTGTTTTTATTTTCATTATTCTAGGAGGTGCATCAAAAAGATCTTGCTGTGATTTATGTCAAAGAGTGTTTTTCCAATGTTTTCCTCTAAGAGTTTTATAGTGTCCAGCTTTACATTTAGGTCTTTAATCCATTTTGAGTTTATTTTTGTGTATGGTGTTAGGGAGTGTTCTAATTTCATTCTTTTACATATAGCTGTCCAGTTTCCCCAGCACCACTTATTGATGAGGCTGTCTTTTCTCCATTGTATATTCTTGCCTCCTTTGTCATAGATTAATTGACCATAGGTGCATGTGTTTATCTCTGGGCTTCTTATCCTACTCCAAGGATCTATACTTCTGTTTTTGTGCCCGTCCCATATTGTCTTGATTACTGTAGTTTTGTAGTATAGTCTGAAGTCAGGTAGCCTGATGCTTCCAGCTCCGTTTTTCTTTCTCAGGATTGCTTTGGATATTTGGGGTCTTTTGTGTTTCCATACAAATTGTAAAACTTTTTTGGCCTAATTCTGTGAAAAATGCCATTGTTAGTTTGATAGAGATTGCACTGAATCTGTAGATTGCTTTGGGTAGTAGAGTCATTTTCACAATGTTGATTCTTACAATCCAATAACATGGCACATCTCTCCATTTTTTTGTGTCATATTTGATTTCTTTCATCAGTATCTTACAGTCTTCTGCATATAGGTTTTTGCCTCCTTAGGTAGGGTTATTTCTAGACATTTTATTCTTTTCATTGCAGTGGTAAGTGGAATTGTTTCCTTAATTTCTCTTTCTGACCATTTGTTGTTAGTGTATAGGAATGCAAGAGATTACTGTGCATTAATTTTGCATCCTGCAACTTTACCAAAGTCATTGATTAGCTCTAATCATTTTCTGGTGGCATATTTAGGATTTTCTATGTATAGTATCATGTCATCTGCAAACAGTGACAGTTTTACTTCTTCTTTTCTAATTTGGATTCCTCTTATTTCTTTTTTTCCCTCTGATTGCCATGGCTAAGGCTTCCAAAACTCTGTTGAATAATAATGGTGGGAGTGGACATCCTTGTCTTGTTCCTGATCTTAGAGGAAACGCTTTCATTTTTTCACCATTGAGAATGATGTTTGCTGTGGGCTTGTCGTATATGGTGTTTATTATGTTGAGGTAGGTTGCCTCTATGACCACTCTCTGGAGAGTTTTTATCATAAATTGGTGTTGAATTTTGTCAAAAGATTTTTCTGCATCTATTGAGATGATCATATGGTTATTCTCCTTCAATTTGTTCATATGGTGTATCACATTGATTGACTTGAGTATATTGAAAAATCCTTGCATCCGTGAGATAAATCCCATTTTATCATGGTGTATGATCCTTTTAATGTGTTGTTGGATTCTTTTTGCGAGTATTTTGTTGAGAATTTTTGCATCTATGTTCATCAGTGATATTCGTCTGTAATTTTCTTTTTTATGTGATATCTTTGTCTGGTTTTGGTATCAGAGTGATGTTGGCCTCATAGAATGAGCTTGGGAGTGTTCCCCACTCTGCAATTTTTCGGAAGAGTTTGAGAAGGATAGGTGTTAGCTCTTCTCTAAATGTTTGATAGAATTTGCCTGTGAAGCCATCTGGTCCTGGACTTCTGTTTTTTGGAAGATTTTTAATCACAGTTTCAATTTCATTACTTGTGATTGGTCTGTTTATATTTTCTATTTCTTCCTGGCTCTGTCTTGGAAGGTTGTACCTTTCTAAGAGTTTGTCCAGTTCTTCAAAGTTTTCCATTTTATTGGCATATAGTTGCTTGTAGTAGTTTCTTATGATACTTTGTATTTCCACAGTATCAATTGTAATCTCTCCTTTTCCATTTCTAATTTTATTGATTTGAATCCTCTTCTTTTTTTCTTGATGAGTCTGGCTAAATATTTACTAGTTTTGTTTATCTTCTCAAAGAATCAGCTTTTAGTTTCATTGATCTTTGCTATTGTTTTCTTCATTTCTATTTCATTTATTTCTGTTCTGATTTAATGATTTCTTTCCCTCTACTAACTTTACTTTTTGTTTGTTCTTCTTTCTCTAGTTGCTTTAGGTGTAAGGTTAGGTTGTTTATTTGAGATTTTTCTTGTTTCTTGAAACAGGATTGTGTTGCTATAAACTTCCCTCTTAGAACTGCTTTTGCTGTATCCCATAGGTTTTTGATCACTGTGTTTTTGTTGTCATTTGTTTCTATGTATTTTTTGATTTCCTCTTTGATTTCTTCATTGATCTCTTAGTTATTTAGTAGCATGTTGTTTAACCTCTGTGTGCTTGTGTTTTTTACAGTTGTTTTCCTCTAATTGATTTATAATCTCATAGAGTTGTGGTCAGAAAAGATGCTTGGTACAATTTCAATTTTCTTAAATTTACCAAGGCTTGATTTTTGATCTATCCTGGAGAATGTGTTTTGTGCCATTGAGAAGAAAGTGTATTCTGCTGCTTTCAGTTGGAATGTCCTATAAATATCAACTAAGTATATCTGGTCTAATGTGTCATTTAAAGCTTGTGTTTGCTTATTAATTTTCTGTCTGGATGATGAGTCCATTGGTGTAAGTGGAGTTTTAAAGTCTCCCATTATTATTGTTTTACTGTCGATTTCCCCTTTTTCTTGCCTTATGTATTGAGGTGCTCTTACGTTAGGTACATAAATATTTATAATTGTTGTATCTTCTTCTTGGATTGATCCTTTGATCATATGTAGTGTCCTTCCTTGTCTCTTGTAAAAGTCTTCATTTTAAAGTCTATTTTGTATGATATGAGTATTGCTATGAGTCCAGCTTTCTTTTGACTTCCATTTGCATGGAATATCTTTTTCCATCCCCTCACGTCAGCCTGTATGTGTCCCTAGGTCTGTAGTGGATCTATTGGAGACAGCATATATATGGGTCTTGGTTTTGTATCCCTTCAGCAAGCCTGTGTCTTTTGGTTGGAGCATTTAATCCATTCACATTTAAGGCAATTATTGATATGTATGTTCCTATTACCATTTTCTTAATTGTTTTGGGTTTGTTTTTGTAGGTCTTTTCTTCTCTTGTGTTTTCCACCTAAAGAAGTTCCTTTAGCATTTGTTGTAAAGCTGGTTTGGTGGTGCTGAATTCTCTTAGCTTTTGCTTGTCTGTAAACCTTTTGATATCTCCATCAAATCTGAATGATATTCTTGCTGGTTAGAGTGATCTTCATTTTAGGTTTTTCCGTTTCATCACTTTAAATATATCCGGCCACTCTCCTCTGGCCTGCAGGGTTTCTACTGAAAAATCAGCTGATATCCTTATGGGGAATCCCTTGTATATTATTTGTTGCATTTCCCTTGCTGCTTTTAATATTTAAAATTTTTTGAATTTAATTTTTGTTAGTTTGATTAATATGTGTTTTGGCATATTTCTCTTTGGGTTTATCTTGTATGGGACTCTCTGTGCTTCCTGGACTTGAGTGGCTATTTTTTTTCCCATGCTATTGAAGTTTTTGACTATAATCTCTTCAAATATTTTCTTAGACCCCTTCTCTTTCTCTTTTTCTTTTGGGACTCCTATAACTCAATTGTTGGTGCATTTAATGTTATCCAGAGGTCTCTGAGACTGTCCTCATTTCTTTTCATTCTTTTTTTCTTTATTCTTCTCCACATTCTATCTTCCAGCTCACTTATCCATTGTTCTGTCTCATTTATTCTGCTATTGATTCCTTCTAGTGTATTTTTCATTTCAGTTTTTGTGTTGTTCATCACTGTTTGTTTGTTCTTTAGTTCTTCTAGGTCCTTATTAAACATTTCTTGTATTTTCTCAGTCCGTGACTCCATTCTATTTCCAAGATTTGGATCATCCTTACTATCATTACTCTGAATTCTTTTTTGGGTAGATTGCCTGTTTCCTCTTCATTTAGTTGGTCTTGTAGGTTTTTACCTTGCTATTTTGTCTGTAACATATCCCTCTGTCATTTCATGTTTGCTGATGGTTTGGGCTGTGTTCCTGTCTTTCTTGTTTGACCTGAGGTGTCCAGTACTGTAGTTTGCAGGCAGTTGGGTGGATCCAGGTCTTGGTGCCAAGATGAGGACCTCCAGGAGAGCTCACACTGATTAATATTCCCTGAGGCTTGAAATTCTCTGTTAGTCCAGCCGTTTAGATTCAGTGTTCCCACCTCAGGGGCTCAGGCCCTATCCGCACCCTGGGAACCAAGACCCTGCAAGCCACACAGTGTGGCAAAAAAGAAAACCAAAAAAACTAAAAACTAAACCAAAAGACAGACAACAAACAATGGAAGAACAATAACAAAGAATAAAAAATAAAATAAAATTAGAAAACTACAAAATATATTAGAAAAAATAAAAATGAAAATGAAACAACAACCACAAAACAAAGCACAACAGGAAAAAAAATTGAAAAAAAATCCTGGTGCTTCTGCTATCAGTGTCCTTGCCCCATGGTGAGCTACATCTGACTCCTACCTCTTGGAGGAGGGCCTCCGAGACCTCTAGGTAGGTCTCTGGACCCACTGTGTCAGCTCCACATCTGCATGTATTCATTTCACCAGCATCTGCTCCTGAAGCTGGCCCAGAGCACACTTGCCCATGCAGGCTAGCTGGGACCCAGGCTTATATGGGTGTGTCTGCAGGGGCCAGTGCAGCTGGAGGAGGCTTTGGAGGGGGGTGGTGCTCAGCCCACCAGGACCCAGTCGGCCTGTGGAGGCTTTAGGGGTGATAGTGCTTTGGTTCACCAGGACCAGAGGAGGCCTTGACAGGGGCGGGTCTCAGGCCTGGGATCCATGTGGCCCCCAGAAGCTTTGGTGGGGACAGGGCCCAGGCAGGGGACACACGAGGGCTGAGGAGGCCCTGGTGAGGTGGAGCTCAGGCCTGCCCCCCTAGCAGGCTTGCCATGGTTTGAGGGATGGGCAAGCCTGCTCAGGTGTATGCCCCCACCACTGCCCAAGGAGCCCAGTCCAGCAGGCGGGGAAGGGTGCCACAATGGTGGCCCCACCCTTTGCATGCCATTCAACAATAGTTTTCTGCTTCCTTGGTGGCCCAGGCCTTCCCTGCCAGCTTTCCCTGCTACAGAGCCCTTCCTCCTTTCACCTCAGGCTGCCTCCTTACCCCCATCAGCCATCCCCTCCCAGGATCCACCCTCCAAACCCCACTCTCCAGCACCTAGCCCTCCTCCACACCAGGAGACATGCAACCCAGGCCAGGGTGCGCAGGGCCATGGCAGGTACCATTCACACAGGCCCCACTCTGTCCCAACCCCCACAAACCAGTCTCTGCTCCCCTCTGGCTCCCAAACCCCCGAAGGTCCCCATCTGTTTCCACTGATCCCCCTGCTGTGGGTGAGCCACCCTGAGTGTGAGAAACTCTCCTCTCCTCCAGCCCCCACCAGGGGTGCCAGTCTCATCCTGTTTCCACCCCTCTTCCCCCCCTTCCTTACCATGCCCCACCCAGTTGCACGGGAACTTCTCCTGTCCCCTTAGGTGTCCAAGGTCTCCCAGTAGCACCCAGTAGGGGCTCCACAAGAACTGCTCCAATTCCCCCCTGCTGCACCAGTGAGAAGATTCGAAGTCCACATCCTCCTACTCTGTCATTTTGACTCTGACCTCTGATATGTCTTAACTCATTTTTGTTCCACACTTAACCACCACTGTCTTCTTGTGTATTTTCTAGTGTACTCTTTTAATCCCTTTGTTGTTTCTTTAGCTATATTTTTGGAATTATTTTCTCATTGGTTGTCCTGGTTATCACAATTAACATTTTAACTTGAAGCAGTCTAATTCACATTAATACTAACTTAATTTCATTACTATAAGTTAAAAAAATTACTCCAATGTTACCATTCCTTCCCCTTCCTTTGTGCTATTATCACTATATGAATTATATCTTAATGAATTACAAGAAGGGAAGAGTTACACACAAAATATAATACATTCTCTTTTATATTTACCTATGTAATTATCTTAACTTGTACTTCTTATTTCTTTGTGTGAATTCAAGTTACTGTTCAGTTTCTTATCATTCCTCCCCAAAGAACTCACTTTAGTATTTCTTGTACATCATGACTATTAATGACAAATTTCCTCTGTTTTTGTTTATCTGAGAGTGTCAATTTCTTCCTCACTTTTGAAGGGTAGCTTTGTGGGTATAAAATTCTCATTTGACATTTTTTTTCTTTCAGCATTTTGAAATCCACTGCCCTCTGGACTCATGATTTCTGACTATAAATCAACTCTTAATAATTAAAGGATCCCTTGTAACCATATCCATATCCACGTCACTTTTCCCTAGCTTTAAACATTCTCTATCTATAGCTTTTGATAATTTGACTATGCTATATCTTGGTGTGGATCTCTATGTTTACCCTATTTGGATTTTATCTGACTCTTGAATGTGTAATGATTTTCATTATATTTGGGAAGATTTTAGCTATTATTTTTCTAAATATTCTTTCTGCCACTTTATCTCCTCTCATTCTAGGAATCTTGTTATGCATATGTTTGTACACTTGATAGTGTCCCAAAGATGTCTAAGTCTCTGTTCAATTTCCTCTATTCTTTTTTTCTTTCTGTTGCACAATATGATGATCTCAGTAGTCCTTTATTCAAGTTTGTTGATTGTTTTTTCTGCCTATTTAAATAGGCTGTTGACCTCTCAAGTGAATTCTTTATTTCAGTTATTATTTTGAAACTCCATGATTTCCACTTTTAAAACAATACTTTTTATTGGCATTTTCTAGTTGATGAGATATCGTTCTTACACTTTAATTATTTCAGCATGGTTTCCTTTGATTTTTTGAAATAGCTGTAATTGCTGATTTTATACCTTTATCCTTTAAGTCCAAGGTCTAAGCTTCCTGTAGGAGAGACAGTCTTTATTGACTGCTTTTTTGTTCCATGCACAGGGAATATTTTTCTTTATATTTGTGTGTATCATAATTTTGGTTGTTGAAACTAGACATTTTAAATAACCTGCGACAACTCTGGAAACCCTTTTCAGTGTTTATTGTTGTTAATACAGGTTGCCATTGCTGCTGTTTTTTAAATTTAGTGACTTTCCTGAACTAACTCCATAAAGTATGTATTATTTGTCATTGTGGCTACTGTGTTCTCTTTCATTTAACTAAGTGTCCAGTTAATGACTGGACAGAAATTTTCTTAAATGACTTGAACCAGTAAGTTTCTCAGCCTTTGCCAAGGAGCTTTATGTAGGGTTGGGAGACAGTTTAATTCTTCAACTATTTACAACTCCACCTTAGCCCTTCAATTCCTGCCTGTGCAGAGCCTCAGGTAAGAGAAGTTATATCCACAGGTGAGAGAGCAAGGATTTTAAAGTCTTTTCTGAGCCTGCATACAGCCATCACATGTACATGTATTTCTAGATCACTAAGAATATGTCAGACCTTTCAAAAGTGTCTTATGGATATCTCACCTCCCCAGTTTTCTTTTTAAGATTTTGCCACCCTCTTATTTACCTCAACTGGCATTACCACCTCAGCTACTTGCAATGTTAAACAAATGCTGCTTACTGTTTCTGATAAAAACCCTGGGAATAGGGTATTCTGACTGAGCAAGCTCTTAGTCACATCCAGTAAAGACAAGCCTTATGGATGGGTATTTTCAGGGAGCTGTCCACTAAAATAGTGATAATTGCCTAGGAATAGAGTTTGGGAGGAAGTTTGATACCCACTTTTCCCCCTCCAATGACTGCTAGGACACTGGTTTTCACAGATAAAGTGGTTGCAGAGATGATAGATTTCAAAATTACTGTGGAAATCAGGAGGGGCGAATGTGAATAGGGAAAATTAAAATGACACAAAATTACTGTTATTACTGAAATTAATCATTTATAAAAATAAATGGTCCTTCAATTTTTGCAAGTCTTTGTTTAATTTCCAGAGTTCTGAAAAGGATCATTTTGATACTTTTTACCATGCTCTTATTGCTATTATGAAGGAACAATTTTTCAGAGGTCATTAGTCTGTGATTACAGAATATTTTTCCTCTCCTTCACTTTTGATGGATGATTCAGCTGCATATGGAATTATAGACCCGTGTTTTTTTTCTTTTAACACTTCAAAGATCTTCATTTCTTGCTTGAATTGTTTCTGAAGACAAGTACACTATAAAATTATCTTTATTCTTCTATAAGTAAAGTTTTGTTTTCTCAGGTTTCCATTAGAGTTATCTCTTTGTCTTTGGTTTCCTGCAGCTTGACTGTGAAACGTATAAGTGTTCTTTTCTTTTTTCTTTTTTTTTTTTTTGCTCTTTATCTTGTTTGGTTTTCTATGTTCTTCCATTTCTTTTGCTGTTTATCTTGGTTTGGTGTTTCTCAGTGATTTTGGACATTCTTGGTCATTATTACCTCAAAATCTTTACTCTGCCTCATTCTTTCTTTCTTCTGCTCTTCCAACAATGATATTGTCACACAGTTCTTGAATGTTCTCTTTTTTTTATTTCACTTTTTCCTCTTTCCATTTCAGAAGTTTCTATTGACCTAACTTGAGTCCTCTGATTTTTCCCTCAACCATATCAAGTCAATTGACTAACTTAATACACTCTTCATTCTGTTCCTCTGTGTTTTTCTAATTTCTCATATTTCATTTGACTATTATATGAGCTTTCATCTCTCTGTCTTACCAACCTGTTCTTGCATGTTTTCTAGTTTTCTTCATTCATCCTGTAACATATTATTTTATATTCCCTCTCTGATAATTCCAACATCAGTGTCATATCTGAGTCTTCCAAAGATTGTTTTGTCTCTGTAGTCTGTTTTTTCTTGCTGTTTTTCATGGAATTGTGTTGTTCTTTTTGAAAGCTAGACACATTACACCTGCCAATAGGAACTGAGGTAAACAGAACTTTGGTGTGAGGATTTATGTTAATCTGGCTAGGAGTTGGGTTGTCTTTGTTATTTGTGGTAGCTATACGTACCAGAGGCTTCAAATTTTCTTAGTGGCATTTTTCCACCTCTCCTCTTAGCTTTGGGGATTCTTTATGAGCTGCAACTTAGAAATAGTTTGTGTCTTGCTGTTGTTTCAGCTCTAATCTACTCTATTATACTGAAACCATTTTGATGTGTTGATAGGTATGAAGGGTATGGAGTATTATACAATATTCCAAGTTAATCTCAATCTTTTAATTTGCCTGGGTCTTGAGGCTGTGATCTTTACAAATATTTTTGTCCTTCTTTCAGTTGTGAGAGTGAGACACTCCCACTCTTTTCCCCCCTGCTGGCTTCCTATTCCTTTAAGTTCGTACAGCATTCCAAACACTTTACCTTAAATCCCTGTCTTCAGTTTACTCTGAGTTTTCCCACCATAGGTGAGACAGAAAAGCTAGTGGCTGCAGCGTTGGGGAAAAATCTCTTCCAACTACCTGGGGCAAGGTTTCCAAATTGTCCTCTGGCAGAATTTACCTCCCAAAAGGAATATATATATATATATATATATATATATATATATATATATATATATATATATATATATATATGTGTGTGTGTGTGTGTGTGTGTGTGTGTATATATATATATATATATATATATATATATATATATATATATATATATATATATATATGGAGAGAAGGCACTGGACATATTTTTACAATGGCTACTCTTTTTTTCTCCTGCCAGGGCCACCAGGGTCCAGGCTAACCATGAGAAACTGGGAGGGTTCCTGGAGGGAAAGTCCATGAAAGTACAAGGCCTTCCTAAGACTGTGGCACCCAGGAGGCTCCCACCCTCACCTTAGTCCACACTCAGCCTTTATCAATTCATCAAATCATCATTAAACATTTCTACTAATTTATGATTCCATCACCTTCTGCTCCTGGTAAGAAGACCTTGGTTGACATATGTCTCTGACTGTGTCTGTCTCTCCATAGTTTAGAGTGAAGACTTGCTCTGTGGCCTCAGTTCTCTGTGGGTCATCTAAGGTAAGTAATTGATTTTCAGTTTGTCCACCTTTTCTTGTTAAAAATAGGGGTGACAACCTTCAAGTTGTTTATATGCCAGGAGTATGGGATGTGGATATTTAGGAAGAGTAACACAGAGGTGAAACACCCTTCTCATTGCATCATATCAGGAGTACGTCGTGGCCACAAAATTTTTACTGATGATGTTGAACTTGATCACTTGGTTAAGATGCTGGCTGCCAGATTTTTTTCCCTATAAAGTTACTGATTTTTCTTTTCCATCTTTTATGCATTGGAAGCAATTCTCTGAGTCTATCCCATAACCAATAGGAGGAGTGAATTATCAAGGAAATTAATAGATTTATGTTAAAACCACCACAATAATTAAAAATGTTTTGGGAAAGATACTTTGAGTCTTGCAAATATTTTGTTTCTTCTTAATGTTACACAAACTAATTTTAGCACTCATCAGTGGATCTTGTTTGAAGTAATTATTATTGTGATGCTGTAAGATGATGGTCCATTTTCTTTATTCATTTTGTATTTATTATTTCAAATTATTCTATAAACTATTTATTTATTTATACCAATATTGGTGTATTGATTTTTCTAGATTTATTGAAATATAATTGGCATATAATGTTGTGTAAGTTTAAATTGTACAATATGTTGATCGATACACTTATATATTGCAAAATGGATATTACAATAGCATTAACTACAACCTGCCTCAAATCACTTACTTAATATTTCTTTTTTGTGCTGAGAATATTTGGAATATACTTTCTTAGCAACTTTCAAGTATATAATACCGTAATTTTTTAAAGTATTTGCTACAGACTCATCTTGTATTTTTTCTGTCTTAACCCTAAACTCAAACATTTCTTCAAGAAACTCTGCTTTGTTTTCATTGTTCTTGTTGGAGAATTGTATTTCAAAATTAGTTGTGCTTGTTAATACTGGAGTGTCACTGCTTGTAAGCTTTTTCAGCAAACAGAGAGCTAAGAATATATGTATGTACTCATGTACACCCACATTTCTATATTTATTTTTCTAAATCTTTTTGAATATATAGATATATTAAAATGAGTTATTAACATGAGTTACTGCTGATATCTACAACTCTAGTCCAGAACTGTGGGATTCATTCTTAACTTCCCTCTTGGTTATTCATAACCTATTTATTTATTTTCTTCCTTATTTAATTGAAGTATTGTTGACTTACAATATTATATTAGTTTCACATGTACAACAGACTGATTTAATATTGTTATAGATTATACTACATATATAGTTATTATAAAATATCAGTTATATTCCCTGTGCTGTACATTACATTCTTGTATCTTATTTATTTTATACCTAGTAGTTTATACCTCTTAATCCTCTTCCCCTATCTTGCCCCACCCCCCATTCCTCTCCCCACTGGTAACAATTAGTTTGTTTTCTGTATCTGTGAGTCTGTTTCTGTTTTATTATATTCGGTTATTTGTTTTAGTTTTCAGATTCTACATATAAGTGAAAACATACAGTACTTGTCTTTCTCTGTCTGACTTATTTCACTAAGCATAATACCCTCCAGGTCCATCCACGTTTTCACAAATGCATAATTTCTTTCTTTTTTATGTCTGAGTAATGTTCCAATGCATGTATATGTCACATCTTCCTTATCTATTCATCTGTTGATGAATACTTAGATTGGTACCATATTTTGGCTATTATAAATAGCACTGCTATGAACATCAGGGTGCATGTATGTTTTCTAATAAGTGTTTTTATTTTCTTTGGATATATACCCAGGAATGGAAATTTTGGATCATAACTTCTTTCTTTGACAGGGACAAAACTTCCCTGAGTCTCAGATTTTCAATTATTATATTTTTCTTTATACATACACAGGCTGATTTAAATCCATCTTTATTTATCTTGTGCTGGTATCTAAATCTCAGCCACAGTGATTTGGGTTGGGATACTTGGTTTCTGGAAAAAGTGATAGGAAACATTGGACTTGATCATCTATGTTTATAGATGTGAAATTAAAAGCAGATTGGAATTTGGCAAAGAGTGGGCCAATAGCTTAGTGAAATGAATACATTACATGAACCCTCAAATATGTAAGGAACAGAATTCAGGCAATTTGGTCTGTTCTAAGATATGCTTGTGGTGACCTCCATGGGTTGACCCTCTGTCTCCCAGAAATACTTTTGGTGTAGGACTCAGAGGTAGATGCCAGTACGTACACATTATTGGGACACCTATTTCATAAGATGTTAAAACTGATTTCTGGTGAACTGTGGTCTTATTTCCACAAACTGTGTAGATTTACCTTCTAAGGACAAAACTGAAAACAGACTAAACCCTTGACTGATTCAAGGGTCTGAACCCTTGGAAAGATGTTGTGGAACCTGAATACCCTCATGGTATGCATACCCTCAATTTTCTCATGGAGAGAACTGACTCCCCAAGTTTTCCCACTTGCTCTCCCACAAAACTCATGCTTCCTTGTAGTGTTTTCACCTTACTGTATTGAGAAAGAACCAAATATAGCCTGGCACAAAATCATGTACACTCATGTATGGGTGTACATGAGTACATACATATATTCTTAGCTCTCTGTTTGTTGAAAAAGCCTACAAGCAGTGACACTCCAGTACTAACAATGCTCCTGTTTCCATATGTTCTTTTTGGCTTCAGGGCTCTGAGATTCTCTATAGAAGTGACAGTGGTATGAGCAAACACACTCTGATAATAAATGACCTCACCTGTGCCCTGATATGAGTACTGGAGGAGCAACAGGACCTGAGGATGTCATGAACAGGAAATCTGGAGCACAAAAAGAGCTGTTCTGGACCCAAGGGTCTGAGCTTCACATTCCATGATAGGCTACTCTTTGCTAGAAGCCTCTTCATATGAAGGGAGAAGGCAGGCTACTGAAGACATGCTATATGATTTCTCATACTAGACAGCAGAAATTTTAAGATAGGAATAGTAGTCAAAGAAATGAGTGCCTCTGGTAAAAACTGGATTTTTGTACATACTTTGCTTGCTGAGAATAAAGCTTGGTAATGGGATAGTTTGTAGACAATAGCATGTCAGAGGTGAGGAGAGGAAGAGAAGAAAACTGCTGTCTGAACTGGTAAAGGTCTGAATGGAGGCTGCATGTATCTTGGGGATAACCAATCAGTCCTCTTTGTGCCTACAGAAAGCAGGGAGTAGCAGGAGGAGAGCTGTGACCTAGCTTTCTTCCTCTGCTTGCCCTTCCATCTACCTTAGCCCTTGGCCCTCTTTTTTTTTTCTTTATTATTTCTGTAACATCTTTATTGATAGATAATTCACATACCATGCAATTTACGCTTACCACATACAATTCACTGTGTTTTAGTATATTCACAGAATTGTGCAATCATCACAATAATCAATTTGGAATCAAATTCAAAGCAAATATAGAACATTTACAACCCAAAAAGCACTGTACCCTTTGGCTTTCACCCCCTAGCCCCCATCCTCCTCAGCCCTAAACAACCATTAATTTAATTCCCATCTCTAGGGATTTCCTATTCTGGACATTTCATATAAATGGGATCATAAAGTATATGAGCTTTTGTGACTAGCTTCTTCCACTTACAAAAATGTTTTCAAAGTTCATTCATGTAGCATGTATCAGTACTTCACTCCTTTTTATGGCTAAATAACATTCCATTGCATGTATATACCACATTTTATCCACTCATCTAATTGGTGGACCTTTAGGTTGTTTCCACCTTTTGGCTATTATGAATAATAATGGTGTGGACATTTGTGTATAAGTTTTTCTGTGGCCCATGTTTTCATTTCTCTTGGGTATATATATAAGAGTGGAATTGATGGGTCAAATGATAACTCCACGTTTAACTCTTTGAGGAACTTTCAAACTGTTTTCCAAAGGGGCTGCACCATTTTACACCCCCACCAGCGATGTATGAGAATTCTGTCTTGTTCACATTTTCCTCAACAGCTATTAGTATCTGATCCCACACCTTTCTATATGAGATCTATCCTCTTTTGCCTTGGCTTCTCTTTACCTAATTACTCTACTCCCTCTTTTCTCAGCACATCTACAGTTTTTGAGAAGTTGGTCTTTTTATTGTTCCCATAACATACTGTGTTTATTCCTAACTTGATATTTTTGCTCATGCCATTCCCACTGTATTTTTTAAAATGGATTTTTAAAATTGTGGTAAAACACACTTAACATAAATGTCATTAACCATTTTGAGTTGCATAGTTCAGTAACATTAAGTACATTCACATTCTTGTGTAATCATCATCAACATTCACTTCCAGAATTCTTTTCTTCCCACAAAATTGAAACTCTAGACCCATTAAACAATAACTTCCCATTTCCCCCTTCCCCGGTCCCTAGAAACCACCATTTTGCTTTCTGTCTCTATGAGTTTGAATACTCTAGATGCCTCATATAAGTGGAGTCAACAGTATTTGTCTTTCTGTAACTGGTTTATTTCACTTAGCATAATGTCCTTAAGGTTCATCCATATTGGAGCATGTTTCAAATGTTCCATCCTTCTTAAGACTGGATAATATTCCATTGTATGTAAATAGTACATTTTGCTTATCCATTCATCCATCAATGGACACTTGCATTGCTGCCATCTTTTGGCTATTGTGAATAATGCTGCTATGGACATGGGTATACAAATATCTGCTCAGGATTCTGCTTTCAATTATTTTGAGTATATATGTAGAAGTGATAGTGAAGCACCATATAGTAATTCTATTTTTAGTTCCTTCAGGAATCACCACACTGTTTTCCATAGTGGCTATACCATTTCACATTTTTACCATCAGTGTGCAAGAGTTCCAATTTCTTCACATCCTTACCAACACTTGTTATTTTCTGTAATAGATGTGAAGTGGTATCTCATTACAGTTTTGATTTGCCTTTCCCTAGTGATTCGTGATGTTCAGTTGTGTTTTTTGGCCATTTGCATATTTTCTTTAAAGAAATGTCTATTCAAATTCTTCGCTTATAATGTTTTGGGTTTTTTTTGGTTTTTTTTTTTTTGGTCTCAGGACTCTTAAAGGATTGTTCACATAACTCTCATTGCAGATAATTTTTCACAAAGCTTCAAAGAAGTGTCTCTACTCCTAACATTTCCACCTGTAACTATGGGCCACCTCAGATAGAATGGGCAGAAATCCATAGTGTAGATACAGTGGAAAGGAGAAGGTACTCGAAATGTATAAATCAATGTGGGTGATCTGTTGCAGCTGAGATATTAAGTGGGTGATTAAAGATCTAAGGAGATGAGAAGATGTGAGGAAATTTCAATCAAGAGACATATAAAAGTATGGTAGTTATGAGGAAATCTCAATCAAGAGTAAAATAACGTGTGGTAGTCATGACCACAGAAATTTGAGCTTTGCTATCTGACAGGCACTTTCTTATTTTACAGATATTTGGAGGAAAAGATGGGAACTAAGTCTGTTCAGTACAGTTGAATGCTCAAAGCTAGAATCTTTAGGTATGTGTTTGGTTGGAAATCTCTCTCCAGGCTCCTATTTGTGCATGTCAGCCCCACACCAGATTAAAGCTGACAGCCGGCAAATACAGAGAGGTGCAGACTCTGAGACACCTCAGACCAGCCTTTCTGTTTGGAATGCCTATGCAAAGTCTGGACAGTGTTCCCTGAGCACTGCAGTTCTTGTTCCAGGGTCTGTCTCTCCATGACCCAGATCTCCCTTAGGGAGTTGGGGTATGGGGGGTACAGTGTCAGGTTTAGAGAGTAAGGGGAAATTTTCCCTTACCATCTTCTTCCTGCCGACCCCTTCCTCCATCTAAACTACACCAGCCATTACCTGACTTATTGATGTAGTGGCCAATGTAAACATTGCTCCATCCACCAGCTGTGTGTCAGAAATAAGTGGGTGGCCTTGGGTTTCTGTTGGGCTAACTTAACTTAAATGAGGCGGGAAAAATTTCATATTCTTTTATTAAAGAAGTAGGGTAAATAGGAAGCCTGAATTTTTAAGATGTGAATTAAAAGTCTAGAGGATATAAGCATCCTAAAAACCACAATGAGAAAAAGTTGCATCTTAGGAAGATCTTCCATGGCCTGAGAAAAATGAGCAATTTTCCCTATATTCCATATTAGATTAAAGTTTTTCTCTTTATCTTCCTAGGCCATTTGCAGAGGGGTCTCTCATGAATAAAATATCTTGCTCGTCCTCATGACACCTTGGCCACATGTAACACTGAAGTATGAGATGTGTTACCATTGTCTACTGCTGTGTAACAAACCATCCCAGAATTATTAGCATTAAAGAACAACTATTTTTTTATGCTCATGGATTCTGTGGCATAGTAATGAAGACTTTTCTTTGCTTCATAATGTCTGGGGCCTCAAATGGCAAAACATAAATGGCTGGAGAGTGATTCAAACTATTGGGGGCTGGAATAGTCTAGAGGCTTCTTCACTCACACGTGTGATGTGGGGCAGAGATAACCCAAATGCTGTGCTCAGCGAGGAGTATCAACAGGGGCTCTCCATGTGGCTTCAACTCTTCACAGCCTGGAAACCTATTTGGGCATCGTACATAGCGGCTTAGATTTAAAGGGTCAGTTTTCCAGTGTGCAAGACAGAGCAGCATTCATTTTGCGATCCTGACTCAGAAGTCACAGAACGTGCATGCCATCCTATGTTAGTGAAAGCACTCCCAAATCCACCCAGTTTCAAGGGGAGAGAGAATAATCTCTGCCTTTTGATGGAGTAATGTCCAAGCATTTGTAGTGAAATTATTTTCCCAGAGATATTTAGAGGCAAGTTTTGTTTTTTGGGGTTTTTCGTGGTACGCGGGCCTCTCACTGTTGTGGCCTCTCCCATTGCAGAGCACAGGCTCTGGACACGCAGGCCCAGCGGTCATGGCTCACGGGCCCAGCCTCTCCGCGGCATGTGGGATCTTCCCGGACCGGGACACGAACCCGTGTCCCCTGCATCGGCAGGCGGACTCTCAACCACTGCGCCACTAGGGAAGCCCTCCCAGAGATATTTAGGATTATCTTTCTTTTTTTAATTGAAGTGTAGTTGACTTCAAATGTTGTGTTAGTTTCATGTGTACAGCAAAATGTATATATGTATATGTGTGTGTGTGTGTGTGTGTGTGTGTGTGTGTGTGTGTGTGTGTATATATATTCTTTTTCAGGTTCTTTTCCCTTATAAAATATTAGGTATAGTCCCCTGTGCTATTCAGTAGGTCCTTGTTGTTTGCCTATTTTATATATAGTAGTGTGTATGTGTTAATCCCAAAATCCTAATTTATCCCTCCTTGCTCTTTCCGCTTTGGTGACCATAAGTTTGTTTTCTATGTCTGTGGGGATCTATTTCTGCTTTGTAAATAAGTTTACTTGTATAATTTTTTTTAAACTCCACATATAAGCAATATTATATTACATTTGTCTTTCTCTGTCTTAATTCACTTAATATGATAATCTCTATGTCCATTCATGTTGCTGCAAATGGCATTATTTCATTCTTTTCTATGGCTGAGTAATATTCCACAGTGTGTGTGTGTATACCTGTGTGTGTGTATATATATACATATATATATATATACACATGCCACATCTTCTTTATCCATTCATCTGTTGATGGTTACTTAGGTTTCTTCCATGGCTTGACTATTGTAAATAGTGCTGCTATGAATATTGGGGTGAATTTATCTTTTTGAATTACAGTTTTCACCAGGCATATGCCCAGGAGTAGAATTGTTGGATCATACGGTAGCTCTATTTTTAGTTTTTTAAGGAACCTCCATACTGTCTCCATAGTGGCTGTACCAATTTACATTTCCACCAACAGTGTAAGAGGGTTCCCTTTTCTCCACATCCTCTCCAGCATTTATTAGGGAAATTTTACAAACACCAAAAGTTTGGGAAAAGCTGAATGTTTCTCTAGTGGAAACACTAAATGAAGGGGAAACCTTGATGATTCACAGCTTAAAATATTACCGGGCTTCCCTGGTGGCGTAGCGGTTGAGAGTCCGCCTGCTGATGCAGGGGATGCAGGTTCATGCCCCGGTCCGGGAAGATACCACATGCCGCGGAGCGGCTAGGCCCGTGAGCCATGACAGCTGAGCCTGCGCATCCAGAGTCTGTGCTCCACAATGGGAGAGGCCACAACAGTGAGAGACCCACGTACAGAAAAAATAAATAAATAAATAAATAAAAATATTATCTCTGTGCAAAGATTTTCAAGTTCTTTAAATAAGTTCTTGGAATAAGGGTGCAGATTCAAGGAAACTAAAATGAATATTTTGGTGCTTTTTCCTGATTTTGGTAGTATCGGCTGCAATTTATTTTATCATTTAATCACAACAAGACATTTCTTTTGGGAGATAGAGACAAGAGCTAGGATTATTGCTTCATGTTTTGGTCTAAAAACTGTAGGGGTGTTTACAATTTTAGGATTTGTTTGTTGTTTCTTTTGAGAATACTGTAGTTCAGGCCAGTCTCTCTGTGAGCAGATTAAAGTTGGTGATGCATGCTCAGCAGGGTAGCCCTATAGTCTATACTGCACGCATTGTGTACTGTATGACTTTTGTGATTGGTCCTCAATTGTCATCACTTTACTGGGACAGCTTATTATCTCTTGACATGAAGAATCCCAAGTTCATTGACCTCATTCTCCAATTTTTGTTTTGTAATTTCTACAAATGATGGTTATAAAACACATACCCATTCATCTTTACTGCTTACCTGTCCACATGGTCTGAAATAAATTTTGGACTGAATTTGATTTGAAAAAAATAAAAGGTAGCCTATTTGTTGACCAGAACTTCAAGTAGGATGAAGTGGGGTGGGGGAATATATCCTCCCATATGAGGAACTATATTGACAATATGTGAAGTAAGAGCCCAAAGGAACAACAAAAAGGCTACGTGAAGGTGATAGTTCTAGCAGTCTGTGTCCCTGAGAGACACTGTGGAGGAGATACACCTACCCATCTATGTAGTATGTAACAAACTAATGTGTTCAGCCACAGATACTTTGGGTTAAGTTTGTTACCACAATATAGCCTAGCCTAATCTAAAATGGTCATGAAGAACCTAGGGGTAAGATGGGAATAAAGACCCAGGCCTACTAGAGAATGGACTTGAGGATATGGGGAGGGGGAAGGGTAAGCTGTGACAAAGTGAGAGAGTGGCATGGACATATATACACTACCAAACGTAAAATAGATAGCTAGTGGGAAGCAGCCGAATAGCACAGGGAGATCAGCTCGTTGCTTTGTGACCACCTAGAGGGGTGGGATAGGGAGGGTGGGAGAGAGGAAGATGCAAGAGGGAAGAGATATGGGAACATATGTATATGTATAATTGATTCACTTTGTTATAAAGCAGAAACTAACACACCAGTGTAAAGCAATTATACTCCAATAAAGATGTTAAAAAAATAACATGAAAACCAAAATTTGCAGTTTTAATTTAGCAGTTAGTAGCAAGCACTATAGAAACAGATATCTGAGCCTAGTAAGATAATCATCTGTCTCTGGCAGTGGCAAAATATAGGGTTACTCTGCTGCCTTCACTAAGTTGGGAGGTGAACCACATGCTTCCTGAACCAGCAGCTTGTGGGGAAGTCTTTGGGAAATAAAATCTTACTTCTGAAGTTGGCAGTTATTGCCTACAGTGAGTGAAATATCATAAGCTAAGAAAAGAACAGACCAGTTTGAAAGCAGGAAGAAAACGGGATAGGAATGATATTTTGTTTTTTATTTAAAAATGGCCAGTAAAATACATCAATGTGCTAATATACCTCATCAGAAATATCCAAAGGTTGTAATCTTCCTCCTTTGTGTTCCTTATAGGTTAAAGATACCCTTTCCTCTACCTTTATGTTGGAAGAGAAAGTCATGGGGATGAAAACACAAGGAAATGGCTAATTGACAAGTTCTCAAAAGTAATTGTGGGTATGGATACTTGTACAAAGACCTGATAAGAAGCACATTCATGGGAAGTCTATGGAGTTTTTAAGATAGTTAAGAATATCTCTCTTTAAGAATTAAAACAACCACCTAGTACAATAATTTTGGAAAATTGTCAGTTTCTTATAAAGTTAAATGTATACTTACAATAGGAATTTGCAATCCCATTCCCAGTCATTTATCTAATAGAGATGGAAATATATCTGCAGAAAGACTTGTTCACAAATACTCATAGCAGTTTTATTTGTAATAGCCCCAATCCAGGCAGAACTCCAATATCCTTCAACAGGAAAATAATAAACACATGGCGATATGTTCATACAACAGAGTATTGCTCCACAATAAAAAGGAAATGCACCTGATATCTGCCACAGCATAGATGACTATTAAAGTCATCTATGATATGTGCTCAATAAAAGAGGCTAGAATAGAAGATTATATACTGTGATTGTACTTGTGTAAAACTAGAAAAGAAAAAATCAGACTAGTGCTAGAAATACTGTGCAGGGAGCCACGGAGTCCAGTGAAATATCTGAGAAAGTCCCATTCTTATATAAAGTTTCAGATGGGCTAGGGAAAGAAAAAGGCAGAAGTGAATGGAACAAGGGGACCCGGCCCCTTCAAGGAGGGTGTCTCTTCATGCTTCTCTACAGGATATTTACTCCTCCTCTGAAATCACTGCATGGGAAGGCTTAAAGTTTCATCTTTCTTTTCCTATGAGCTCCTCTAAACTGCCAATTGCCATATTTCCCCCATATATTTTTGCCTCATTACACACCACAAATTCCATATGCACACAACCCTGAAAGCACTTGTTTCTAAAGGGATAATTTTGTGGATTTTACACACACACACGCACACACATCTGTGAAAGTTGTCTCACAAAGCCTGCCTATGCTCAATGCTCATGTTACATCTGGGGAATTAAAGTTTCAGTTCGGTACTATGGTATTGACCCTTGATGGCCCATTGTGTTATATATTTTTTAAACATCTTCACTGAGATCACATGACATATAATTCACCCATTTAAAAGGTACAATGCCATGGTTTTCAGTATAGTCACAGATATGGGCAGACATAACTGCAGTCAATTTTAAAACATTTTCATCACCACAAAATCATTGTATGCTTTAGCTATCACCCCCAACCCTAAGCAACCACTAATCTACTTTCATTACCTCTAGATTTGCCTATTCTGGACAATTCATACGAATGGAATCATGTAATACAGGGTGTTTTGTGACTGACTTCTTTCTCTTAGCATGATGTTTCTGAAGGTCAGCCCTGTTATAGCATGTATCACTTCATTCATTTTTATAACCAAATAATATTATCTTGTATGACTATACCACATTTTGTTGATCTCATCATGTTATTTTTGAATGACAGGATTCTTCAGTTTGCATGGGCTTTATTGAGGGCTTTGAAGAACAAGAATACCAAAGGGAACTATGCCTCAACTATCACTACCCAAAGCACATAAATATGACCTGTACTCCGTGCTCCCCACACTTCTCATTCTAGGCCGGTAAGAGGTTATAAAATTAAAAAGATTGCTCAGAACATGCTGGGTGATACAACAAGAGAGAAGGCAGAATATTAAAATTAGGGCTCAATAAGAGATGCTGTTCTTGAATTGGTAAAGCCATGAGATGGAGGGGTTGCAAGAAATAGTAACACTCTCTTAGCTTATAGGGGTCTTCCCAGATTCCAGATTCTGTGTTATGTTTATAGTGTACAGCAGGTGCCCTCATTATTACTCAGGTAGATTGAAGGGAATTAGGAGGATGATAAGATCTCCAATTCTAGCCATTAAACCAGAGCTTGGGCTGGACTCACTTTCCTGTAATAAAAAAACAAACAAAAAAAATACCTAGAAAACTGGAAAAACTGTGAAACAGTTATTTTCAAACAATGGAAGCAGGCAGCATAAAACATGATCCCAGATAGAAGAAAAAAAGGTGGTTGTTCCGCTTTCTGCCTGGAAGTGTTTTCCCACTGCAATGGAGGTAGGGGCACCCCAACCAACAGTGCAGTCACTCTGGTAAGAAGAGGCAGATATCAGCACTCAGAGGATGAGGTGGATCAGATTTATGGGATACAGTAACCAAGAAAGGAAAAATATGAAGAAAAAAGCTCCCAAAATCTGCATAGTGGTCCCATTGAGTCTGTTACTATTCCATGGATATGTAGACAACAAACAACCACAGAACTGTAAACTGAACAATTCCTAGACATCAGGCAGAGCTGGAGAATATTCCAGTACAGACAGGCAGGGTGGAGTAACTTCATTTAATGACAAAACATTCAGTGGTGAACCAAAAAAGGCCACTCATTAGTAATAAGGCCAAACACTCCCTAAAGTAAAAGTAATTCTAGACTTGTCCTAAAAATGTCTCAAAACAAGCCTCAGAATGATTGAGCTGATTTGCAAGTTACTTAATAGCCTTTCAGAACAAAGGCCAACAGAATCCAGGCAATCAACACTGAAATACTTACAATATTCACCATTCACTCAAAAATTACTAAATATGCTAAGAAGCAGGAAAATATGACCCATAACTGGGAGAAAAAATGTGCCAGTCGAAACAGACTCAGACACGATGGGATTAGCAGATCAGAATTTTAAAAGTAATGTTATAAGTGCTGTTAATAACTTTTATTCACAGATGACATGATAATGTATATATAAATTCCTAAGGAATCTACAAAATATCCATTAGAATTAATCAGTGAATTTAGCAAGGTTGCAGGGCACAAGTTCAAAATACAAAATTTAATTGTATCTCTATTTAGCACCAGCAAGCAATTTGAAAATAAAACTTTAGAAACAATACCACTTATAATAGCGAAGACACCTATGAAATCAGGATATATTTTAACAAAATATTTGCAAGATATCTGCACTGAAAACTACAAAGCTTTGCCATGAAAATTTAAAGAAGAATCTAAATAAATGGAAACCTATAGGATGCTCATGGACAGAAAAACTCAATATTGTTAAAATATCAAGTTCTCTTCAAGAGGACGTATAGGTAAAACACAAACCCAGTCAAAATCAGAGCAGGATTTTTGAAGAAAATCACAGCCTGATTTTAAAAGATGTTTGGAAATGCAAAGTACCTAGGGCAACCACAATGATTTTGAAAAAAAAAAGTCAAATTTGGAGGATTTACACCATCTGACTTCAAGTTACTATAAAGCTACACTAATCAAGAAAGCATGTTATTAGTATAAGGATAGGCATATAACTCAGTTGAATAGTTTGGAGGGTCAAAAAATAGTTTCATACATAAATGGCCAATTGGTTTTCAACAAAGTTTCCAAGGTAATTCAGTTAGGAACAGAATCTTCTCAACGTGTGCTGGAACAACTGGTTATCCATATGGGGAAAAAGTGAACCTAGATATTTACATCACATCACATCACACACGAAAATTAATGATATGGACCATAAACATAAAAGCTAAAATTATAAAGCATCTAGAAGAAAACGTTGGTGAAAATATCTATGACCTTTAGGGTTATGCAAAGATTCATGGTTTAAAAAATTAGTAAGTTTAACTACATTTAAAACTTGTGCTCTTTGGGGCTTCCCTGGTGGTGCAGTGGTTGAGAGTCTGCCTGCTGATGAAGGAGACGCGGGTTCGTGTCCCGGTCCGGGAAGATCCCACATGCCACAGAGCGGCTGGGCCCATGAGCCATGGCCACTGAGTCTGCGCGTCCAGAGCCTGTGCTCTGTAACGGGAGAGGCCACGGCAGTGAGAGGCCCGCGTAAAAAAAAAAAAAAAAAAAAACTTGTGCTCTTTGAAATACATCTTTGATGAAATGAAAAGACAAGCCACAGACTCTGTGAAAGTATTTACATTTAGCCTATATAGCAACAGTTTTGTGTCTAGATTATATCATGAACTCTTAAAATTCAGTAATAAGATAAACAACTCAATAAGAATAAGAAAAAGATTTGACCAAATTCCTTACCTAAGAAGATATATGAATGGTCAACTGACCCTACAAAGATGCTTAACATCACTAATCATGAGGGAAATCCAAAGTAAAACCACAGTGAAATACCACCACACACCTACTAGAATGGCTAAAATCTAAAAGACTGGCAATACCAAGTGTTGACATAGATGTGGAACAATTGAAATTCTTATATATTGCTGTGGAGTAAAATGGTAAGGCAGTTTGGAATAGAGTTTGGTAATTTCTTATAAGGGCAAACAGATAGTTAGCATATGACCCAGCAATCCTAATCCCAGATATTTACCAAAAAGGAATAAAAACATCTGTCTACACAATGAAGTTTACAGAAATGTACATAGTGGCTTTATTCACAATGGCTGAAAAGAGGAAACAACCGAAATTTCTATCAACAATTGGGTGGGTAAACAAATCATGTTATATCCATAAAAGGGAATACCAGTCATCTATAAAAAGTGACAAACTAAAAAAAAAAGTGACAAACTATTGATAAACTGATAAACACAACCATATGAATGAATCTAAAACATAGTATGCCTAGCACAAGACTATATACTGTCTGATCAATTCATATGAAGTTCTGAAACTACTCTTTTGTGATAAAAATATCAGTATTAGCCTTGGGCTCAGGCATGGGAGAGGACTGAATGCAAGGGAGAAGAAGGAACTTTCTGAGGTGATGAATATTTCTATACGTTCATTGCTATGGTGGTTACACAGGTGTCATAATTTTTTAAAGCTCATTGAACTGTACATTTTAAATGGATTAATTTTATTGTATGTAAATTATAAAAATAAAGTTGATCTTTTAAAAGAAGTTGATGACTACTGTCTCCCTATGTGCCTACAGTTCTTAGACAGCATTTTTGTTTGTTTTCTCCCTGGTTTAGAAATATCTTCACAAAAGTAAACTCCTCCACTCTGCCTACTTGTTACCATATCTATATAAAAACATGACATTTTAGACTGGAATATGGCAATCCTTAATTTAGGGATGTAAAGTAAAGATAATTGAGCTGAGACTGTGGTGGGAGGAACAAGGAGACTTCACCAGGAAAGTATGAAGGAAGTAGCAAGGCCTGGTTCTGCTGGTACCCTTTAGTCATCAGCTGTATACGCTGTGTGCCTTTCTAGTTTCATTCCCGTATCTAAGTCTGTGATCCAGAATAGCTTTGCTGGTCTAGGGCCAGGGTTGGGGTGCTGAATACAAGAATAGGATTTGATCATATAATATACAGAACTTTTGATATTGGGGCTTTCAGCAGAAATGTGTTACTCATGCCTGCAAGTATGTGCTTTATTCCTGGGGATAAAACTGTTACCAGGTATTTACAGGGTGGGGACAAGAAGAGAGGCAATAGACGACTTGGGAAGGATCTACCAGGATCAAGTGCATCTTCACAGAGTAATCAGGGTGCATTGTCAGCACCTGCATCTCTCTATTGATAGAAGTTGCATTGGAAGTATGGAGAGAGATGGATTGAGAGGTATGGAAGAGTCCTACTAACCTGCCTATTCCTCCATCCAAATTGATTATGACTGATAAGCTATTTTTCTTATGTAAAAGTACAAGATTAGATTTATTAGAGCTTCATTTATGTGGCCCACTGTGCAACTAATTATATCTACAGATTTAATTATGTGGCAGTGCTATTTTATTGGGTTATTGGGTATTGTTATTTTATTTTATTGGGGTGCAGATTTCCGTGATTTGGTTCTTGAGATGATCTCAGTATTTGTATGGCTTAAAAAGTGTTGGGGGAAGTCTGGAATTTGGCTAGGAGTGAGTTAAGACCTTGGATGTGAATAATGGCTTCATAAAGACAAAATTAAGAAAACAGATGTATCTTAGGAAGCTTTGCCCAGATCTGAGAAATATGAGTAGTGCTCCCTGTCAGCTGGTTTTCTCCTGGTTTATGTCCTGACACTGTAGGGACTGAATTAATAGGGCTCTATAGAAACTATCTTGCACAACAACCAGCAGCTCTGGCTACATGAAACTCTGGGGTGTTAGGGTTGGACACAGGTGTTGGGGGATCCTGGGGTAGGTACTGAGTGACCAACTCATGATATAAGATTTGGGCTGAGATGACACCTCAAGTTTCACATGATTTTTAGGATGATTTTGGAGGCAGGAAAATATTACATTTCTATAAGTTGTGTGTCCTGCCATCTATCCTTCTCTATTCATAATTTTAGACTTAGACTATTGCTTACTAATTATTAATATTAATTGCAATATTAATGACAGACTATTGCTTACTAATTATTAATATTAATTGTAATATTAATTTGTGATTTGATCATCAAATATTAATTCATGATTTGATGTAAAAAATAGAGTAGATTTTAAGTTGTGATTTTGGGGAAATTATTACAATGTGGCTTCTTAAAAAGATGTTGGACATAAGAGGGTCCTTTATGTTCCCAGGATGCTTCTAGAGTTTGCACACAAGGCCTGTTGTTCTAGAACCTTTATGGTGACAACTGTGGGACCCCTCCTGTCCCCTCAGGACATAGAACCCAATTGGCTCACTGATCCTCAGTCTCCACCTGTCTAATCACTACTTTATCAAATATGAGCATGGCTTCACATCAAGCTCTTTCCCCTTACCTGTTCTTATGTGATAACTGGCCAGAGAGGGCACCCATATGGATGGCATCCTTAGGGAAGGTGCCAGTTGAATGGAAAACACTTTGCACATTATGATGAAAGATGTTTAATGAAAAGGGAAATGAGACATCACAAGAGCTAAGATATTGTGGAAACAAAATTCATACTAAATGAAATAAAAAAACAAAGTTTTCCACAATTTAGCCTTGAATAGAACTGATGTTGCATTTTCCTGAGGGGTGAGGTCAGCACTTGGAGAGTCTAGATGCTTTATGAAGGCTAAATGGAAAGAACAGCAATCTCTAAAGGGGGAAAAAAAACAGAATAAAACAAAAGAGAACAGAACCATATTTCCTGTCTGTAGCTTTCCTCATTCCAGGTCCCCAGCTCCCTGAAAGGGGTCCTGTCTAAAGCTGGGAATACAGTTTGGAGGATGTGCTGTATCATCCTCTATATTAAAACAAAGGAAGATACAGTTTGCTCTTGACAAGTGTGGACAGTCATGTGAATCTGAGGTTTCATTCCTCAGACCACAGGGATGAAAGAAAAGGTATGAGTGGGGAAGGCAAGTAGGCTCCCTCTGTATGGGAGGACTCTCTGTATCCACACCTTCTTCGTGGTCCTCTCCAGGTTATTCATTTATCCTATGTTCTTCTAGATGGCTGCACTGGGAGGTACTATTTTGGTTTTATTAGCATTTTTGCCTCCCTACCAGCCTTTCTCTCCCTTGTCCCCATATACCACACCAAAATTCATGCAATTTTCTGGGATCTCTATGTAGGATGCCCTGACATGTATTCATAGAAATGCTTCTGTCTGACTGCCCTGAACATACATAACTCCGGAGTTTTGGAGCAGTTCATGAGCTTCTTCTAGCATGTGCCAAGTACACCAACTTGGCATTCTGCTTCAGGACATGGCCAAGTATCTCCAATTGGACCAAGTCTCCAGCAGTTAACAAAAAGTAAATAAACATATTTAGTTTTAAATATTTAGATATAAATATATACACAAATATTTTAAAAACTTGTATTAATTATATATTAACGTATATTAGTGCAAATATATTATACTAATAATATAATGTATATTATTAATATAATACTAATATTGCATTGTAATAATATACTTTAAATATATTATTTAAAATTTATAAAATAAATAATTTAAATAGAAATATAAGATGAAATATAAATTAACTCTCTGAAATCACTGGAGAGTAATCAGAGCAGGCAGGTACTGAAGAGGATTCGACTCTTAGTTATGGAGATATGGTGCTGGGTGAGATTCCCATTATTTTAGGACTTTAAGCCTGAGGGCAGTCCCAAGTCCTTGTTCATGAAGGGCACCTAAATTTCCAGTGAAATAACAAAACCAGCAGTTTTACTGGCATGAAAAACCAGAGGATAGAGTTTGCAGCAATCACATGAGCTAGAATATGAGGAGGAGGTCTCACAAAGAAAAGACTTAGAAGGATGGGGGCTGAATTCTGCTTATACACTCTGTCCAACTCCTGGATGACCCCTGACATAGGCACAGATGGCAGATTCCAAACAGCCCAGCTGGTGAGACTTCAGTTCCCACCAGCAACAGAGGAGACAGAGTTTGTAGTTGTTGTTCCAACAAATTAACTGCCTGATTTGAAAAATTTATTCAGAAAAACATCACAATCAAGATTGTTTATAATGTATCATTCAAAATGTCTAGGGCATCCAAAATTTTTCAACATATGAAGGAACAGGAAAATGTGATGCATGTTCAAAAGCAAAGACAATAAACAGAGACCCAACAAACCCTGGTTGAGGTTATGATTTCTGAAATGACCAGGAGGCTGATAGTCACAGTAATAACCAAAAGACATAAAGGTTGGCTTCAGGTAACCTGAAAGACAAAGCATCACCTCCGGTATGGATGTTTTGGGTGCAGAAGTGTGAGCTTTGCTGCTGTAAGCCCCACTTCCCATTCAGGGCTATTGATCTCCAGAAGCCTAGCCTAGGTCGGGGATCTGATGGGATAAATAAGACATAATGCTGCAAAAAGCAGCCAGATAGAAACCAAAACGTTTGAAACTGAGGCTGTCTGAAAAAATTAGTGTCCAGTCCTCTACCTGGTGATTAAGTGGAAGCCGGGTGTGTGGTCAGTGTGTGGGCTGAGGGAAGGAGAGAAGGCATCTCTCTATGCTGGGAGGGGTCTTAGTCAAGCATGTATTTTCTTGATACAGCACTGAGGATATTACTTGTACCCTTGCCTGGGCTCCATCCTGATATCTCAGGGCAGAGCAGTATAGGGTGATGGAGTGTGTGTGTGTGTGTGTGTGTGTGTGTGTGTGTGTGTGTGTTTGCTGGGCCATACCTCTGCTTAAACTCATGGCTCCCAAGTAAGTTTTTGTCTGTCTCTTCTTTTAGTTTGTATTTTGTTGGCGCATTTGCTTTTGGTTTTAAGAAAGCCATAGAAAATTGCACACTCCAAGTGTAAGTTCAAAATTTTTTCACAAGGTGAAAAACACACCTGTGTGTCCAGAAAAAAAAAGCACCCAGGTCAGAAAAACTAGCACCTCTTGGAAGCTCCTTGTGGTCCCTCCCTGTCAGGCCACTGTCCTGCCATAAAGTGTTTTTAACGAGCCACCAGCAAAGACAGACCTTGTCATAGCTGGAGAGGAGCTTCCCTGTCATCATTCAGTGGACACAGTGACCATCCCATCCAGAAAGGATACTGTAGTCACAGAGGGTAAAAAGTGGACCCCTATAATCATGGAAAGCAAGCAAGCTGTCTCTTTCATAAAATGAATGCATGATGAGAAGGTGCTGGGAGGCTGAATTAACTGAACAACAGAAAATAAACTGATATCTGCACTTGGCTATCTCCATTTTTCTCTGACCAGAGGCCCAAATTAGCTGGGCCATGGACAGGGCTGGGGGTGGGTTGGAGGGCAGTCCGGTGTCAAACTCGGTCTGGTATAATCCAGGAGGTTCTAATTGCATCTGTCTGAGGAACTCTGGCTTTCAGAGCCATTTTCTTGCAGGCTCCTTGCCCCTTCAGTAAAGCTCATATAAGGCTTCTAGAAAATGTGTTGCCAAGGGGAGCAGAGGGTACCAGGCCCCCGCCCTCAGTGCAGGGAACTGTCCCACTGGAGCCTGCGCAGTTGCCATGGTGCAATGCAGGGGTATCCTCTTCGCCTGCTCCAGGCCTGGTGGGGAGGGAGCAGTGGACGTCCAGAGGTGGAGTGTTGTGTCTGCTGTTTTCTCCCCTGCCTGCCTTCTACCCCTCCTTTGAGCTCATGGTGGCTAATTCATTTTCTGGTTCTTGCTGTCAGCAGACAAAATGCGGCTCCTGCTAATTACCCCCAGTATGCTCATGAGAAGCCTGCCTGGATTTAACTGAATTAGGGTTTTCACATGGGCTCAGAGGGGACTCAGCTGAAGGTTTACCAGTGAGAAAAGGAAAAGAAGCAGGGGTCTGCCAACGGGTGGATGATGAGCCCAGAGGGCAATATGACTTCATACAGGAAAGATTTTTTTTAAAACAGCAGAGCTGTGAAAAGTGCAGGAAGAAGAGGCTGAACAAGGCATAGCCAGAAAGGTCTGGAAGACCAGGAGACTGCAGGGGTGTGGGTAGGAGAGGATTAGGCTTCTGGGTGGGCAGGGCTGCTGCACTGTCAAGTTCTGTGAGCTGTGACACAAGCCCTGTAAACTAAAAAAAAAACACAAAGGTAACAGAGACCTCTGTAAGAGTCTTTGGGTGGAGGGATAAGAACAGAAATCCCTTAGAAACAAACTGGAAAGTGAACAATCCATTACCATATAGAGAGACACTTTCTCTTTCCTCTCGGTACCCTCTCTCTCTCCTGAGGGGACCCAAGAACATCATTTCCAACTCAAACTCCTCGATGAAATTTATGATCCCCAAGCAAACATCTTCGTGCTAACTCCCAGTGATCCTGAGAGAGCACATCGGTAACTTCTGACATACTCCGGTGGCTTTAAACGACATACCATCTCAGTCTCTATTCCTGCCTTGGCCGGGGGACCAAAGTGGGCTTCGTGGATGGATAGGTCCAGCTGGGAGCCTAAATAGCAACAAAGCCCTGAGGTAGATTACTCTATGTTTGGGTGGCCTGGAGGCGTGAGAGAACCATGGGCAGCTAATGATACCATGAACCTCAAACTCATATTTGTAAAATATTTGGTCGAGTTAATTGGTGAGGGTGTCCATAAAACTGTTCTATATTAGAAAACAAATGCATTTCCATCTCTATTGTTGAATAGGAGGAATGTATCATATGTTTTGAAGATCCTGTGACATTTTAATTGCTTAGAAATATTCCCTTTATAAATGTTCCAATACTGATAACTTGTTTGTGACCCATTTGAACTTCCTGCAGGTAGAGGGAATAAAATATTTGTCACTTAATTTGTTATTCTTAATTTCCCCACAGTGCTTTCCAAGGGATTTTTAAACATAAAACTTCTTCACAACCACAAAAATAAAAAGTTTAGAAAATAAAATGATTTGCTTATTCTCCATTAACATTATTTGCTTCCAGAATTTCAACTTACCTGTGACCCTGACCTCTGAAAAATGTTCACTGGTGACTTCAGGGCAGAAATGTATGCTTTTACATTATCTTAGAACAGCAACATCGGAATAAAAATCGCCAATAAATATGTTTAATTCTATTCCATGTTGCTGTGATTTGAATTTTTTTTTTAACATCTTTATTGGGGTATAATTGCTTTACAATGGTGTGTTAGTTTCTGCTTTATAACAAAGTGAATCAGTCATACATAAACATATGTTCCCATATGTCTTCCCTCTTGCGTCTCCCTCCCTCCCACCCTCCCCATCCCACCCCTCCAGGCTGTCACAAAGCACCGAGCCAATATCCCTGTGCCATGCAGCTGCTTCCCACTAGCTATCTACCTTACTGCGTTTGTTACTGTGTATATGCCCATGACTCTCTCTCGCCCTGTCACAGCTCACCCTTCCCCCTCCCCATAACCTCAAGTCCGTTCTCTAAGAGGTCTGCGTCTTTATTCCTGCTTTACCCCTAGGTTCTTCATGACATTTTTTTCTTAAATTCCATATATATGTGTTAGCATACGGTATTTGTCTTTTTCTTTCTGACTTACTTCACTCTGTATGACAGACTCTAGGTCTATCCACCTCATTACAAATAGCTCAATTTCGTTTCTTGAATTTTCATGTAATTAGCCCTCCTTCCCATTGTCTTCTTAGCATTTTCCCTTACTAGTTTGTAGAGGTCTTTTTTATTATCTAGTTAGGAAAGTTGTAAATATCTCCATCAAGGCTATGGCTTCTCTTTTCACTTTTTTTTTTTTTACTCTACCTTTTGCTAGTTTTAGACCACTGGGATTTATTTTTATAAATGATTTAAGATAGAGATTTAGCTTCACTTTCTTCCAAATGTTCCAAAACAATATTTTTAACATTTCAGTGTTATACAATTTGGAATGTTCTAATTAGTTTGAATATGTTTCTCTGTACACTTAGATTAAACACGGATTTAAACTGTTTTCCTCTTAATTCATCATTCATATCTATAGTTTCTCCAGAAGTTATCAACTAGAAAAACTCTAAATTGAAGCCTTCGCAGGTACCAGCAGTCAAAAGTTCTCCCCAAAAACCACTTATGGCAGATTTTCCCCTTAGTTTAGAAATAGTTAAATTCAGGATAATTAAAATCGGAGAGAACATTTTTCTAATTGATCTTTCTTGTCATTTAAAATCTATTATTTCAAATGCTTTTTGGTTTGTTATTTGTTGTTTTTTGGGGGGGCGTTGTGCATTTGTTTTTGGATGGAAAATTTGTCAGCAAACCCCTCATGGGCTTCCCCTTTGGGGCTATTCTGTAGATTCCAACCTAACGTGTTGCCAAGTGTGTGTTTGATGGGTAAGATCCTAGGTCTGGCAGATTTTTCATCCCCCAAGAGGGTACCAATCCTCCCCGCCACCAGAATCTTCAAATGTCTGCCTGTGAACAAAGGCACCAGCATTCTTCCCATGAAGGAGAGGGGTGAATACCAAACATGTCCAAATTTGCTGCTGTAAAATGATCTTCATTCCCATTTGAGGTATCTTTGCTTGGGATAGTCTTTACCAAACAGGTTACAGCGCCATCTGGCATTCAAAGCTGCCTAAGAGGCAAACTGCTTTAAAAACAAATCCACAGGAACTGCAGAAAAAAACAGTGCTCCCTTGATGAGAGGGGTTCAGAACAGACTCAGAAAAGGTGCTGAGAAAGGGACTGAGGAGACAATGATGAAGGAGGTCAATGGGACAGGGATTTTTAAATAACAAAAAAAATTAATGGTTGCTGCAAGCATTCAAACAATCTAGGATTGTATAAATGTATTGAGTCCAATGCCCAATTCCCCTGCCTCATTTAACTTAATAAATGTAATCACTGTTACAGGTTGACTAGCATCTACAATGCAGTCGATGCCTATAAAAATATACTAAAAAGTGCCTACATAAATACAAATGCTGCTTTTAACTTATTTTTGAAATTGTTCTTGTTTTACAACTATCAGATCATTTTTCCATATATAGCTCTTTCATTTTTTTTTTATCAGTTGTATGATATCCAGTATCATATGCACCTTATTTTGTTGTCAACCATCTATTTATAGTTAATTAGATCACTGCTAGTTTTTTCCACTACCACAAACAATGCTGCAGTGGACTTTTATTCTTTTTTGTTTTTTAATCTATTTATGGAAAAATAAGATAGTTAGGTCTAAATGTAGGCACATTTCACATTTTTCAAGATATTTAAAAATATCTGCCCCAGAAGAGGCTTCCCTGAGGTCACATGGATGGAACAGAGGCTCCAGGGTAGCCGTGCCCTGATCTCAAACAGGGAACGGTGACTGCTGCCAGTCTCCTAGCTCATTCTCAGCAGCTAATCCCTCGAAGTCCTCCCTGGCTGTGGGACAAGGGTGAACTTCTGAGGACAGACTATGTGATTCAGATCTTCAGGGACCAAAATATTCAAACTGAGGCCACTAGTTGTGAAATTGAGGCCTTCCAGGGAAAGAAAGTTTCATGCCAAAATGTGTACACATTTTGTTCCAGGGAAGCATGCATGGTGAGAATCGTGTGGGATGGTTTACTGAGGCAGGAGGAAGAGAGCAGCAATAAGAGTACACCTCCCTGTTCTGGAGCTGTCTTTCGGTGCCTGAATGTGCTTCTTGCTTCCTTTTAAGTCTTCACTGGGCTGGCATTATCCTCTTTGCTCACAACTCAGAAGAGGGTTTGGGAAGTCTGTTTATGAGCCTACAAGTTTTGCTATGCCTCTTTTTTTCCCTTGCTACTCATTTCTCCCACTCAACTCGTTGTTCCTAAACTGTCATTTCATTTTGTCTCTTACTCCTGAGACCTAAATATTTATTTATTTAATAAATATTTATTGAATACCTACTGTATATTGAGCGCTCTCCTAGAGTCTTGAAATACATTAGTGTACAAAACTCCCTGTTTTCATAAGCTTACAATCATAATGTATGTTACATATTTATAACTATTTTAAAAAAATTTTCTAGTGGGTGAGGAGAAGAGGACAGTGGGCAAAAAGACAAATGTGTCATGGTAAGGTGACTAGAAAAGGGCTGGTTGGGGGAGGGCAGCTTTCAAAAGTGAATAGGGTGGTTGGGAAAGGACTCAGTTTTGAATTTTAAGCAAAGAGCTGAAGGAAGGGAAAGAGTTAATCAAGCAGGAGCAGAATGAGGGTTGTTCAAGGCAGAGAGCAAAGGCCCTACAGGAGAGCTCATTTGTCAGTGAAATGGCAAGTGGGGCAGTGTGACTGATGTGCAGCTGAAGTCAGGGGTCGTCACAGCCATTCACAGCATTCAGGGCATGGTGAGGACTCTGCTTCCAAAGACTGCAATAAACAGCCATTGCAGGGGTTTGAACAGAGGCTGGACACAGTCTGACTCATTCTGCAGTACTGATGATTACGGGCTGGGAGAGGGACAAGGAAAGAAACAGGAAAACATGTTCAGAGACTATGACAGTCACATAAGTGAGAGATGAATGGACTCTGACCAGGTTTAACCTATGGGTCAGGTTCTGTCCACCTGCTCTTCTGTCTGATGTAACTGTGAGGTTATGTGAGGCCCTGGTAGAGTGTGAAGGGGTAATCTATGGAGGGCTTCTGCAATACTTGAGTAAGAAAAAACGCTGTGCCTTAGGAAGTGTTGAACTAATGTGAGTAACGTCTTTGCTGTGCTATCCTGTTATCTCTGCTCCCCAAAGAAATCTTGTTCAGTTGGGACTCTGGGGCAGGATGCAGATGGTTTGTAATGTGGCCAGAATGAAACCAGAATGTTTAAACATATGCCTGCTGGGGAAATGTGGTTCTTAGCCCGAAAACAATGGCATAGTGAAGGGCAAGGTGAAAACTGGAGGGCAGACATGGGGGAGGGGCTCTCTCTACCTCTCCTTTGCCTGCCCCAAATCTCTGGTTCCAAAATGACTCTTCTCCCCTCGACAGGACCACAGAGTAGCTAGGTGCTCTGCTCTGTTACTATCCTGACTTCCTGTACCTGTGAGATAGTGGAATTTGGAAGAAGCTCTGCGACTCATTGGTGTAGGTGTGTAGAGGTTAAAAAACTGATAATGATAACCCATGACTTAAGCAGAAGAAGCAAGAAGGCCAGGTGCAGCCTCCTAACATGCCATCTGAAAGCTGCAAGGGTGAAGAATTTTGAAGAAATCAGAGTGAATTGAGCATTGCAGTCTAAGAGCGCTCTGATTTCAGAAATCTAACCTCAGCCCTCTGTTAGCTCACTTCCCCATTCCAAACTGTCCGCTCCGGGACAGGGGTAGGTGTTTAGGTTATGCTGCAGTAACAGAGAACGTTTGTGGAGCATTTATATCTAGAAAACAGTCTCCTAGGACCACCATTCTGCAGCACTTCATCCCTTAGGCCACATTTAGCGTCAATCACCTGGAAGGGGTGATGGGAGGGGAGGGGTGGAGACCAGCTCACAGCCCTGCAAGGGAGGGGTCCTCCCACCGCCTGCGCACTCTTCACTGCACTGCAGGGGTCGACTTCACGCAGGAAGGGGGTTCCGTGGCGCATGCGCAGTCTAGATGCACTGCAGGGAAGGTTTCGCGCAGGGAGGGGGCTTCCTGGCGCTTGCGCACTCTTCTTACAGCATTGCGGAGCCTGCTTTGCGGCTGCGCCAGTTTGGCACCTTCCAGAAAGCTCGAGGGCTGGGCGGAGGGATAGTGGGGGAAAGTTGGTCGTCATTCTCTCTTCTTGCTCCTCCCGCCGCTGGAGCTCACAGCCCCCAAGTGTTCGTTTTGTGACATTGTACCGCATCAATAGACCGCAGCCTAACTGCACAAGCATAACCCCTTTTGGTTTTTTGTCTGACAACATCTAACTGCGGTGTTGGGACTGGGAAATTAGCTGTGTGGGCCACCAGAGTAGGATTAGAGTCAAATAACAAACCCTAATTTTGGAAAGAGAGCAGCTGCATGAAGGATATCTGGGCAGATTGACAACCTGGAGGTGAACTGGCCCCGAGTAAATATCACCTCAGCATCAGAGCCCCGCTTCCTAGGAGCCACTCTCTCACTTTGGCCATGGGTGATTGCACAGCGGTTCTCAAAGTGTGTTCTCAAGAACAGCAGCACCATCGCTGCAAACTTGTTAGAACCACAGATTCTCAGGCCACCTCAGTCTATCAAGCTGAAACTCTGGGAGTGGGCACACAGATGTTTAAAAAGCCCTCCTGCCGACTTTAATACATGCCCTAAGGTAGAATCTGTGTCAGGGTGCTGAGAGCTTGTGGTAGAAACAGTCCAAGGAAATCCAGGAACTTTTCATTGCATCCAAAACTGGTTTCCAGGATCTACTGGAAAAGCCTCCATTTCCTGCCTGCTTGAACTAAGCTGGTGTCTGCCGTTTCTGGGACGTAATGGTGGGAGAGAAGAGAGAGACAGGCTGCCAAATTCTGAACTGAAATGGGTCTTCCTGAAGCCTGTGTTATGGGTGCAATATGGCATCGACACTGCACCCTGTGTCCCTCATGGCTGTGTCATAGGTGAGAATTTGGGGGGAAGCTTTTAAGGACAATGATGATTTTTTTAAGGCCTGTCACAGACTACTGATTCTGCCCTCCAAGCTACTAATGGTGAAAACCCATTTTCTGGTCATATATCTGAGAAACGGGCTTAAATCCAGTTCCAAACATTTCGTTTGAATTTGCCCACCAGATGACTGTCCAAACCTTATGTTGGGTTGCAGGGGAGTCTTTGGTTAAAGTTGCACTGAGAAATAAGCAATGATGTGACAAGGAGTGAGTGATGAGCTTGAGGGACTGTAAAGACTCCATGCACACTAAATTTGGGTGAAAGTGTTGTAAAAAGTCAGACACATTTCTCAAACTTGGCCTCAAATCTTTTGTACCCTGTTCTTGCATACAGGCAAGAATGAGAACTAGAGATTTTTCTTCCCTGGAGAGTACAACAGTTACTTATGTTGTCCTGGGAACTCTCTTGTCCAGAGCTGTGGTCTATGCAAGCTGGTGCCAATGGGCATAAATAGGTGAGAAGAAATTCAGCAATCGTAAGTGCTCAGAGGGGTCTTCCCAAGCATAGGGATTGTTTTTGTGCTGTTGCACTGCTTTGTTTTGTTTCCATGCCTTTGCCCATTTCCATGCTAACATGATTTGGGGATAGCCTCTTGTTTGCCCATTAGGGCACACGTCAACACAAAGGGTCATCATGATGAAGACATGATCCTGGCTTGCATGGACCTTGGATCTGACAGCACTCTGCCCTGAGGTTCTCACCTCCAATCACTAGTCTTTCTCCATAAGGTGTTGTCCTCTCTCTGGTGAACAGACAGAACAATGAGCCCATGTCCCCTCTGCTTTCCAGGTGCAGTGGTGTTTTCCTCTCCCATTCATCTTTGGTTTGTTCATTTATTTTGTTTTTTGTTTGTTTGTTTGATTTCTTTGTATTCCACATGAGTGAAATCATACGGTATTTGTCTTTCTCCATCTGACTTATTTCACTTAACACAATACCCTCAAGGTCCATCCATGTAGTCACAAATGGAGAGGTTTCATCTTTTTTATGACTGAGTAGTATTCCATTGCGCATATGTGTGTGTGTGCGCGCGCGCGTGTGTGTGTGAGTGTGTGTGACATCTATCACATCTTCTTTATCCATTCGTCTGTTGATGAGTACTTAGGTTATTTCTATATTTCCATATCTTGGCTGTTATAAATAATGCTGTGATGAACACAGGTGTGCGTATGTCTTTTCAAATTAGTGTTTTCATATTCTTTGGATTTCCACCCAGAAGTGGAATTGTTGAATCATATGATAGTTCTATTCTGAATTTTTTGAGGAATATCCATAGTGTTTTCCATAGTGGCTACACCAATTTACATCCCACCAACAGTGCACAAGTGTTCTCTTTTTTTTACATCCTCCCCAATACTTGTTATTTCTTGCCTTTTTGATAATAGCCATTCTGACAGGTGAGAGGTGGTATTTCGTTTAGTTTTGATTTGCACTTCCCTAATAATTAGTGATGTTGAGCATCTTTTCACTTGCCTGTTGGCCATCTATATGCCTTCTTTGGAAAAATGTCTATTCAGCTCTTCACTTATCTTTTATTTTTCTATTTATTTATCTACCTATTTATTTATTTATTGACTGCATTGGGTCTTCATTGCCGTGCGTGGGCTTTCTCTAGTTGCGGTGAGCAGGGGCCGCTCTTCATTGTGGTGAACGGGCTTCTCATTGTGGTGGCTTCTCTCATTGCAGAGCACAGGCTCTAGGCACACGGGCTTCCATAGTTATTGCACAAGGGCTCAGTAGTTGTGGCACACAGGCTTAGTTGCTCCACGGCATGTGGGACCTTCCCAGACCAGGGCTCGAACCCATGTCACCTGCATTGGCAGGCGGATTCTTAACCACTGTGCCACCAGGGAAGCCCTCCTCACCCAACTTTTAATCACGTTGTTTGGTTTTTTGGCCAGATTCTTTACGTTTTTGTTACAGCACCACCACGCTTGTAAGTACCTATGTATGTATCATTAACTTTGGTTTGTATCAAACTATCCCCCAAAATTTGAGGCTTAAAACAATAGTATTTATTATTTATAATGATTCTGTGGATGAGCTTCATGGTTCTTCTGATCTGAGTCAGCTCAACTGGGCCTGGATGGTCTAGGGTGGCCTCATTTACATATGCAAAGGTTGGTTTGGTGGCAGGTTAGGTGACAGGGATGAGTTAGTGATATGTCTGTCATCGTTGAGCAGCCTCCTTCATATAGTTATGGCACTCTTAAGAATGCAGGAGAAGGCAAGCCCTGTGTGCAAGTACTTTTTCTGCATCTCTGGTTGTGTCACATTTGCAATTGTCCTGTTGGCAAAAGCAATATATGGAGCCCAGCCCAGAGTCAGTGTGGCTGGGGGCTACCCAGTGATTTGGATGTAGGGAGTGGAATTATTGCAGCCATTTTGCACACGTAGAAATGGATAATATGGTGGGGTTACCACCATGGCTTAAGTACTCCAGCATTTGGGCATCAGGAACAGAGGAGAGGGAGCCAATAAATGAGACAAAATTAGACTAGTCAGAGAGTTCAGTGGACAAGAAGGAAAATGGAAGCCCAAAAAGAGAGAGGAGGCTATTTAGAAAGGAGGAGTCCATTGAACAGTTTAATCAATGAGTGGTTAGATAAGATGAGCAGTGGGAACTATCCACCAGGTTTAACAGCATGAAGTACCACAACGTTTTTTGAAAGATTTGTTTTGATGGAACGAGGGAGAAAACCCACCCAGGGTAGGATGAAGGTTCAGATGTGAATAGTTAGTGTCTGTGAAATGACCCATTACTGCTCATTATGCTATAGCCTTTCCTATGTAGGATAGATAATTTTAAATTTTCTAACTCAAAATCGCTCTAAATATTACCAACCACATGGAAAATAATCACAGTATCTATTCGTGATTCATGGCAGTCAGAGGGCACATGATAATCTCCAATGAATTTCTATGGCTTTAAAAAACATGCCAGGCTCTATTCCTGTCCTGGCCAGAACCCTGGTGATACAGTTGGTAGATGGATGGGTCCAGCTGTAAGCTCCAACATCAAGCACCTGAAGTAGATATCTATGTTTAGAATGGGAAACCGTGAATAATATAATGACTCTTCAAAGTATTTTCTTTTAATTTTGTTCAACATTGAGATATTGAAGCAAAGAGAAAAATAAAAATAAAAATTTCATCAGACATAATGAGAATTAGTCAGCCATACCATTTAATGACAGTGGTAACTTAATCTATCATCCATGTTGGCATTATTTCCAACTTCTTGAGTATTCCCTTCAAATATTTATGATTTTATAATGCAGAAACTATCTTAAAATGCATATAAAATAATTAGAAAAATGAAAGTACTCATTATATAGATAGATGGATATTTCCCCTTCCTTCCTTTTTATTTATTCCAGAATTTCAGGTAGTCCTTCCTTCTCTGAATAGTTATCATAGCCATCATGTGCAACACCAGAACTTAAGGCATTTGCACTCCTAGTACCAATATAAAGAAATCCTGTTTCTTCACTCCTTTGACCACACCATATAAAGTAACATTTTGTAAATTTCCATTTCAATAAGTGAAAAATAGTATATTTTAATTTTCCTGATTTCTACATAAGATTAAGCATTTTGTCATGTTTCTTGGTAATTTGTTTTAATTATCTTCTGTGAATTTCCTGTCAGATATAAATTGCTCATTTTCCCCCACTGGGTGGATATTGGTTAATCTTCATCATTTTGGAAGACATTTATATGTTCTAGAGACCAAATTTTTGTCAGTCACACATGCTACAAATATTTCTTCCCAGTTGATAGATATCCTCAACTATTTTTAGGCAGTCATTCTATGTTAATTTAAAATCACTTTTGTAAACACTGTGAGAGAGGATGATATAATAAATTGTACCAAAACTATTTTGGTAACTTTTTATTATGATATAATTATATACTTAAAGAAAGTTGCAAGAATAGGACAAGTGACTCCTATGTTCTCTAACCAGATTCATCATATGTTTGTTCACGTTTTGCTGCTATTTCATTTATTGTTCTCATCATTCTCTGTATAGACATGGATAGATGTAGACATACCCATGTACCACACACACATGCACAGACACACACAATATTTCAAAACCATTTGAAAATAAGTTAGATAAAGCAAACCTTAATACTTTGGTGTGCATTTCCAATAACACTGACATTTTCTTACACAACTACAGTTCAGGAAAGTTAGGATTGGTTAAATGTCATTATCTAGTCTACAATCTATTCTTCTTATTCAAGTATAATTGATATACAAAATGAGCATCTGCATTTCATTTTCATGTCTTTTTAGTATCATTTTATTTAGAGTAATTCCTTGGTGTTTCTTTGAGATTCTTGACTTTTATGGCTTTGAAGTGTACAGGTCAACTGTTTTGTAAAATATCATTTAACTTGTGTTAGGATGATGTTGCCCTGTGGTCAGATTTATATTATGCATTTTTAGCAAGAATGGTATTGAATGGATGCTGGATCCTTCTCAAAGCATCGTTTCAGGAGACATGTAATATTGGTACTTACCAATATTGGTGATGGTAACTTTGATTAATATAGTTCAGATCGATAGTTCTGTTTCTCCTCTTTTTAATTAATAAAAATAACTTGTGGGGAGATACTTTGAGACTATGTAAATAGTCTGTTCCTAATGGTACTTTCACTCACTGTTTTAGCACAAACTGATGATTTTCTAATTCCTTCTTATCATTCCTTCTTTAGTTATTAGTCGGTAACCTAATGTCAGGAAGAGTTTTCATTTCATCCTCACTCAGTCATTCATTGTTTTTATCGGTGTGGACTCATGGATTTTCCTTTTACTCATTGGGTTCAAATCCATTACTACCTTTATTTCTTTAAAAAAAATAGTTCTAAATTTACTGAAAAACTGAGAAGATAGTACAGCCCCTATGTTCTTATTCAGAGTTCCTACAGTCTGATACCCAGTTCTGCTACTTTTAATGTTTTGCATAAGTATGCTATATTTATTACAATTAATATACCAATATTGATACATTATCAGTAATAAAAATCATACTATACTCGATTTCCTTAGTGTTTACCTAATGTGCATTATCTGTTCCAGGATCCTGCCCAGGATACCACATTACATTTACTTATCATGTCTCCTTAGGCTCCTCTGGACTGTGAAACTTTCTCAACATGTTCTTGTTTTTGATGACTTTGACACTTTTTGAGGACTACCAGGCAAGTATTTTGTACAGTGTCCCTCAGCTGGGCTTTATTTGATGTTTTCCTCATGATTAGACAGGATCTGTAGATTTGGGGAAGAAGAATCACAGAGGAAAAGCATCATTTCCATCACATCAATGATACATTCTATCCGTCTGACTTAGCACTTGAACACCTGGCTGAGGTAATATTTGTCGGGTTTTTCCATGGTAAAGTTATTTTTTTTTCCCCTTTCCATACTACACTCTTTGAAAGTAAGTCTCTATGAGCTGCCCACACTTAAGAAGTGAGGAGTTATGTTCTACTGGCTTGTGGGGAGAGTATCTACATAAATTATTCAGGGTTATTCTGCATGAAATATTGTCTTATTTCCCCATTTGTTAATTTATTAAATTATTTATGTACGTAAGTCTGGACTAATGGATTTTTTTTTTTTGACCACACTGCATGACACTGGACTCACAGATTTTTATGTTATGTTTAGGGATATAATTGAACACTGCTTTATTTATTTTGATGCACATATTTTCCCAAACCTGCCTCCTTCAGGCTGGCTTCTGTACCCTTTGACATGTTCCCATGTTTGTTTTTTTTTCAAGCACTTCCTTACTCCAACATTATTTTTCTTCAAAAATAAATTCTTCAGTTCTTGCTTCTTTGATTTGAAATATCCTATTTATAATGTATTAATTTTTCATATATACATGGGTCAGATTCAGTTTTATGACATTTTTTTATCATCCCTTTTCACCAGCACTTTGGGCCATCCAGAAGTGAGAAATGCATTAGTAAAATCATGCGGCAGGGGCTTCTGTAAACCCATAAGCCCTTGCAAGGATCCTAAAATACAGTGGCTTATGGAAGATTTTTTTCATTGCTTAAAAATTGCAAGGCTAAGAAAATTTTCTTGGACTCCAAAAAAATTGTATTTCGTTAGTGATTGATCTTCTCATTTCAAGTCTTTCACTTTAAAATCTAAGTTTTTGTTTTATTACTACTCACAATTTTCTAGTACATCTTCTAATGCCTTGTCTGGCCTTTTCCTGCATATTCCGACAAAGATGTGCCACAAAAACTTTTTCCTCCAAGACTCACTGTTTATTAAATTAATGTTCCTGGGGCTTCGGGGTTTTTGAGAACTCCTGAGCCCAGAAAAATTGTTGTCTTACAAGAAGAACCACCCTCTGGAGAGTTTATTTTGCAGCCTTTTCTCAGCACGTAGAGAGTGCCATATACTACTCTGTCGCTAAAACCCTTGAAATCTGCCTGTGAAAATTTACATCAGTATACTATCCTCAAAGGAAATGTGTGAGGCCCAAGAACAACTCCATTTTCCTAGTTAAAATTCGCCTCATTCATATGTGTTGTCAGTGTTACAATTATCAAAGACCCATGTTGTAGCGCCATCTGTCATCCAGAAATGGAAGTACGGGGACAGGATAAAATTAAATTGCCGAGAACCCAAGCTCCCAGCAGCTGCTGAAGATGTTAATGATTATTGTGAGGAGAGAGATCAGAGTCCCGTAAAGGGCAGAGTCCAAGGAACCACTGGTGAAGGACTTCAATGAATAGAGGATTAGAATACCTTTTAAATTATAGAATATCACTGTAAACATTAAAAAAATTACAGAAGCTTACAAGTTAAAAAAAAACTTTAATTATACACAGTATATCTTTTCTCTTTCATTCCATACTACCTTTTAAACTTGTGTATACATTCAGATTTTTGGGGACATTTGCAGTATATTCGACAGAATCTTCTATCTATATCATTTGTCTATGCCTCAATGATAAATATTTACTTTATTTCTTATTTTTCACTTTTGCAGAAAATTCTGCAGAGAACATTCTTGTAAATTTCACACTTTGGTAAAAATAGAATTGATGGATCAAAAAAGCTACCTTAAAATGTGTAAGTAACAAATATTCAGTTCTCAAACCTGAATATTAGCAATTCACTTTTGTCTCCAATCGGGTTAACAAGGCTTCTCTTGTTAGGTTACTTTAGTTTTGTGGGGGATACAGTTTTGTATTGTTTTTATTTATTTGTGTTCTCTTCTAAAAACAACCTGTTCATATGACTTAATACATGTTAAAGTAGTTGCTTTTGTTTTTCCTCATTAATTTTAGGCCAATTTGTATTCTGAGTATTACACTGAATACTACCCTACACATATAGCAAATGTTTTCCAAATGTTTGTCTGTTTGTAATCTTATTCACCTTAATATATATAAACATTATTATTAGTTTTAAAGAAAAAATGTAAATCTTTTTTATTATTCTTGGATTTCATGTGAACATTACTATTACGAAAAACATTAGGAAAATATTTTATTGTAGTTTTTTCATCTTAAACATGTTTTTCTACATCTTGGATTATGTATATGTACGGCAAAAGAATCTAAGGTTATTTAATGAATGAATGCTAATGTTAAAAGTCTTTGAATTATCCATCCGCTCTAGATTGTGAATTTTAATTAAAAGTTCATTTTTAGATGAGCAACAGATAATAGATAAAAAACAAGGACCTACTGCACACCTATTGAACTATATTCAATATCTTGTAATAATCTATAATGGAAAATTATAGTGTGTGTATAACTGAATCACTTTGCTGTACATCTGAAACTAACACCACATTGTAAATCAACTTCAGTAAATATATATATATACATAAATTCATTTTTATTAAGCCAATTTCTTTATTTTATAGAAACTATATTCAGTGAAAGACGGGAACCTGAAAGATGTGGAACAGTGCTTTTTTTTTTTTTTTTTTTTTTTTTTTTTTACCATTTTGAAGGACTTCTTACTGTCCTTTTGTTGATTCCGGTACATTTGCCTAAGTATCGTAAGGCATGTGCTACTTTGTATCCTGTTCTCTCAACGTTTTAAATTCAGCATTTCATATTTAACCTGTAAGAATGCAGCTACAGAATCTACAAACTGTAAATTTTTCTTGACAAAGTGACCTGCCAAAGGGAGTATATTTTACAAGTATCGTATACTATGCTGAAAAACAGCGAGGTTGTGGGAATTGATCATGGCGGGACAGAGCCTTCCGGAAACTGCTTTTTCTTGACTTATACGTATCCCAGAGTGAACACTACATAAGCCTCTGGTCTCCGGACACTGGCCCCCTCCGTGCCGGGATACCCAGTGTCAGCGCGCCCCGCAAGGGCCGGCCACCGGAGAGATGACTGGGTCCGCAGGTCGGCTCACTAGCTGAGGGCCGAGTGAAGGTCACGTGACTGGCGGGAAGGACGGCGGCCCGTAAGGGCCAATTCTATTAATGTCTGTTCTGCATTGGCCGGTGGAACTAGTTGAAGTATTTTTACCCCTCCGGGGTTCCATCTCTTGGACCTCTGCCAGTCCGTCCAGGCTTTAGGCGCTCGCTGGGAATTTCCCATGGGTCTTTTGCACCGCGGAGATGGAGTTGGAGACGCTAGATGTGGCTAGTTACCTGTGCAACTGGTTTCTTCTGGGGAGTTGGGACCCCCAGATTTTGATATCTGATTTTCAGCATATACAGGAGTTGGATTTTTCTAGAAAGTGTGCAAGTGTGTTTGTAATATCCATTGCTTTTTATATTTATATAAAAGTCCATAAATAAAATTTACAGTATTCCTTTTTAATATTTGTGCTTTCTGTTTTTACTTTAGCTTAATTCCATTGGTCAGGATTTGTTCAAATGTTTTAGTTTAGATGGATGTTGAAGTGTTTTTTGTTTAATGGGAAGCCAATATTACTTAAGATCATTTTAGATTTGGATACTGATTATTTATTTTAGTGTTTTGCAGACTTTTTCATCCACCCCAATAGCTGGGGGAAGGGGGAGGAGGAATTTACAGAGTTTCACACATCTTAAGAATTCTGTGATTATTGCCAATTTAAAACTACGCTTCGATTTTTAAACTTTTGTGATTTTATTCTGTCTTTTAAATTCAATTTTAATTTAAATTATAACAATTTAAAGTTTTTTGTTGTATTAATTTCAAAACAGCTGATGGACTTTCCTTTTGACCCTCTTCTCTATACAACTCCTCCTCTCTTACCCAGTACCCTTTAATCTCAACTTGAACCTGCTGGATTTAAGAATTTGGGGAATTCCATGGCGGTCCAGTGGTTGGTACTCTGCCCTTTCACTGTGAGGGCACAGGTTTGATCCTTGGTAGGGGAATTTTGTTTCACATATACCCCACCCTTGTTCCTCCTGTGCTGTATCCTAGCTCGAGCTTCTGTGTCTGTTGCAGAAATCTCTTCTATAGTGCACCACACAGAAGAAGTCTAGGTCTCTTCCTTCCTGTGTGTTGTAAATTATTTGGAATTCACCTCTCTGGCCTTCTGTAGTCTAAAACTTATTACATAATGACATAAAAAGATAAAGGAGAAGCAAAACAGGGAAAAATGCAATAACATGAAACTCTTAATATGACATTTGGTACTGATGTTCAACTCTTGTTTTGATAGCCCTATACTTTTCCTATATGGAATATTCAGAACTGTATGCATACTTATTTTGCTGTGTTAACGTTCCAAGTTTTGAAGGAAGAAATTTTGTTGATAAAAGTTCAAATTATACCTGGACAAAAGTTGCATAATGAAAGGCCATTATCTACCTTATGACTCCTCCAGTTTGTAACCACCAACATCCATACTTTGATATCTCTTTTTTTCTGACATATGCTTGTAAAATACATACATATGTATTTCTCTGTATGTTTTCACACGTAGACTTACGTAGAGACCACACAATGATAATTGTTTTCTTTTTGGCTCTATATACCATGTCATAGTGTTACCACAAATCATAATTAGTATTTTATTTGATAAGAACATTATTGCTCATTAAAAATACAGGTATGCGTTACACCCACTGCCTATGTGAGTACACTAAGGATGGGGTAGGTACTGTAAGTGGTGAAAGGTTATATAGGTATTAAGTGATGTAATCAGAACACAGTCACCTTTGTTCTCTACACCATCATCCTCTTTACAGCTGTGTAAGCATAAACTCTTCTCATTGTCCTGTTGTCCCTTACTGTGGGTGTGTTAACATTTAGTAATTACTGATTTACCTCCAGTTAGTAAATCAGTAATGGTAATATTATGAAGATGTGCCATAATTTGCTCACCCAATCATCCCATTAGTCTTTGATGGCTATATACAGTATTTAGTTTGTTTTCCATTTTTTCATTTGTATTTTTGTTTTTTGCCAAAAGAAACAGTTTTGGAGTATGCATACTCTGTAAATTTATCTGTGCTAGAGACCTATTATACATATAGAATATATTTGTAGAATTATAACTTCCAAGGCAACAAAGTGTGCATCTCTGCAATCTTACTGCATAATAGCAACTCATTCTCCAAGTTGCATTATTTCCAACTATAGTATACAGCATCTTGTAGAGCTATCTTATATATGATGTAATATGGGAAATATTTTTTATATTGAAAAAGTATCTCATTCACAAATCAGAGTACGTAATTCTTTCATTTTGCTTTAACAGCTATTTCAATACTGTCTGTTGCCTCTAGCTAACCTTTCACACTGCTTGGATAAAGTTTGTCTGAGAATGATATGATTGGTGGGCTGATCACAGAGGGACAATAAACCAGAAAAGAAAGCAGAAAGCAAAGCACAAAGGTGCTGTTTAGGGAGAACCACTGGGCAAGGCGTTCTGAGAGACTTCTGTGTGGGTTTTTGGTGTAAGTGCTGCCCACGGGTAACACAAGCTAAATGAGCTTGTTTTAGGGGGAAAAAACTAGTTTCTTAGAGATGCAATGAGGATTTATTTTTATTGCATCAAAAATTCAAGTAACGGTAAACAAACTTGGACTATTATGGAAGCTCAGGAATGTCCTGGTAATCTCAACCTCCTATTTTTTTCCCATTATCCTCAATATGTAGACCTTCATATTCCTCCAATTCTGGAGAAAGAAATGAGGAAGGCAATGGGGATTTACCGTTGCATCTCTTGCCAGATGGCATGTACGTGGTCACTTGTGCAGTTGTGAAACGTGCTTGCTTCACTTGCACGCTTGCTAGTTGAGTTGTGGGTTTAGCACAGGGGCTTAGGGTTTTCTTGTGGAGAGAATCATTTTATGTTGAATTAGAGCTGTAACAATTGCTAGTTGTGGCATGACATAATTCATGGAAAAGGCTTTGAACAGTTTTTGAAACACAGAACTAATTTAATTATTATTTAACCATTATCTTAATAGTCACATATAATTATACCTCTTGTCTTAAAGAAAAAAACAGAAAATATATAAGCATTCCAGGAGACCACTTTAAGAGATGCAATCAGAGAAGTGCAAATTAAGACAACAATGAGAAACAGCTACAAACATATTAGAATGGCCAAATCTGGAATCCTGACAACACTAAATGCTGGTAAGGATGTAAAGCAACAGGAACTCTCATAGATTGCTGGTCCTATGCCTCTTGGTATTTATACAAAGGAATTGGAAACTTAGATTCACACAACCACCTGCACAAAGATGACATAGCAACTTTGTTTATAGTTGCAAAAACTCAGAAGCAACTTAGATGTCCTTTGGTTAGTAGGTGAATGGACAAACAAACTCTGTTACTTCAGGCAATGGAATATTATCTAGCACTAAAAAGAAATGAGCTATCAAACCATGAAAAAACATGTGGAAGAAACATAAATGCGTATAGCTAAGTGAAAGATGAGAATCTGAAAAAGCTACATACTATACAACTCCAAATATATGACATTCTAGAAAAGGTAAAACTAAAAAGTAAGAAGACCAGTGGTTGCCAGGAGTTGAGGGAGGGGAGAAGAGTCCAATATGTGGAGCACAGAGGATTTCTAGGGCAGTGAAAATACTCTGTATGATATTATAATGATGGATACATGTCATTATATTGTCCAAACCCATTGAATGAACAGTATCAAGTGAACCCTAATGTAAACTGTGCACTTCAGATGATTATGTTTCAATATAGGTTCATCAGTTGTAACAAATGTACCACTCTGGGGAGTGATGATGATGATGGGGGAGGCTGTACATGTGTGGGGCAGGGAATATGTAGGAAATCTCTGTACCTCCCTCTCAATTTTGCTGTGAACCTAAAACTTCTCAAAAAATATTCTTGGGAAAAAATGAAAAAAAAAAGAGAGATGCAAGACTAAGACCGAGAGCATAGTTCTTAAGGTCACACTTTTTTTTTGGCAATAGGACTATGATATTAGCATAAAGAATATAGTCCAGCCAAACTCAAATTTTGTGCTTTAAAGAGTGTCATTGTGAGCTTCCCTGGTGGCGCAGTGGTTGGGAGTCTGCCTGCTGATGCAGGGGACACGGGTTCGTGCCCCGTTCCGGGAAGATCCCACATGCCGCAGAGCGACTAGGCCCGTGAGCCATGGCCGCTGAGCCTGCGCGTCCGGAGCCTGTGCTCAGCAACGGGAGAGGCAACAACAGTGAGAGGCCCGTGTACCGTAAAAAAAAAAAAGAGTGTCATTGTGTGCAAGAGGGAAGAGATATGGGAACATATGTATATGTATAACTGATTCACTTTGTTATAAAGCAGAAACTAACACACCATTGTAAAGCAATTATACTCCAATAAAGATGTTAAAAAAAAAGAGTGTCATTGTGAAGCATTTGATGTAAACTCTTTATGTGCCTTGCTATGCTCTATTTCTTATTGCAACATTTCCCTTCCTTCTATGATGCATTGCCTTTACCTCTGACTTCGGCCCTGGCCCTGGGTGAACAGACACATCTCAATAGCCGCTGTCTGGGAAAATCCTTAAGCATGTTCATAAATGGGGAGAGGAAGCCTACAAAATTAGTTAACTCATAATATCACGTCTGCGGGGATGCAAAGTTCTCAAGAGTAAAACAAGAAACCTCAGTTTTGCCAAACCAAAGATGCAAAATGTTGTATTAAAGGCCATTTTGCCAATTGAAATCTTAAAGTGAAAAACTCTATCCTGTTCAATGTATATTTTTAGTTCACTTGAGAGAAGGTACCAGGGAATTAAAGAGCACACGAAGAACAGGTTGGTTCTTGCTGAGAACCTGCTTAACAAAACAGAACTGTAAAGTGTCTTTAATATGACATACCTGAGAGATCACGAAGAAACAGAGTTTACATGGCCCCTTCATCTGGGTCCCCCAATAACATCTTATATAACTAGAGTACAGTTATCAAAATCAAAAAATTGACCTTGGTACAATACTATTAACAAAACTACATAGCTTCTTTGAATTTCACCCATTTTAATATGCACACTTTTTTGTTTATAATTCTATAAAATTTTATCACATGTATAGATTTGTGTAACAACCATCACATTCAGGATACAGAATTTTTCCATCACCACCTCCCTGAAAAATCTCTCACTTGCTACTCTGTGATAATAACATCCTCTCCTACTGCTAACCCCTCTCCTCCACTGATCTGTTTTCTGTAACTACAATTTTATAAATTCAAATTTATTCAAATTAAATCCTATGGAAAGTAACTTTTTGAGATTAACTTCTTTCACTCACGCTAATGTTTTGAAATACATCCAGTCTATGCATGTATCAATAGTGTACTCCTTTATATTGCTGAGAAGTATTCCATTGCATAGATATACCATTGTTGGATTTTCCCTTCACCCAGTGAAAGACAGTTGGGTTATTTCCTGTTTGGGGAAATTACAGAGAAGGCTGTTATGATTGTTCTTGTACAGGTTTTTGTGTGAACATAGTTTTCATTTCTCTAGGATACATTCCCATTGCTGACATTTCTGAGTCATATGGTAAGTGTATTTTTAACCTTATAAGAAACTGCAAAACTGCTTTCCAGAGTGGCTGTACCATTGTATATTCCCTCATCACTTGTTTTTTGTCATTTTATTAATATTTTAGCCATTTTAGCATGTACAGTATTATCTCATAGTGGCTTAAATTTCCTTAATAGCTAAGGATGTTGAGTATCTTTCACATCCTTTTATGCTGTACATATCTTCTCCTTGATGAAAAGTCTGCTCAAGACTTTCCCATTATATAATTAGATTTTTTTTTACTATTTACATTAGAGAGTTCTTTATGTATTCTGAATATGAGCCCTTTGTCAGACATACAATTTGCAAATATTGTCACCTATTCTGCACATTGACTTTTCAGTCTCTTAACCATATCTTTCACAGAACAAAAGTTATTAATTTAGAAGTCCAATTTTCTGACGTTTTTTCTTTTAGATCATGCTTCTGGAGTCGAATCTAATGTCTCTTCTCCTAACCATAAGTCAACGAATTTTCTCCTATTTTTCCTGTAAAAGTTATGCAGTTTAACATTTTAAATTTAAATGGTCTATTTGAGTTTATTTTTCTTAAGGTGTAAGGTATGAGTTGAGGTTCATTTTGTGTGTGTGTGTGTTAGATATACAACCAACACCATCTGTCTGAAAAAATATTTCTCTACTGAACTCCTTTTGTACTTTATGTTTTGGCTATTATTTTGTGGGTCTACTTGTAAACTCTGTTCTGTTCCATTGATATATGTCTCTATCCTTCCACCAAAATTTACAGTGTCTTGATTACTGTAGCTACACAAAATCAAGTAGTGTGATTCCTCCAATTTTTTCATTCTTTTTCAAAATTGTTTTAGCTACCTTAGTTAATTTTCCTTTCTGTGTAAATTTTAGAATATGCTTGTTAATGTCTACCAAAAGGTTTGCTTGTATTTTCATAGGAATTTCTTTATACCTATAAATAGTTTTGGAAAGAACTGGTCTTTGCTATATTGAGTCTTCCATTCTATGAACAAGATATGTTTTCCCACTTATTTTGGCCTTGTTTGATTTTTTTTAATTAGCATTCTGTAATTTTCAGCATAAAGATCTGGCATATGTTTTATTAGAGTATAGCTATTTTTGGTTATTGTTTATGGTGTTGTGGTTTTGTTGTGGTGTGTGTGTATGTGTTGTTTTATGTTTTGTTTTGGTTTGGTTTTTTGCTGTGTCACGTAGCATGTGGGATCTTAGTTCTCCAACCAGGGATCGAACCTGTGCCCCTTGCACCAGAAGCGTGGAGTCTTATCTAGTGTTGTGTTTTAAATTTGAATTTACAGTAGTTCTGTTCACTGTGTATGTGCACATGCATACACTGTGATGACATTATACTTGTAACCTAGCTAAATTTACTTATTGGTTCTAGGAGCTCTTTGGTAGATTCCTTGCGATATCACATCATTTTTATTTATTATTCTTTTTCTTCCTGTATGACTATTATTTAGTTTCTTTTTCTCTTATTGCATTAGCTAAATCATCTAGTACTACGTTAAAGAAGTGGTGAGGGTGGACATCTTTACCTTGTTTCAATCCTAAAAATAAAACATCAGTCTTTTGCCATTATGTATAATGTCAGCTGTAGGTTTTCTAAATGTTCTTTATCAGTTTTAGGAAAATCCCTACTTTGGACTTTGGGCTACTCCTACTCTTCTGATAGATTTGATCCATAATGGATGTTAGAGTTTGTATGCCTTTAATCTCTCTAAATTTATTTAGGCCTTTTTAAATCCCAGAATATGGTCTATCATGCTAAATGTTCCATGTGCGCTTGAAAAGGTGTGTATTCTGCCGCTGACAGGTGGAGCATATAAATCCGTAAATGTCAATTACATCAATTTAGCTGACAGTGTTGTCCAAATATTCTCTGTATTTACTAATACTTTTTTCTCTACTTGTTCTACTAAATATTGTGGGGTATTGGAATTTTCAACTATAATTTTGGGTTTGTCTATTTCTCTTTAAGATTCTAACAGTTTTTTTCCAGTTGGCATACATTTTGAAGAGCTGTTATTTGGTGTATAAAGGATTAGGATTATTAGGTCCTCTTGATAAATTGACATATATCATTATGAAATAACCTTCCTTATCCCTGATACTATTTCAGTATAACATTTACTTTAAATGATATTAATATTTCCTTTAAAGCTTTCTTCTGATTTTTTTTAGAATGACATATACTTGTCTATCCTCTTACTTTTGCCCTATTTATACTTTTATATTTAAAATACATTTGTTCAGGAAACATATAGTTGGCTCTTGCTTTTATGTCCAACCTGATAATCTGTCTTTGAGTTTTATATTTAGATGTTTTACATTTAAAATTATTATTAATATGATTAAGTTTAAATCTTTTTTTTTCTATTTGGCACATATATACTTTGATCCCTTTCTCTTCTTTATCTGCCTTGTTTGGAATAATATAGTATGTCTAATGATTCCATTTTGTGTCCTTTATTGGCTTATTGTCTACAACTCTTTTAAATTACTGTTGTGGTTGATTTAGGGTTTATTATGTACATGTTTAACCTACCAAGGTTAAGCTTCAAGTGATATTCTACCACTTCATATAATGTGGAAAATCCATTAAATAGTATAATCCCATTTCTCCCTTTCCAACCTTTGTGAAATTGTCATAGTACCTTTTTACTTTTACATGAGTAATACACACTATGTTATAATTATTTTGTATAAAAAGTAAATTATATCTAATGACATTTAAATAATAATAAAATATACCTTATATATTTACTCATGCAGTTTACTCTTGCAATCCCTGTGCTCTTCATTCCTCGGTGTAGATCCAAATATCCATACAGGGACTTCCCTGGTAGTTCAGTGGGTAAGACTCCGTGCTCCCAATGCAGGGGGCCTGGGTTCAATCCCTGGAAGTAGATCCCACATGCATGCCACAACTAAGAGTTCGCATGCTGCAATTAAGAAGTCCGCATGTCGCAACTAAAGATCCTGCATGCCACAACTAAAACCCAGCGTAGCCAAAATAAGTAAGTAAATAAATAAATAAATGACAGGAGAGAAAAAAATATATATATAGTAAAATAAAGTACCTATCTATTTTTTTAAATATACATACAGTATTGTGTTCCTTCTGCCTGAAATTTAACAATTATTGTAGTGAGGGTCTGTTAGTGATTAATTCTTTCAGCTTATGTATACATTAAAAGGTTTTTATTTTTCCTCTTTTTTCTTTTTTTTTTTTTTTTTTTTTTTTTTTTTTTTTTTTGCGGTATGCAGGCCTCTTACTGTTGTGGCCTCTCCCGTTGCGGAGCACAGGCTCCGGATGTGCAGGTTCAGCGGCCATGGCTCATGGGGCCAGCCGCTCCGCGTCATGTGAGATCTTCCCAGACCGGGGCATGAACCCGTGTCCCCTGCATAGGCAGGAGGACTCTCAACCACTGCGCCACCAGGGAAGCCCTTTCCTTTGTTTTTGAAAGACATTTTTGCTTTATACAGAATACCAGATTGACATTCTTTTCTTTTAGTATTTTAACAGTATCACAACATCCTCATCTTGCTTGTGTTGTTTCTGATAAGAAACCTGCTGTTTTTCTTATCTCTATGTCTCTGTACTAACTTGTACTTTGTTCTATAGTTACTTTCTTTATTACTAACTTAGAGTAACTTGATTTTGACGTTCCTTTATAGATTCCTTCATTTTTCTTGTGTTTGAAGTTTACTGAGCTTCTGAATCTGAGGGTTTATACATTTTTGTCAACGTTCTACTCCATCGCTTATAAATTATGCTACTTGACATGGTCCCACAGCTTACTGATGTCCTTTTCATTTCTGTTAATTCTTTCTCTCTTTTACTTTGGGTGGTTTCTATTGTCATGTCTTATTTCTTCTGCAAAGTCTAATCTCCTGTTAATTCAATTTGGTATATTTTTAAAACATAACTCAAATGTTTGTTGAGCTTTCCTCTCTAGGAATTTTATTTTGACCTTTTATATTTATGACACCTCTAACTAACGTTTGTATTAGAGAATGCAGTTATAAAAACTGTTTCAATGTATGGATACAATTATAGTAACCATTTTAACGTTAATTTTAACATCTGTGCCACTTCATGATCATTTTCAATTGATTAATTTATATCCCCATTATGGGTCATATTTTTATGTTTCTTTGCATGCCTGTTAACATTTTTTAGACGTCAGTATATTATGAATTATACTTTATTGGGTGCTTTATATTTTTGTATTCTGATAAATATTCTGGAGCTTTGTTTTGGGCCATTACTTGGGAACAGCTTCATTGTTCCACATCTTGCCTGTAATATTTGTTGGATCCAGAGCTGTATTTAATCTAAGACAAATTATTCTTCACTTCCGTGTCCTCTTTCTAATGTCCCATGAATCCTGACGTTCACCAGTCTGGCTGATGGAAACAGCTGTTATTCTCAACCTTTTGTAAGCAAGAGGCACCTCTGATGCTTTCAGGTTGTTTTTTTTTCCTGGCTGTGTGCAAATTTCCTAACTCACAGGCACTGCTGGATCTTTTGCCATTCTCCAGGATTTTCTCTGTGTTTAGTTCTCTTCTCTCTTCTCCTCAGAACTTGGGTCTGGGAAATCAGGCCACCTTGCTTTTCCAGACACCTAGTTCCATATTCTCAATTCAGAAATCCTACTGAGATCCTTGCCATGCTACAACCTGGGAAATGTCTTGAAATAATAAGCTGGGGAAATAGTAGGCTAATGGCGTTATTTCACATCTCTCAGGGATCACTGTCTTCATTGTCTGATATACAGTAACTTGAAAACCATTCCTTCATATATTTTGTCCCTTTTTTGTTGGTTTGTTTTTACATGTGGTAAGGCATATCTAATTCCTGTTAGTTTTTACACAACATATTGGTCTATTCCTCCTGTAATTAATCAATGATGACTGAACCCCTGGGTGTATGCTTCTACCTGGCAATGTTATGGTGAATAAGAAAAAAATGTGAGCGAAATAAAAAAAGATAAGTGAACTCTCATTTGCAACAGTGAAGGGAAGTCAGAAATGGTATATGTACAGTCTATAGGCATCTCAATGGGGAGCATCCACCTTATGCTAATGAAACAAAGGTTTAAGATGGATCAAAAGAAAAGATAACATCTCTGTCAACTAAACTATTATACACCTAATCACCTTATTTTATACTTATGTTAAAAGGTCTTCAAGAATTATAAAGGCATAAATTTTGTTCACAAAAATGAAGACAAAATTGAAATTAATTCTTAAATGAATTTACAAATATCTTGACATTCTGTTTCTGATTGTTCTGAATAAGATTTTGATCCAGAGTCATGAATATTTATCATCACCCTCTGTAGCATTAAGAGTGATGACCATGAAACATGTATTAGTAAAAGGGGCTGCAATATTGTATGCGAGATTTCCACCTTTCCTGTGCACACCCATTCTGCGCGTTTTTACTCAGGTGATTGTACCAGAAAGTGACAATAAAAAATTTCTCGCCAAGTTCATCCACGTGCAGACAATGAAAACCATGTCATGAATGCCCCCAGACTAACAGAGATTTTGGAAAATTTCGAAGAGAAAAAACCCCACAAACTAAAATTGGTAAACTATAGTAACTAATAAGGAGTTGGAAATATTTATCAGAGGAGCTACCATAATAGAACTGCCTCTTGTGACTAAGATTTTACTTGGTCTAAGAGGGCAAAACTGCCCAAAAGGAAAAAAGAGGTGCAGACGAGGTATGAAGCAGCATGGTACATTAGGGGGTCTTAAATAGTGGTGTGTGAATGGGGAGGCTATAAAAGAGGCTGAGGTGGAAATCAGGGCTCATAGCCTGCCATGAGAACAGAAGGGAACAACTGAAACACATTAATCTTCAAGTTCAAATCTTCTTCAAATTAAATGAAAGTTGAGGTTTATTGTGAAGTAGGCAAGAATATAGGTGAGGATATCTGAGAGATCCATTCATTTGTGTGATGGAATACAAAGGTATAGGAAGGAGCCCAGTGTGTCACAGTGATTTTTTAGTAGGGTGGTGGTTTGAGAAGGAACAGGACTCTCACCCTGCAGTGCTGATTCCCTAGGGAAGAGTATTCAGATTCAAATCCTGTTCATATTTGCAGAAATCACGGGATTGTAGGGAAGGTAGCAAGACTAGAGGTGAGAGATGTGAGAGACTGAAATAGCCTTATTTGGTTTTGAATTTCAATGAAATGAGACTCTTCTCTGTCACTGTGTCCACTACATCTGAGGGGGGTCCTGGAGGATTCATACAGAAAAGTTTCCACATTCTCTGAAATTTCAGTCCAGTGGGGATTCAGAAAACTAAACTGAGGGTAGAGAGCTGTGCTTGGGAACTCCGAGGCCAGGAATCAGACCTGGAATGGGATGCACAAGAAGGAGTCTAGGAGAGCACATCTGAGGAAGTGCTCTTGTGAGGAGCAGTGAGGCACACTGGGGGCAGGGAGGAGAGAGAAAAAAACTGTGTCTTTGCCACAGGCAAGGGCAGGTAAGGAGGCCAATACATCTGAGGGCATGCTGGGCACAGTTACTTGTGAAGATGTCAGAGGCAGGAAAGGCATAGCTTGGTGGGACCGGGCAGGTGAGAGAGGGAGGAAGGTCAGGAAGTGAGGCCAGTGCAGCCCACAGAGGAACGCCTGAGTGTTGAGGAATTTTGAAGGTCTGGGTCTTGTTCCTCGACAGTTACCCCAGGCCCATGAAGTCTGCCTGTAGGAAAGGCAATCATAAGAAATGTGGATGGTCCCTGTCCCCTGGGGAGACCCCTGGATGTTACCAGGAGGGGTTCTGAGCCTGAAGAGGAGCAAGAGTGGAGGGGAGAGAGTGAGTTCTCAGTTTCACGGACCGGCAGGGACCTTGAGTGCCCTGTTCACCTGTCTGTCTCCACCCTCACGCCCTCCCCGACCCACCCGAGTGCAGGCTGCTGTCCCCTAGGTTATTTTGCGTGTAAGCGGGATGGATGCATTGGTCCTAAGGTTCGGAGCTGACCGCTCACAGCGCCATCTGGCGTCCACACGCGGGACCCGAGAGCAGCCTTGACAGGAAACCGCGGACCAAGTTCGTCCACAGCCGCGCACAGGAGGGACCTGTTACAAAATGATTTATTTTACATAAATTTGGAAAATATGTAGGGGAATTACGTAGTCATTACTATATGTGGTGTTCTCGTACCTTCACCATTTTCGTGTATAATTTGACAGATAACTTCTCTATTAAATTTAAAAATTTTATAATGAAAATGGAAATTTTCTTTAGAAAAGCAAAAAGAATAGTAAAACGAACAGGTATATCCACGCACCTAGATTTAAAATTGCTACATATTGCTATAGTAACTCATCTATATACATATATGTGAAGTAGACGACTGTGGAGTAAATAGAAACATCTCTGCCTTCATTTTCACAAGATAAAGATATTCTTCTATAACCATACACCTAGACCACTTTAAACAAAATGAGGGGGATATTTCCCTAAGCTCATGATTCCTGTTCCGTGTTAAAATTTCCCCCAAAACCTTTACAGCTGACCCCTGCCCCCAACCAGGGTGTGACAGAAGATTCCTCATCGCTATTGATGTTTCTGTCTCTAAAGTCCTTGGGAATTTAAGCAATCTCTCAACACCAGTCTCCCCTTTAATTTTGTTTTAGTACGTTCTCAGTGACTTTTATTCCATGGCACGCCTCCCCTTTTTCCTTCCCTGCTTTCTCGAACCTTCGGGAATTTCCACTCTTCGCGCCAGCAACAGCCAGTAGCAGCCCGAGAAGCCTGCCCAAAGCGCCCCCTGCGCATGCGCAGCCGACCCTCCGGACACTGTCCGGAGCTCGAGCTCCAAGGGACTCATCAGGGGCCACGGAGCTGAGTGCCTTTTTGCGGCGTTGGATGCAGAGGCGAGGCCAGCTGCTCCCTGCTCTCCATCTGGGGCCGGCTGGAGAGTTTGTATAAAGAACAAGTTTGTTCAGAAATCATACTGCTTGCTCTGTGTTACTGCTTCAGGATTTGCCTTGTGTAGTATTTGTTCTTGCTTTTTGTTTTGGCATGCAAATGTATTTAACATGTGCATACATTCTCATTTAAGTCACATAAACATCATCTACAACCAGATTCATATTTTATATTGTGTATAAACCTTTCATTACTGTTTTTAAAAATGCATTCATAATCATTTTTCGAAGAGTCTTTTCAATTATTTTAATCTATTCAAGCATCACTTGTTACTAAATTGAATGGAAATTTGTTTAGGAAAGGCAGATGTTGTGCTTTCCCTCTTTTAGTGTTTTCCAGAAGTTTCCTCTGACATACTTCTGGTGGGAAAAGAGAGGGACAGAGACCTTTCCAAGAGCAACAAAGTAAAATGTACTCAGAGACTCATGCTTTAAAAGTGCTGTGAATATGGTATTATATGGCTTAATTTGTTTTAATTGTGAAAGACTCACAAAGACATTCATTTGTGTAAACAGAGCACTAAGATTCCCACTCTGAATGCAGAGACCAGACACTTTATTTTGCTAGTATAAATTTTGTTATACTGTTTGTGTTTATCCTTACCCAAGGGCTGTAGACATTGGTTGGAGCCTCTGATTATTTCCACCTCATTTTTAAAATGTATGTGTGATTTTCCTTGTACAGATGGTGCATAGTATATATATTTATTATTTTCTTACTCTTTGTCAAGTGGATAGCAAAATTGTTTACAGTGAAATAAAAAATGCTGCTCAGAACATGTGTTCATACATCTGTCCCAGGCAAAACATACTTTTGTAATCTGGTCATGTAGAAATGGAATTTTAATCTTTTATTTATTTATCTTTGTCAGTTACCATAATGTTTAAAAGACTTTCATGCTTGTGACGTTTAAGATTATCATTTTTGTTGACTTAGTCAGTTATTTGTCCACCTTTCTATGATTTAACTGATTCATCAATGTCCATTATTTCAGGCTGAACCCTTGACACCAGTATGACATAGTTTGTTTGTGAATAGGCTGCTGAGTGCCCTTGAGAGTGAAGATAGGATTCCTCAGCCTAGGCTGAACAGGGATTTCCTCACCCGAAACCACCAAAAGACGTAAAAGCAAGAAGAGGGTAGAAAAAAAATCCAAGGCTCCAACAGTGTGGAGGGCATGAATGACAGCAGGACTGTGTTGAAAGGAGCACATTCTCTTTTGAAGGAAGCGTCCTCACAGGGTGCATCTCTGAGACTCAGTAGCATATGTCTGCTATGCAAGTAATGAAAACCTTGACCTAATGTTCTAAAAATTATTCTGGGGGGAACATTTGATTTCAGTTTATGAGTTGTGAGCAACCAACAGAGCAAAAGGATTGATGCTTTATGGACATTTTTTACTACAAATTGTATGGTTTCATTCAGGGGCTCTGAGGGTCAATACTCTAAAGAGAGAATTTAAATAGATCTTAGTCAAAAAAATTACCTTCATCGTCACACTATTAAAGACTGTCACCATTAACTTTAATTTTCCTGCATGTGAATAGCAACCCTGTGCCCCATGCAAACTACATAGAACGTGACATTATTATGTAGCAAAGGGCAGAGATGTTTCCCCAATTTAAAGGAAACTGGAGAGTTTTTTGGAAACAAAGGCAATAAACCTTACTGGTTTCTCTTTAAAAGAGAAAAAAGATGATCATTTTATTTTGCTTTTATAAATAGAAAACTCTTCTTGAATTAGTTTGTAATGTTGTAAGTTTACCAGCTACATATAACTGGTAATATATGTGGCTGGTAAGAAATCATTAAAAGGCAGATTAGGGTCCCTACGAGAGGTTCAACCCGTTTAAGCATATCGTTTCCTTCATCTCTAATGGGTAGTTCTTTTATCCTTGGGCTTGTTGCAAGATGGCTGTGACATGTAGAGACCTCTTTTTTTTTGCAGTCAGAAAGATGAAAGGGTTGAGGGCAAAGTTTGAATGACTTTTCCTGTGTCTTTACCTTTTTCTTCTGCACTGCTTCTGTAGTTCTGTGATCCACAGCTCAGTGGAACAATTATGCACATAGCAACCCTGTCTGCATGGAAGTGGCATGATTACCCCCTATTCTTCTTATCACTGGACTTGGAGGACAGTTTGATGAGGATTGTTCTGGGCTACCATAGGCAGAAGGCAGTGCCACATCTCACGTGTGTTTTTCATCTTTACATGAGCCTAAAATGTGGCCAGTAGTAAAAAACTGGTAAGAGAAACGTGGGGAATTGACTGTGAGACAATTCTACCACGTGTTAGATAAAAGACTGCCAGTCAGTTATTAAATATCTGATGTCATTATATGTCCCATTGCCATAACAGCAATAACCACCTCATAGAGATTTGCGGGAATTAAATATGTTAATAACAGTAGCTAGTACTCAATTATGCTCAATGAATACCTATTGTTATTTTCTGAGTGGAGATGTTTCTTAAGTTGTTCAGCATCAGTGCAGAAAGAAAAAGCCATACAGAACAAACAATGTACCTTCTTTATGCATCTCCCAACTGGCTAAAACTTACTGCTTGATTCTGGATGTAGAGTCAAGAGGGAATTTTGAATAGTCATCTGGACAGACAGGCATGGGAATTCGGTTTGTGACTGCCCACACAGAAAACTGGTGTGACAAGGTGTGGTTGTGGAGTACCGCTGGGAGACAGAACCTGTGCTAAGACCTCGTTCCCACACTCAGCAGCCCTGCAGTGAGAACATTCACAGAGAGTTCCTAGAAACATGCCTGGCAATACAGATACCAGTATATATTAACCATAGAATTAATAGCCCAATGGACTATCACCTCTGAATTTCAAAATATCATATCAGGATTCTCATTACTATTTTACAGATCAGAAATTGGAGGTACAGCCAGGTTAAGAAACTTGCCCAAAGCCACACAGAAAATGGCAAGATTGGGAAATCATCCCAGGCAGCCGTACTTCACAAGTCTTATTCCTCAGTATGAAAACCCACTGACGAGAGCATGTAAGTGGAAAAAAAAGAAAAATAATCTGGAATTTTAAATGGTTTTTATATGTCTACCTTTCTCTAAGGCTCTTGGTTTCATTCTCCTGTCCTTCAGCAGCACATTATTTGAACACCACAGTGAAAACTGCCCTGATATCTTACCTTTGGCCTGGTGACAATACAGCTCTCAAAATAACCTCTATACAGAAGATGGCCTCAAGCTGTGACCCATAATAATAAGAGGCAGCCTGCAAAGTCAAATAACCTACTACTATATGCTATTTATTGAAATGCCAAGATTTTTTTTTTTTTTTTTTTTTTTTTTTTTTTTTTTTTGCTGTACGCAGGCCTCTCACTGTTGTGGCCTCTCCCGTTGTGGAGCACAGGCTCCTGATGCGCAGGCTCAGCGGCCATGGCTCACGGGCCCAGCCGCTCCGCAGCATGTAGGATCTTTCCAGACTGGGGCACAAACCCGTGTCCCCTGCATCGGCAGGCGGACTCTCAACCACTGCGCCACTAGGGAAGCCCTGAAATGCCAAGATTTTAAAAGTAAAATATGAGATCCAAGTATCCCTCCCATCAAAAAATACAAAGCAGTGGTAAAGAGATTTTAATCAATAATATACTATTGCAATAAGGAAGGGGATCCACTGTAAACTGAACTCAACTTCTATTTGCGCAGAGGTGAATAGGCATTGGAAAGAGAGAATGAGGGGAAAGGGAGGGTGGTGAGTAGGGGCTCAGTAGAATTGGGATGGGAAAATCAAAGGTTTGGTTCCTGTAAATCTGATTAGGTCAGCTGTGTCTGCTAGCTGACAGTTATAGAAGCTGAGATGTTATCTTCTCACAGAGACTTGGAGATGGAGGCCCTATCCTTCCTAATTTCATTTCAAAGGAATGGCTTTCAGTCCTTAAGAAAGACTCCCCTGAGTTGAAAGAGGTACATACACATCTCAAAGGGACAGAGAAAGGATTCAAAATTGTAAGCTCATTTTATTAAGTACTCTAAGAAAAAGGGATCAGGTATTGGCTAGAACGTACAGTAAATTTCTTGGCAGCCTTGAGTCATCCTAGGGATTCAGCTATTAGAAACTATGACAATATTTGTTTAAGTCTTTTAATACAGTGGGGTAGAAAATGGAAAAAAATCATTTGTACTGAAGCTCTGTAGTTTTCATAGGCCAAGATGAGGTCTAGTTGAGAAGGCTCAGAGGAACCTGGCTAAAGTTTGGTCAAAGAACTTTTATCAGTATAACAGATAACATTACATTCTAGAATTCATATGGAATCTCAACAGATCCTAAATAGTTAAAATGATCTCAAAAAGGACAAAGTTGAAAGTCTTATACTTCCTGATTTCAAAACTTATTCCAAATATACAGTACTTAAAAGAGTGCGGTACTAGCATAAAGACAGCTGTATGGACCAATGGAATAGAATAGAGTGCTCAGAAATAAACCCTTGCATATATGGTCAAATGATTTTTGACAAGGGTTCCAAAATCATTTCTAATGGGGGAAAGGCAGCCTTTTCCAAAAAATGGTGTCACAGCAGAAACTAATACAACATTGTAAAGCAACTATACTCCAATAAAAATTAATAAAAAATTTAAAATACAAAAAAAAGTTGTTGGAAAAACTGGTTATCCACATGCAAAAGTACAAAGTTGGACCCTGATCTTATGCCATATACAAAAGCAATTCCAAATGGATCGAAGACCTAAATGTAATGTCTAAAACTATAAAACTCCTTGAAGAAAATGTAGGGGGAAAGCTTAATGATGTTTGATTTGGCAGTTAGTTATTGGATATGATCCCCAGAAGCACAGGCAACAAAAATAAAAATAGATAAATTGGAGTACACCAAAATTTAAAACTCTGTGCATTAATGAACACAGCTGAGAGACTGAAAAGGAGACTTATGAAATGGGATCACATATGTTCAAATTATATCTGATAAGGCATTAATCCAGAGTACAAAGAACTCCTGCAATTCAACAACAACAAAACAAACAACCTAATTAAGAAATGTGCAAAGGACTTGAATGAATATTTATCCCAAGAAAATATGCAAATGGCCAACAAGTACATGAAAAGATGTGCACATCAGTAATCATTAGGGAAATGCAAATCAAAACACGGTTAGAGATACCACCTCATATCTATTAGAAAGGCTACTATAAACAAACAAACAAACAGAAAATGACAAGTGTTGGTGAGATGTGGGGAAATGAGAATCCTTGTGTACTGTTAGTGGGAACATAAAATGGGGCAGCTGCTATGAAAATAAAGTAGGTATTTCCTCAAAAATTAAATATAGAATTATCATAATATTGCCACCTATTGAGATAGATTGATCAATAGATGATAGATAAGTCTCAGCTACTAAGAGTCTAGGTTCAGTAGTCAAACTTGGTAGAGTAAGCAGGTAGTTAGGTGAAAAAAAACCACATAGAACGTTGCAGACTCTTGCTACAGATGAGTAACAAGAAAAACTCAAAATGTACCAAAAACAAAAGCAGATATGATGGGGATGATTCCTGACTGTTGACTCCACCATGGTGTTAAGTGGTCGCAGAGCAGATTCTTGAAATTTTATTTCCATATATCCTGTTATCAGTAGATGCCAGTTGGACTCTGAGCACCATGTTCATGAGTTTTGTACTTGTAGCACCTGGAAAACAAGAACTAGAATGTAGGGATTTCCTTGGCGGTCCAGTGGTTAAGACTTCACCTTCCAATGCAGAGAGTGCAGATTTGATCCTTGGTCGGGCAGCTAAGATCTGGCATGACTTGTGGCCAAAAATCCAAGACATAAAACAGAAGCAATATTGTAACAAATTCAATAAAGACTTTAAAAATAGTCCACATCAAAAAAATAAAAAATAAATTTAAAAAAAACTAGAATACAAGCCATTTGGAGATATTGAATTCTACTTGACCTTTTACTTATATATCCGCAGAGCCTAGGATATTTCCTCTGACCTCACTGGTGAAAATACCTAGATGTTGAATTAATACATAGATGAAATACATTGATTTGAGTATAAATAATAGAGCTTATAGCTCAGACAGAAAATCCATCATTAATAACTACAATTTTCATTTTCATATGTTGCCACATATGCAGTGTGAAAATAGGTTATTTATATTGAAAGCATCAATTAAAACTCTGTTTCAGTTTCTGTGTAAAAGTCACAAGTAACACGTACAAGTATGCTATTCTTCTTCTTATATATGAATATATTAATTTAGGCTTTCCAAAATAGCATTACTGGTTCCAGCATTTTCATGTTTCACTCAAACCTTTAATAAAATGAGTAATAAAAATTTTAAATTATCTTATTTTCATAGAAGCAAAATGGAGCTTGTTATTTTAAATGTTTTACTTACTTACAAGTTGAATATTTATCCTTGTTACTGTTGTTTCTGGCCTTCCTGAGGCTAAGTTGCCCTCCACTAGAATTTGTCTCCGTAGGAGCATTCTGATGTGCTTAGGAATTACCAAAGATTTAAAATCACAGCCCATCAGCGTTGACTATTCTTCGTTTCTCCATCACAAATTTGTGTCATACCTATAATGACTGTTTATACTCTTCCTGCCTATTTGCTAATCATTGACTCTTTTAAAATGAAGACTATTAAATGGGGGCAGAACCACTGAGAAAGATTTACAATTAAAAAATTATAATGGGGAAGAGAAAAGCAGAAACTAAGCTCAGAGAATTTTATTAATCCAAGGGAAAAGTATTTAAGAACGACCTGAGTTCTCAGGGGGCAAGTTCCTTATGTGAGACGTTGACTAAGTTAATTATTAGAGTGTTATATTAGTTTGCTAAGGATGTCATAATAGAATGCCATAGATCGGGTGGCTAAACAACAGAAATTTATTTTCTCACAGTTCTGGAGGCTAGAAGGCCAGGATCAAATTGTTGGGAGGTTTGGTTTCTTCTGAGGTCTCTCCTTTGACTTGCATTCTTGCTGTGTCCTCACATGGTCTTTTTTCTTTGTGTGTTTGCATGTCCTCTTTCCACTTTGTGTTAGCATCCCTGATGTCTCTTTGTGTGTACAAATTTTCTTTACTTATAAGGACCAGTAAAATTGGATTAGGGTATACCTAGTAGTCTTATTTTAACATAATCACCTCTTTAAAGGCCTTTTCCCCAAGCACATTCGCATTCTGAGGTGGGGGGGTTAGATCTTCAACATATGATTTTGGGGGAGACACAGTTCAGTCCATAACAAGTACAAATATAGATTTTAAGGCTACAGAAGTAAGAAAATTACTACCCAGAGGTAAAGATGTTCAAAGGCAAGAAGAGTGACCTGTTCATAGAACTGTCAGTGGGCATTGGGACAAGAGATAAGTCTGATCCTGCAGGCAGGACTCTTACAATTTCATCTCTATGCAGGAGATGTAAATTGAAAAATCTACTATGAAAAATGGATAATTGTATTTTAACATTTGAGGGGGGGCTACAAATTTAATGAAGGAAAGATTGAAAATAAGGAGATTGATGCAATAATCCACTTATTTTTAAGTTGGGTTTATTAAGTTGAAATCCATCCTTTTCCAGTAGACAGTTAAATGTATTTCAAAAATTACATATAGCTGGTAACCACCAGCATAATTAAGGTTATAATTAAGAATATTTTTCATCACCCATCCCTCAAATTTCTGTTGTGCACCTTTGTAGTAATCCTACACCCAGCATTGGAAATTATTAATTATATCTATCTGGATTGTTTAGACTTTTCCAGGTCATATAAATGAAATCATTCTGTATGCAGTCTTTTCTCTGTCTAGTTTTTCCCATTTAGAATAATGCTTTTGAGAGTCATTCGTATTTTTGCATGTGTCAGTAATTTGTTCCTTTTAAATTCTGAATCATATGTTCTTGAATAAATGTACTAGAATTTGTTCATCTTTTTACCACTTGATGGATATTTGGGTTGTTTCCAGGTTTGGGCTATTATAAATACAGTTTCTATAAGCACTTAGATACAGCATTTTTGTGGACATATAGCTTCATTTTTCTAGGGAAAACACCTAATTGCAAGGTTGCTGGATCATATAATAAATGTATGGTTTGCTTCACAAGAAACTGCCAAACTGTTTTCCAAAGTGGTTATACCATTTCACATTTTCAAAGCAAACTATGAGAATTCCCATTGCTCCACAGCTTCCTTAGCATTTTATATTGGCAGTATATTTTTAACTTTTTAAAAATTATTCCAGTAGATATGTAGTGGTATCTCATGGTGATTTCAGTTCACATCTTTCTAATGACAATGGTATTGAGCATATTTCATGGGCTTACCTGCCAACTCTTCTTTGGTTAAGTATCACTTTTTATACTTAAAAAATTGTGTTTCTTGTTTGATTATTATTAAAATTATATATATATATAATTCTTGATATAAGATTTGTTTTAGTTTATGTAATGAAAATATTTTCTCTAAGTCTATGGCATCTCGTCATTTTCATAACAGTGTCTTTCAAAGAGCAAAATTTATTTTTAATATTGGTTAAGAACAATTTATCCAGTTTTCCATTTTGTGGTTTATAATATTTATTTTCTATACATGAAATCTTTGCTTATCCCAAATTCACAAAGATTACTTGCTATGTTTTCTTTAGAGGTTTTATATGTTAAGATTTTATATTTATATCTATGATAAATTCTGAGTTAATTTTTGTACGTAGTGCAAAACAAGGATGGACTGTTTGGGTTTTTTGTTGTTGTTGTTGGTGGTGGTGGTGATGGTGGTGGTGGTGGTATATGGCTGCCCAATTGTCCTAGTCTCATTTGTTGCAAATACTATCCTTTCTCCATTGAATTTCCTTAGCACATTAGTCAAAAATCCACTGACCATATATGTGTAGATTTATTTCTGAATGCTATGCTGTTCCATTTATCTAAATGTCTATCTTTACACCAATACCACACTATGTTGGTTAATGTTGCTTTATATTAAAGCTTTGAAATAAGTTGTGAGAGTCTTCCAACGTTGCTCCTCATCTTCTGATTTGGATGACTATTCTAAGTCCTTTATTTTCCTACATAAATTTTAGAATCCTCTTGTCAACTACTGCAAAAATTCATAATGGGATGTTGATAGGAGACTGTGCTAAAAGTTTTAGATAAATTTGTGAGAATTGAAATGTTAAAAATATTGAGCCTTCCAGTCCATAGAATTGGTGTATCTCTACATCTATTTAAATATCCTTTAATTAACCTCATCAGTACTCTATAATATTCAGAGTACAAATTTTGCACGTATTTTGCCAGACATTTCTCTTTAGTATACCATGTTTTGGATGCTACTGTAAAATATATCTAACTTCAATATCCAATTATATCTTATTGGTATATAGGAAACTGATTTTGACCCATTCATTTTTGAAAACTAAGAAAATTGAGAAGCAACCACGTGATGTGTACTTTGCTATTTGTGAGGAATGGACAAATGAACAACAAAGATAAAGTTTCTCCTTTACCTGAGACATCAGTCAAGCAGAGATTTGAATAGGCAATGTAACTTCAGATTAGATGTGCTGTAGTGGGGAATGTGCATTTTTCTATTGCAATCCACAAGATGTTTTAGCATGCAACTTGAATTTAAATCATCATTGGAGATTTCCTAGAAGAAACAATTTATGATTGAATACATAAGGAATAAGTAGCAGAAAGCCTTGTAAATTAGAACTAGGGAAGACAAAAAAGGGATTGTATTCTGGTAGAAACGAGGGCATGTCTAGAAGTCAAGATTTGAGATATCTTATGGAAAGTAGCAATTTCAGTACAATTGAGAAACGCTGGAATAATATGCCTGGGCTAGATATTTGAGGGATTTTATTCCATGTTAATGTGTTCTGATTTTGTAGTTTTTTGTGTTTCATCAGGCTACTCTGGGTCTGCTTACCAGGAATGCATCTGGTTTAAATGTAAAATGAGAATTTGGGAGTCCTTTAAACTTGAAGAAAAAATATGGGTTTTAGATTCAGACTCTGTAATAGGCAAGGGAAAAGTATGGGGTAGGAAAAATGAGACAGAGCCTAAGGTCCAAGAAAAATGGGCACAGAAAAAGTTAGTATTTTTCAGGGTACAACCTTCTTTCAAATGAGTTACAGACTTCCACATGAAAGACGCAGAGTAAGGTCAGGACCGCTCCTCTGGAGGCAACTCAGCTCCAAACACAGGTTACTTTCAAGCCTTAAACTCGCCTTCTCATGTTTCAGGAGTACGAGCTGGCCTGTTTGGCGGGAATCAGGGACCCCCCTGGGCTCACAGCGCCATCTAGCATCAACAAAAATGGGAGGCCAATGGCAAGCTGAATGAAAAGATAAAAAATAATAATAAAAAAAAGGATACAGGCACCAGAAATGCCTGTGTTCTTTTGAGCAGTATTTTTAAAATATATATATTGCAAAAGTGTAACATAATGTATAATTTCGGGGTGGGGAGGTGATTCATTATTATTCCCGGTAAATAAATAGGGAAGCCTGGCCAATATCCGCATCACCTCTTCTACGTGTAACCTATGGGGTAAAGGTTGGTGTGAATCCTATTAGACTGATTTCATTTACAAACATGGATGTACAGGGACTTGTTGCCGTGGACACATATATAGTTCATATTTGGTTATAAAACCAATTCAGTTGACGTTGCATTGCATCACGGTCATGCCTGCGGAACTGTGTATCTGTGTGTTTACAAACACATCCTTTTCCGGTTCAGTTTTCATAGTTCATGAGTGTAATTTTCATAGGCTAAATGCTTAATAGGTCATTATTCTTTAAAACGTTTCCCAATCTCATAGAGAGGCCTGATGTATTTATTCGAGGCCGCCGGTAGAGCCACACACTTGCTTCCCCGCCGGTCCGACCCAAGCGGCACCGACCGCTATCCCCGCTTCCGGCCCAGCACGACAGCCAGCCGGAAATGCGCCATTGTACGGCGCCACCGGCTCGTTCGCAGTGCTTTGTGGGCAGGTCACATGGCTCGTCCGCTAGCGCGCGACCCAGGGAGCGGATATTTTACGCGGCTGCACGGCGTGGGCGGGGCGGAAGCAGGTGCAGCGCCGCTTCCCCTCCGGGCTTCCCTTTCCGCGCTCTCCTCCGGGTCCGTCAGCTTTAAGGCGCCCTCTGGGAATTTCCCATTGGTCGTTTGCGCCGCAAAGATGAACAAAGCGTGGGAGTAAGCTTCCCGTAAAAGTTCTCCTCTCTAGGCTTCGTATCATTATTATGGGTTTTACTCTTTAACTTTGTATCAACCTCTTTTTATTTTTTCCAAGAAAAGTACGTACTGTGATGTTTCCCCAGCCAGCTCTTCCCTTTTCTTTCGTCATATAAACATTGCCTAAAAGCATACTTTTATACCCTTCCTTTTAAAATATTAACCTTTTTGTTTTGCTTATTGTATTCATGTGAAATTTTAAATATTTTTCAATAATACTGAACGTGATAATCGTTTTTTTAAAATAGTATACTACTTTAATAATTTCGATATTGTCCTTAAGATTCTCTATTGTCTCACTAATGTTTTTCCTAATTTTCCAACAAAATACCTTTAATATGAGAGAATATTTAAGGGCTTCAAAGCCTCAATGTTTTCCCCGAAAGTCTCAATATTAATATTATAAAATCCTTTTAAAATTATTTAAAACATTTCTGTGCAAAGTTGGAAAAAGTTTCACAACTTTAAAATAGCTACTGGACTTTGCTTTTCTGTGTATCCTGACTTATTCCATTACTCTAGTTATCACCTAATAACTAATCATTCATTTCCCAGATTGTTTTTTCAGTTGACACTGCCTCTGGTTCACCTATGTTATTCTCCCAGATGTGACTTTTTTTTTCTTTTTTCTTAGAAAATATTCCTCAAACTCTGTAATTCAGAGGTCAGCATTTATTATTTTTTTTCTGTAAAGGTCCATATATTAAGTATTCTAAGCTTGGAGGACCAAATGGTCTCTCTGACAGTTATTTACCTCTGTAGTTGTAGCATGAAAGCAGCCATAGACCAACATAAATGAATGATCATGGTTGTATTCCAGCAAAGGTTTACTTACAAATGTATGATTTGACCAAGGAACCTAATTTCTGACCTTACAGCTTAATTAGCACCTTGCTCATGGTAAACAACACTGTAGTTTATACAACCTTAGAAGTCATGTATAATTTATTTTTGTTGTTAATTATTTTGATTCGCCTCCATTTTGTGATTTATGATGGAATGTTTAAGTAATATTAGAGACGATTAGGGAAAGGGAGGGGATCCCAACATAACGACCCTATGGTCTGCTATATTTTATTAGTTGATTCTATTATTGTTCTGTAATCTTTATTGGTTTTTGCTGTGTTGACTATCTTATTGATTTTTTGAAAGAGAAATACACGCTGATGGTAATGTTAGAGAAAACTGTTGATAATTCTATTGTTTGTTTTGAAAGAGGAATATGTGCTAATGGTAATGTAAAAGAAAACATATTCAGTGATGCTTGTTAAAGATGGTAAGACAGAGTTTCATTATCATAAGTATAGGGGCCACTGCAATGGGATTTTACGGTAGGGGAGAGAGGTTAGGCTCAACTCTGAAACTATCATAGGCAAGTGGGAATTTATAGCCAAGGAGTAGAGTGGGAGATCAATGGATAAAAAATTACTAAGGGGAAGTATTAGGGATAAGAGGGGTTCTGGCTAAATCAACCTAACTAAAAGGATTCTTTCTGAAGATAAGCCAGGCTCATTAGACACAAACTAGGGGATGGTGAAGGATGCAGAACCTGATTAGACATTGAGGATGATTGGATATCCAGGGTGAGAGGTTCTGGCTAAAGTAACTTAGCAGGCCTCTTGCTAAAACTAGATTTTATGAGCAAGTGCACAAATGGGCCTAGGAAAAGATTCAGGAGCCTGGGTTTGGGCAAACAAAGAATCTTTGTCAGTAACAAAAAATAAAGTGTAAAGGAAGAAAATGTAATTTTTTTTACAATTAAGGAAATTCTGCCTTATACCCCTGATTCCAGAAATTGATCATTGCAGTGCACTACCACTATTAAGACTTCAGTGTCCTTTTTAAAACATATGTTTATAAAATACATTAAACTATGTTTCTCTGTGTTTAAATATATTATACACAATATATAAAGATAATATTATTATAAGCTAATACCTATTCAGAAGTGCTATTGTGTCACACACTGTTCTGAAATTAATGCACAGAAAATATAGGTGGAGTTTGTTCCATTATTTAACCTTTGTATAGATGAGAAAACAAAGGTAGAATGCATTTTCAATTTAAAAGCAACAATTATTGGGGGAGTGAGAATACCAAACCATTCTTCTGTCTGCAGACACCATGTTATTCACCCTTGATTGGGGTGAACACTGTCACATATTTCTGTTGACTTATGGCCTAAGAACTAAAACTTGTTTTTGTAGATAAAATTTTATTGGAACAGCTATGCCCATTAATTTAATTGTTTATGGCTGCCTTCATTCTTCAATGGCAAATTTCAGTCATTTTTGAGAGAAAAAGTATAGCCCATGAAGACAAAAATATTTACTATCTGGCCTTTACATTACCCAGAGTTCAGCCCTGAGCTGGGCAGTTCAGTTACTCGGCATGCTAATTAGAATGAGACCAACACTAGAGCAGTTAGAGGGGGCCACGGAGTCTGTTAATTCATTTTTGTTTTTTTTTTTACATCTTTATTGGAGTATAATTCCTTTACAATGGTGTGTTAGATTATGCTTTATAACAAAATGAATCACTTATACATATACATATGTTCCCATATCTCTTCCCTCTTGCATCTTCCTCCCTCCCACCCTCCCTATCCCACCCCTCCAGGCGACCACAAAGCACCGAGCTGATCTCCCTGTGCTATGCGTCTGCTTCCCACTAGCTATCTATTTTACGTTTGGTAGTGTACGTATGTCCATGCTACTCTCTCGCTTTGTCACAGCTTACACTTCCCCCTCCCCATATCCTCAAGTCCATTATCTAGTAGGTCTGTGTCTTTATTCCCGTCTTACCCCTAGTTTCTTCATGACATTTTTTTTCTTAAATTCCATATACATGTGTTAGCATATGGTATTTGTCTTTCTCTTTCTGACTTACTTCACTCTGTATGACAGACTCTAGGTCCATCCACCTCATTACAAATAGCTCAATTTCATTTCTTTTTATGGCTGAGTAATATTCCATTGTATGTATGTGCCACATCTTCTTTATCCATTCATCCGATGATGGACACTTAGGTTGTTTCCATCTAGGGCTATAAATAGAGGTGCAATGAAAATTTTGGTACATGACTCTTTTTGAATTATGGTTTTCTCAGGGTATATGCCCAGTAGTGGGATTGCTGGGTCATATGGTAGTTCTATTTGTAGTTTTTTAAGGAACCTCCATACTGTTCTCCATAGTGGCTGTACCAATACACATTCCCACCAGCAGTGCAAGAGTGTTCCCTTTCACCCTCTCCAGCATTTATTGTTTCTAGATTTTTTGATGATGGCCATTCTGACTGGTGTGAGATGATATCTCATTGTAGTTTTGATTTGCATTTCTCTAATGATTAATGATGTTGAGCATTCTTTCATGTGTTTGTTAGCAGTCTGTATATATTCTTTGGAGAAATGTCTATTTAGGTCTTCTGCCCATTTTTGGATTGGGTTGTTTGTTTTTTTGTTATTAAGCTGCTTATAAAGTTTGGAGATTAATCTTTTGTCAGTTGCTGCATTTGCAAATATTTTCTCCCATTCTGAGGGTTGTCTTTTGGTCTTGTTTATGGTTTCCTTTGCTGTGCAAAAGCTTTGGAGTTTCATGAGGTCCCATTTGTTTATTTTTGTTTTTATTTCCATTTCTCTAGGAGGTGGGTCAAAAAGGATCTTGCTGTGATTTATGTCATAGTGTGTTCTGCCTATGTTTTCCTCTAAGAGTTTGATAGTTTCTGGCCTTACCTTTAGGTCTTTAATCCATTTTGAGCTTATTTTTGTGTATGGTGTTAGGGAGTGATCTAATCTCATACTTTTACATGTAGCTGTCCAGTTTTCCCAGCACCACTTATTGAAGAGGCTGTCCTTTCTCCACTGTATATTCAGGCTTCCTTTATCAAAGATAAGGTGACCATATGTGCGTGGGTTTATCTCTGGGCATTCTATCCTGTTCCATTGATCTATCTTTCTGTTTTTGTGCCAGTACCATACTGTCTTGATTACTGTAGCTTTATAGTATAGTCTGAAGTCAGGGAGCCTGATTCCTCCAGCTGCATTTTTTGTTCTCAAGGTTGCTTTGGCTATTCGGGGTCTTTTGTGTTTCCATTCAAATTGTGAAATTTTTTGTTCTAGTTCTGTGAAAAATGCCAGTGGAAGTTTGATAGGGATTGCATTGAATCTGTAGATTGCTTTGGGTAATAGAGTCATGTTCACAATGTGGATTCTTCCAATCCAAGAACATTGTATATCTCTCCATCTATTTGTATCATCTTTAATTTCTTTCATCAGTGTCTTATAATTTTCTGCATACAGGTCTTTTGTCTCCTTAGGTAGCTTTATTCCTAGATATTTTATTCTTTTTGTTGCAGTAGTTTTCTGGTAGCATCTTTAGGATTCTCTATGTATTGTATCATGTCATCTGCAAACAGTGACAGCTTTACTTCTTCTTTTCCGATTTGGATTCCTTTTATTTCCTTTTCTTATCTGATTGCTGTGTCTAAATCTTCCAAAACTATGTTGAATAAGAGTGTTGAGAGTGGGCAACCTTGTCTTGTTCCTGATCTTAGTGGAAATGTTTTCCGTTTTTCACCATTGAGGACGATGTTGGCTGTGAGTTTGTCATATATGGCCTTTATTATGTTGAGGAAAGTTCCCTCTCTGCCTACTTTCTGCAGGGCTTTTATCATAAATGGGTGTTGAATTTTGTCAAAAGCTTTCTCTCCATCTATTGAGATGATCATATGGTTTTTCTCCTTCAATTTGTTAATATGGTGTATCACGTTAATTTGCATATATTGAAGAATCCTTGCATTCCTGGAATAAACCTCAGTTGATCATGGTGTATGATCCTTTTAATGTACTGTTGGATTCTGTTTGCTAGTATTTTGTTGAGGATTTTTGCATCTATATTCATCAGTGATATTAGCCTGTAGTTTTCTTTCTTTGTGACATCCTTGTCTGGTTTTGGTATCAGGGTGATGGTGGCCTCGTAGAATGAATTTGGGATTTTTCCTCCCTCTGCTATTTTTTGGAAGAGTTTGAGAAGGATAGGTGTTAGCTCTTCTCTAAATGTTTGATAGAATTCATCTGTGAAGCCATCTGGTGTTGGGCTTTTTTTTGTTGGAAGATTTTTAATCACAGTTTCAAGTTCAGTGCTTGTGATTGGTGTGTTCATATTTTCTATTTCTTCCTGATTCAGTCTTGGCAGGTTGTGCATTTCTAAGAATTTGTCCATTTCTTCCAGGTTGTCCATTTTATTGGCATAGAGTTGCTCGTAGTAATCTCTCATGATCTTTTGTATTTCTGCCGTGTCAGTTGTTACTTCTCCTTCTTTTTTTCTAATTCTATTTATTTGATTCTTCTCCCTTTTTTTCTGATGAGTGTGGCTAATGGTTTATCAATTTTGTTTATCTTCTCAAAGAACCAGCTTTTAGTTTTATTGATCTTTGCTATCATTTCCTTCATTTCTTTTTCATTTATTTCTGATCTGATTTTTATGATTTCTTTCCTTCTGCTAACTTTGGGGTTGTTTTGTTCTTCTTTCTCTAATTGCTTTAGGTGCAAGGTTTAGTTGTTTATTCAAGATGTTTCCTGTTTCTTAAGGTAGGATTGTATTGCTATAAAATTCCCTCTTAGAACTGCTTTTGCTGCATCCCATAGGTTTTGGGTCGTCGTGTCTCCATTGTCATTTTTTTTTTTTTTGCGGTACGCAGGCCTGTCAATGTTGTGGCCTCTCCCGTTGTGGAGCACAGGCTCCGGACGTGCAGGCTCAGCGGCCATGGCTCACGGGCCCAGCCGCTCCACGGCATGTGGGATCTTCCTGGACCAGGGCACGAACCCGTGTCCCCTGCATCGGCAGGCGGACTCTCAACCACTGTGCCACCAGGGAAGCCCCTCCATTGTCATTTTTTTCTAGGTATTTTTTTATTTCCTCTTTGATTTCTTCAGTGATCACTTCGTTATTAAGTAGTGTATTGTTTAACCTCCACGTGTTTGAGCCTGTGAATTCTTAAAGGACTTCAGGGAGTCCCCTTCCCAAGCTCCTCCCTCTCCACAAACTTCCAGTACTATTTGCCTCCTGTTGACTCCCTTTTCAGTCCTCTGGCCATGATTTTGACCATGTTTGAATAGAAGTGGTCAGAGGCCAGAGAGAGAGAGAATAAATGTAGTGATGGTTGGCTCCACAGTCTTGGAACTGCAGCTATTCCCAAGGAGAGGAATGCCCCCCTAATCTTAGTTTTTTTTGTTATGAGCTCCCTTAGCTGCCACTGTCACCATGACAACAGGGCAGCCTCAGGGTTTGGGAAGGAGAGATTGGAGAAAAAAAGAGGGAGGGGAGCACTCTCTGAATATTATGAGTTCCCTTTTCAATCCGCAGACTAGAACTAGAGAGCTTCTCCTGCAGCTCTCTATCTTCACTGCAGTGCTCAGTTCTAGGTTTCTAGATGTGTTAAGTTCATGCCAGGAGATAACACAAAGGGGAAAAAAAAGAAAACTCATCATCAATTTAGAAATACTTCACAATACAGTGTTCTTCCTTGATTCCCCCATTACTATTTACTTTCAGCATCTTCAAAGAGCTGTTCCATACAGTTTACTAAATTTTTATAGCCACATTCAGTGGGAGAGACAGGGTGAAGTGTGTTTACCCCATCTACCTGCGAAAGCAACCCTGAAGGAGACTTGTTCCACATTTTTAATTTTGGCCAAAAGAACATTTAACTTAACGTTTACAGATTCATACTTCTCATAAAACATTACGTGAAACCCAAGTTCGTCATTTTAGTATTTATGCCATTCAATTTTGTTTAAATCTATTTGTATTCTTAGCGAATTTTCAAATAGTTATCAATTAAATAATGTTGAGTATCACTTTTTAGTTAGAGTGCCACTTTTAATATGAAATACAGATTTTAGTAAGTGTTTCCTGTTTTAGGATTTCTATAATTTTCCACTGCAGTACACCTAGAGGGTATCAAGATGGGCAGGGAACCTTGCTCTGAGTCTCATGTTATGTTTTAAATTTCCATGAATTTTACATGATATGGCTTTCTTTATTCTAAACTTAAAATGTGTTGTTTGATCCAGCAAAATTTTGAAATAAATATAATGGATGTGTTTAAACCAGTTGTAAAACAGACCCTTTGCACTGCAAGGTCAGTTTTTATGGAGCTAAATTTAAAATTCAGAACTTCCTGAGCATATATTTGTGCCTGACTGGGCTATTCCACACTAGTCAGTTGATTAGCAAAGTGTAACATCTTCTCATTGAGCCCCTTATATGTGCTCCTTGCCCTTTTTTCCTTCTCTTCCCCCAGACTGACAGTGACAGTTAGGTGTTCTATTCCTCCACATGCCTTTGGAGTTGTTCCTACCCCAGCGTCCTGGCAGTGTTGTCACTGATCAGGCTAGTAGTCTCACTAAGGTACTCCTGAAGCCTATTCATCAATACCCTATAAATTTGACTATCATTGTGATTACTATATGGTCTTCAAAAATGTAATTTTTCTTCTCTCTAATCAGTTCTCCAAATCACACAGGACATAATATATGTTTTCTTTCATTGTTTTTGGAAGGTAGCTGGAATTCCTTGAATTTTTATAAATGTGTAGGAAAAGTGTAGAAAAGAAGGAACAAGCAGAATATAATCAAAAAGACATAGAATATCAGGAATCAAATTTAGAAATATTTTCTGATTTACTTCTATAATACTTAAAATTTTAACAACTTACTCATAGATGCACGAATATATATTTTGTTTCATTGATTTTCATTTCATGTTATGAATTGTAGAAGTCTCAAGTGTAGACAGTGAAAATCTGCATATATCCCAATTCTCTTCAGATTTCACTTTTCCATGGTGACCACTATAAAAATTGTAGTGTGTTTCTTTTATAAAAATGTACTCTGCTTTTAAAAAAGTATGTGGAGTCTTTGTCTGAGGGTATAACTATGCATGAGCATGTGTGTGTGTGCATGTATGCACGTGTTTATGTTTATGTAAATACACATGTGATCATAATAATGGTACAGACAATGATTGTAGCCCGAACTCTGTTGTGATAGTGTGTGTCAGAACTCTGCTTTTAAGGCTTTTCTTTAATTTACATCATGTACTATTATTTTACCCATTAAAGAAGTGAGGTCATTAAGCATATACTTCTTAGAATAACTGGCGCAGGCTCATAAAGACCTTAAGAGGTATAGTCAGAACACTGAAACCCATCTTTCTAAATGCAGAGACAATGCTCTGCATCATGTTGATGGATAAACTCCTTAAATCTGCACAGTTTTCTCAGACCCATTAGCATGATGGGTCTATTGTGGATATTTGTTGTAGTTGACAAAGCTGTCCTCCTGTCTCACTCTCTCTCCTTCATGGAAAAGCCTAGAAACAGGTACCTATTCAGAACACAGCTTCATGAACCTGAGGCCCCAAGAGATATGGTGGAGGGAAGACCTTTAGGTCTGTTGTTTATTATTTATCTGACTGTTTTATCCTGGTGTACTGCATGGTTATTAAACATGATATAGAGACCAGGGTTTAGACAGAGGGTCTTCTCCACATCTGCAACCCAGAGTCCTTGCTTCCCGGGAAGACCTGGATTTCCTAGGATTCACCCAGTATGTATTCCCTCTCCTGGATTCGGGATATTGCACAAAGTTAGTCAATTCAAGTGATACTTTGTAATTGTCTTTCCCTCATGCTAAAACAAAACAAAACAAAATACCATAAACCTCTGAAATTCATAAATATTGAGCCCTGAAATGTTTTAAAACATCAATGATGTAGAAGGTCTGCTTTAGGAAACGGTTAGAGAGACAGTGTTTAATTTCTTCTTCATGTTAATGAAGCAAACTACAGGCTAAATAAATATTGGTTATTTTTCCCTGACCTCTTATTTTTCTATCTAGAGTGATGAGTGGGCTAAGAATAAAAAAAGCCACACACACAGAGAACAATATGCATTATTGTTCATCAGACTACTAGTTATCACTAAACACTTAATTTTGGATGTTCATTATAGGCAAGGAAATTGGGATTTCCTTAAAACTCCTTGACCACCCACACAAAGGCACACATACCTAAGCTAACAAGGGATCACATATGTTGGTGAATTGCAAAGAAGTTGTATGTCATATTTATGGATTTGTGAATAGAATAAGCAAAGAGATTGGGATAAATCAATAGGCAGGATTCATTAAATCAGGGTGCTACTAAAGAACTTTAATCTGCAAAAAGACCAAACCATGTTTTGTATACTTGTGTCTCTGATTTGAATAAGGAAAGGAAGGTTGATGCAGCAATTCACTCGCTTTTGCAAACTGAAATATTGAGCCACCCACATGGTATCTGTTCTTCTCTGTGTGGAGGATACACAGATGTTCTGAGCAGAAGAAGATCCTGCTGGCTCAGATACAGCAGTCAAGAAGTGCTTTCCATTGCCTTGAAAAGTATAAAAAGTCATGGTGTATAAAAAGTCATGGTAAAGTATATTGTTATGCACTGAATGGTTGTGTCCGCCCCCCAATACATACATTGAAGCCCTATCGCCCAATGTAATGGTACTTGGAGGTGGGATATTTGGGAGGTAACTAGGTTTAGATTAGGTCTTGAGGATGAGACCTTCATGATGGAATTAGTATTGGTGTCTTTATATGAAGAGGAAGACATCTATCTATCTCCGATATATATATATATATATATATATATATATATATATATATATATATATATATGGTGTATAAATATAAGCATATGTACCTATATACATATACATATATATTCCTTCAAGTTTTATCCATGTTGTTGCAAGTGGCAGGATTTCCTTCTTTCTCATGACTGTATAGATATACACCACAGGTATATTGTACAGATATATACTGAACAATTGTAATAACATTAATTACTGCTAGTATTTGTCAAGAACTTTGTGTGTTCCAGGTACTGATTATAACTGTCTTTCATTATTTAATTAATATTCATGGTAAATGTATGCATTACATAGTATACAACGTGTACAAAGAGGAAAGGAAGGGTTGGGTGCAAATTCACAGAAACAAGAGTGCTAAGGTCATGACACAAAGCCCATCCTTCCTCACCACTGTGCTGGGATATACGTTCCATGAGGTTCTGTAGCCCCTAATTGTGTAGACAACTTTTGGATGCTTTTAAATTTTGTTCTCATAAATGTTTCCATATATTTCATTTTATCGGTGGACCACAATGACTTTCCAGTTTACTATTTTTTTCCTTGATATTTCAATATTTATGTTTTTGTTTGTTTATTGTTGTTGTTGTTATTGTATTTTGCTGTAAAAAACAATGTTGAAATAAACAACCCTAGACATATAACTAAACCCATATATATATGGGTTTATATTTTTGTAGAGCAAATTAATAGAGGGTAGAGGGTCAGAGATGTTCTTTTAAAATATTACTAGATACTGCCAAATTGCTTTTAAAATCTTCTAATAGCACAATATGGCATAATTATCTTTGACTCATTTTACTAGATAGACTCAGAAACACTTTCATAATTATAAAACATGTATTACCTGATTTATAACTTTTGAATAATTTAACCATTTTGCTTTTATTAGCTATTTTTTTTACCCTCTGTTTTTCTTACCTGAGCCTCTTTCACCTGTCTGCAACATTGGGTCAGTTCCCCACCTCATCCAGAGGTGGACAAGTAACCAGAGGAGAGAGCGGAGGCTGAGGAGAGGAGACAATGATGGGGAAATACTTTGAGGATACTTCTTGTGGATTATTGCTTTAAGAGTGTTGCCCAGGTATTACATGGTTATGCTTTAAGTATCAAGGTATAAATAATACCTTACTACAGGTGCATACAGAAGCAATGAGTTTATTTTTCATATGCATGGTAAAATCCCAGGGCAAGCAGGCCAGGACTCTCAGGAAGCTTAAGAATGTCTTCATGGACCCTGCATCCATCTGATTTCCATTTCTGCCTCCTCGGTGGCTAGCGTTTATCCTCTTACTCCAATTCTGGAGGGTGCTTTGATGAAGGGAATTGGGATTCCAGTCAAATGCACACATGGGTGTCAGTCATGTGGGGCAACTTATCAAGGTAAGAATTGGCCCTGCCCCACTCTCATTCCTGAAAGTTGAATTGTGGCTTCCATAAAGGGGTTTAGTGTTTTCTTCAAGAGAGAGCCAGTGATGTTCAGTCAAAGCCATGGCACACATTAACTGTACCCTGACAGAGTTTATAAGAACAGCTTTGAACAGATTGGATACCTAAAAGGAGCTCTGTGAATGTTAGCAATAATTTTAGTTATTTCTCACATGCATTTATTGTTTTCGATCTCAAAATATCCCTACAGTACAATTATTTTCTACATGTTAGAGACGATTAAACTGAGACCACATGTGGCCACATCTCTTGCTGGGGACCCTGCCCTAACTTGCAGGACAGAAATATGAAGTGACGCAATCAAATCATCAAACCCACTTTTTTTTTTTTTTTTTTGTGGTACGTGGGCCTCTCACTGTTGTGGCCTCTCCCGTTGTGGGGCACAGGCTCCTGACGTGCAGGCTCAGTGGCCATGGCTCACAGGCCTAGCCACTCCACCGCATGTGGGATTTTCCCGGACCGGGGCACGAACCCGTGTCCCCTGAATTGGCAGGCGGACTCTCAACAACTGCGCCACCAGGGAAGCCCCCAAACCCACTTTTAAGCGTTAAGTATCATTGCCATCCCAAAGCACTTGAGATGGCTACTGGCCCTTTAAAAGTCTTTTCTCTGGTTTACCTTCTCCTTTGATCCCTGGATGCATTCCATGGGCACATACTGAGGTTTTATGTTAACTCTAACTTTGGCTCTGACCCTGAGGGTCAGTCCACATACTATAATAGGTCCTGTAGTTAGGGCTTGCATTGAACCATAGGCAAGAATCTCCTTTGGTAGACTCTAAACACAGAAAAGAATGTCCCATATGGTGCTTACTGGGAGGCCAGAATCCTCTAAGATAAAAACGAGACCTCAGCTTATCGAGGACAAAAAGTCAAGATGTTGGCAGCAAAAACAGTGTTTTCACCCTGACCTTGAATCGAGGAAATTTGTACCTCATAAAGGCCATGCTCCATTCCATTGGGAGGAGGAATGGTCTAGGTAGGTTTTAATGGCCCACAGAACTCTGGATGCATCCTTAGTAAAATTGGAAGAGGGCAAAGAAGCAATTACAGAAACTCCTGCAGGTCTGCTTAGAGTCCTGTTTGGTGCCAGGAAGCACAGAGGATGTACCTGCAACTTGGTGCCTGACTTTGGCTGACTGTGGATTTAAGAGGCACAGGAGCATCTCTTTCAAACTTACTTCCAAACAGTTTGTAGAGGGGGGTGTAAAATTAATCTTAATTTTTAATTGAGATATAATCGAAATATCACACTGCATAAGCTTAAGGTGTACAACTGTTGACTTAATATATTTATAGACTGCAGTATGATTATAATCATAGTTTTAGTTAACACCTCCATCACATCACATAATTATCATTTCTTTTTCGTTGTGAGAACATTTAAGATCTAGTTTCGTAGCAACTTTTAAGTATACAATACAGTATTGTTAATCACTGTGTTGCATATTATATCCTCAGAACTTATTCATCTTCTTACTGTAAGTTTGTGTCCTTTGACCAACATCTCCCTATTCCCCCCACCCTCCAGCACCTGGGAAGCACTACTCTACTCCCTGTTTCTATGAGTTCTGGCTTTTTTTTAAGATTCCACATACAAGTGGTATCATCAGTATTTGTCATTCTCTGTCTGACTTATCTCTGAGTGGACACATTTTTCGACAGAAACACCAAGAGTAGAGGATTTACACAGCTATGCACAAGCACCTGGAAAAACAGTAGACACTGAATATGTATTAGAACAGATTCGACTACAGGTAATTCTTTTTTGGTCACAACTTTGTCGCTATGTCCTACAGCAGAGTCCGGAACTATTTTAAAATATACATATATACATATGCATATATATATGCATACATATAATGATTATAGAAAAATTGTGGGTTTTTTTCGGGGTTTTTTGTTTTGTTTTGTTTTTTGTGGTACGTGGGCCTCTCACTGTTGTGGCTTCTCCCATTGCGGAGCACAGGCTCCAGACGCGCAGGCTCAGCGGCCATGGCTCACAGGCCCAGCCGCTCCACGGCATGTGGAATCTTCCTGGACCGGGGCATGAACCCGTGTCCCCTGCATGGGCAGGCAGACTCTCAACCACTGTGCCACCAGGGAAGCCCGAAACAATTGTTTTAATGTGGGTAGAGCTGATGCAGTAGCTCAGATTCAACAATCTATGAATTCAAGATTTAAATCACATTTATCACCAAGTTTGTGGCACAAGAATAGGCTTTTGGTGTTTGAAGCATTACTAGAATAATTATCTATTTCACTCCTTCATAAAAGACTAAAAGATTATAATCATTTTCCTACTGTTATGTAATTTTCTTAATATGAATTATTGAAATTTATGAAATTTTGTTATCACCAAGAATGATAATGTGTTCCTGCTTCACCTGATCTAGTCAAAATTGGTATTGATATATTAAACAGTTTTCCCTGGGATTCTAATTTAACATTTTCCAGTACTTGGAAGTTTTAGGAGCCATTACCCTTTGTTATTTTCCTTCATGGAGTGCTTAAGTGGCCATGTTCTTTCCATTGTGTTGAGTACTCAGGAGCACAGTCACCCACAACATGCTAACATATTCCAAGATTTCAGGTAGAAGCTCCTTAGAATTTTCCATCTTTTTAAAATTAATTTCCCCCAAATTTTATGATTCTTCTGCAAACCTTGACTGAAAGATTTTTGTACACCAAACTTTAGGTTTGTTATTGATAGTATTTAGGTAAAAAATAATTCAAATAAAATCCACAAAATAAGACAGACAGTTGTAATACAAAGAGTTGTTGTAATACAAACTTGTAATACAAAGAGGCAGTTGTAATACAAAGAGGAATGTCAAAGTTAGAATTTTCACTGTTTCCCTTTGAGTGCAAAAGGATGGGACTTAGCATATGTCATCAAATCAAAGAATCATCAATTTAAGATGCAGCTTAATGAAAGAAAAGTGCCGAATTGCATTATAGCTTAATGCTTATAATCCTTAGCTTGTACTTGTTGAAAGAATCCTTTGCAAATTATACAGAAATGAGTCCTAATACTTATCTATATATAAGATATATAAATATCCTATTATACTTACTTATATATACAAAAGAAACTAATTAGTTAGGGTCCCATAAGTATCTTCACAGTCTGCATCCAAATCTTCAGAATCAAGTTTAAACTCAGAACTATCAATATCCATGATGTTCCATGTAATATTGTTACCTGAGATGGTAATGTGACATTTCTTAATGAAAAACATGCCTTCTTTCCCTGTAAGACTTCCCTCCAAGACACTGGAACCAGCTCTGCTAAACGTTATGCTGGTGATCTTACCAGAAAATGTCAACAGAAGGTTTTCAGACAAGTTTATGTGTGTATATGAAATGACAGTATGCTCTGTCAGATACCATTAATTATATAGTTTTTTTTCCCTCTAGGATGGAAAATGTAAGAAGATGTGCATATCAAAATGAATGAAACAAAATTGATGTTTGTAATGGTTGATAAAAGGAGCACCAATTTCTGATCTGGTTCTTGGAGAATGTATAGTTAACTTGGATTCAGCAAGGTGAGATTCTCCACCCAGAAAGAAAGAATGGGTGTAAAGGGGGTGAAAAGGAGCCCTGTGTGTCACAGTGATTTATTAATAGGGTGGTGGCTTGGGAAGGAGCAGGAATCTCACCCTGCAGTGCTGACTCCCCAGGGAGCATACTCAGATTCAAATCCTGTTCATACTTGCAGAAACTGGGGCTATGTTATAGAGAATGCAGCAAGACTAGAGGTGAGAGATGTGAGACTGAAATAGGCTTATTTGGTTTTGAATTTCAATGAAATGAGACTCTTCTCTGTCACTTTGTGTCCACTACATGTAGGGGGTCTTGGGGGATTAACAGATAAATTCCCTGTTCTCTGAGATTTCATTCCAGTGGGGATTCAGAAAACTAAACTGTGGGTAGTGAGCTGTGCTTGGGAAATCCGAGGCCAGGAATCAGACCTGGAATGGGATGCACAGGAAGGCGTCTAGGAGAGCACATCTGAGGAAGTGCTCTTGTGAGAAGCAGTGAGGCAAACTGGGGGCAGGGAGGAGAGAGAAAAAAACTGTGTCTTTGCCACAGGCAAGGGCAGGTAAGGAGGCCAATGCATCTGAGGGCACGCTGGGCACAGTTACTTGTGAAGATGTCAGGGGCAGGAAAGGCATAGCTTGGTGGGACCGGGCAGGTGAGAGAGGGAGGAAGGTCAGGAAGTGAGGCAGGTGCAGCCCACTGAGGAACACCTGCGTGTTGAGGAATTTTGAAGGTCTGGATCTTGTTCCTGGACAGTTACCCCAGCCCATGAAGTCTGCCTGTAGGAAAGGCAATCATAAGAAATGTGGATGGTCCCTGTCCCCTGGGGAGACCCCTGGATGTTACCAGGAGGGGTTCTGAGCCTGAAGAGGAGCAAGAGTGGAGGGGAGAGAGTGAGTTCTCAGTTTCACGGACCGGCAGGGACCTTGAGTGCCCTGTTCACCTGTCTGTCTCCACCCTCACGCCCTCCCCGACCCACCCGAGTGCAGGCTGCTGTCCCCTAGGTCATTTTGCGTGTAAGCGGGATGGATGCATTGGTTCTAAGGTTCGGAGCTGACTGCTCACAGCGCCATCTGGCGTCCACACGCGGGACCCGAGAGCAGCCTTGACAGGAAACTGAGGCCGAAGCTGGTCCACAGCCGCGCACTGGAGGGACCTAACTGGGAGCGAGACAGGTGAGGTTGGCAGGGGACGCGCAGGTGCCCCAGTCTGGCGGTGGACGGGCTTTTACAGGCCCCTTCTCACTGGCTCCTGGATCGCGCTGTGCGTCTGTTCTCTTAGAGGCTCTTTGATTTCCAGACACAAGCCTTGTGATTTTCTTGCAGAGCGTTTCCCGGCTGCGTTCTTTTCATCAGCTCTTTGATGGGGCGATGTAGCAATAGTTCGCCAAATCTAATACTGGTAGATTATTAATACTTTGTCTATCAAGGGTAAACAGTATTTACTTTAGCTTTGTTTAATCATTCTCAGTTTCAGGTTTTTTTCTTCCTTCCTCCCGCCCTTCCTCAGTCCCTCCCCCCACACCCTTCTTTGTTGGCATATTGCTAACAAAGATTCTCTCTGACAGAACTCTAGCCAGGCCCCTCTGAGCTCTCCTCTAGACTAAGCCTCAGCCTAGGCCTATAAAGACTTGAAAAAAAACGGTTTCTAACAGCCCAGGCTGCCTCTCTAGGTTAACCCTGGACCCTTCCCACTCCCATTAAAGTGCTGGTCTGAGAAAACTCAGCTAAAGGAATTTACTGTTTGTTGCATCCCACTCCTGGAGATAGGCCCCTATCTCTGTGGGAGCCTAAGTTTGATAAGTGCTGGTTAAAAAACTCAGATGGGTTACAGGGAACAGCACTCCTTCCCCACTTTCTGTAACTCTCCATTTTCCTGACTCTACTGAGTGCCCCCTCCCTGCACCCACTCTCCCTTTTCCCTTGTTCTCCCTTGAAAATGCTCAGTCACCTCCGAGCAAACAGAAGTGGAGTTCAGTTCACACTGCGCCTTTTCCCTGTGACAACAGTATGCTTCTGACGAAAATCTGTGCTTACCCCTTTAACTGGAGTCAGGTTTGTTTATCTTTGACAGCTAATCTGGCTCCATGGCTGGAATCTGGATCAGAGGCACCACTAGATGGTCCAACATGACAGACCTCTTATCTCTGTAGAAACCTTTGATCTCCATTCCTCTTGCCTGTTTCGGTATCTGGTGGTGAGTCCAGCTCCTGACCCAGTGCTCCAGACAGATGTCTGTTGAATCATGGTTTTGATTCTGACAATTCTGAGTACACTCACACTCTCTGGGGTGAGGTTAGAGTATCAGACTTATTGTGTGTGCTGGAATGGAAGTCCTTGCTGGCTCCTTGTTTTGAGTAGGGGTCATTCCCAGAATCCTGTGATAGGAAAAAAAAGATTTCCCTGGCTCTTTTTAAAACTGAGATATAATTGACATATAATATTGTATTAGTCTTATATGTACAGCATAATAAGATATATATACCATCACATGCTTTGTTAACATCCATCACCACAAGTAGTTACAATTATTTTTTTATTGTGATGAGAACTTTTAAGGTTTACTCTCTTAGCCACTTTCAGATATTCAAGACAGTTATTGTTAACTATAGTCATCATGCTGTATGTTACATCCCCAGGACTTATTTATCTTATAACTGGAAGTTTGTACCTTTTGACTACTTTCACTCATTTCACCCATTCCCACCACCCACTTCTGACAACCACCATTTTTTTCTCTGATCTATGAGTTCCTTTGCTTTTGTTTTGTATTCCAAAACTGACATCATACATTATTTGTCTTTCTCTGACTTATTTAACTTAGCATAATGTCCTCAAGGTCAATCCATGTTGTCACAAATGGTAGGATTTCCTCATTTTTATGGCTGAATAATATTCCTTTGTGTGTATGTATATCTATATCTCACACTTTCCTTATCTGTTTATCTGACAGTGGATACTTAGGTTGTTTCTGTGTCTTGGACATCGTAAATAATGCTGTGGTGAACATGGGGGTGCAGAGTTTTTTTTTTTTTGAGATACTCATTTCATTTTCTTCAGATAAATACCCAGAAGTGTAATTGCCAGATCATATGGCAGTCAGATTTTTAGTTTCTTTGAGGAGCTGCCATACAGTTCTCCATAGTGGAAAACTCCATATGTTCTCCATAGCCAATTTACATTGCCACCAACAGTGCACAAGGGCACCCTTTTCTCCACACCCCCTCCAGCATTTGTCATTTCTTGTCTTTTTGATAATGGCCATTGGCTATTTAATTCTGGCTCTTTTTAAGGCATCTTTTTTCTCTCTATTTGATCCTGGTCCTCTAATGGGAAATTTTTAAAAATTGAAGTATAGTTAATTTACAATGTTTACAAACAACATTTACAATGTTGTTACAATGAATGTATACATATATTCTTTTTCAGAGTGTTTTCCATCATAGGTTATTACAAGATATTGAATATAGTTCCCTGTGCTCTATGCTATATAGTAGTAGTAGGTCCTTGTTGTTTATCTATTTTTTATATAATAGTGTGTTGTGTATCTCTTAATCCAATGGGAACTTCTTGGTTGACAAATCTCCTGTCTCAGACTCCAGCTGGCAATATGCCACCACATCACTAACTCTCTCTACTACTTCTCCTGGTGTCATTAACTTACTAATGATAATTCGGAACCTTAATGGTTTCTTTGACTTCTCAAAGGCCTGGCTTCCCATGACCCCCTTTTACCATCTTCCACTTTCCCTTCAGCTCCTTGGTATCCTGCCACATCTTCCTTCAAGACTTACCTCTGCCACACTTCCGTTTACTCTGTCCAGACCTTTCTAACTCCAGCTCCTCAATTCTCTATATTCACTGGAACTTTAGGCCCCCGCCCCACTGGGGGCTCTCAATGATTCAGAGACCCCCAAAAGCAACTTCCTGGGGCTGAAAAGAAAACAAAAAGACTAATTGGAAACGGACTAGATATTTTATCCACTTAGATGAGGCTTTGGAGATATCCAGAGAACTACTTGATGTCACCACAGTCTCTTACCTAAAATGTAGTACACAGCCTCTATAAGATTACACATCAAAGCAAAGAAAATCTCAAAATTCCCTAGATAAATATTGGTAAAAAACTTTAGCCCTCATATTGAACAGTTTAACTTTAAACCATTTGCCGTAAGTTCATTGCCAATAAAAGATATAAAATGGAGAAAAAAAAAGAAACCAATTCTATAAATTCGTGAGTTTTTTATTATTATATTTATGCCTGACTCATGACTAAAGTTTTAAAAATAAAACCATAAGGTCTCGACTTGTGTCTTTGTGAATGTGTGTGTGTGTGTGTGTGTGTGTGTGTGTGTATTTTTCCCCTATCTCCTGATGGTATTAACTCATTAATCTAAAAATCCCTTAAAGGAATTCTATCCTAATTGGTTTAGAAAGAAATAAGCATTTATATATTAAATCCTCCTAAATTCCCAGAAATATAAGAGCCAACTCAAAGGTTGTCCAAATTTACATGGGATGGCTAAGTTTTTGGTAAATAAGACTATTTTGATATTGTTGACTTAATAATGCAGATATATCTTCAGAGTTGGAAACATTAAATATAATGCAAGCATACATTTCTATTCTACTTGGGTTTACTAGTCAAATAAGTTAATATTATATGCAGTAGATGTTTAAGATTACACAAATGATAAATTTAAATTAAATAAAATTGAGTCATTGTTTGGACAAACTTTATTTCAATAATAATTGTGTTTTGTAATATGTCTTCCTGAAAATACTTTCCAAAATATATTTGGAAACTTGTAAATTTACATTTATGCAAAGTTAAGTAATATATATCCATTTAATATCTAAATAATTTCAAAATAAGATAAGGTATTGAAACATTCATTAAGCATATGCTTAATTTTATATAATTTTGGCTTCTTAATTTTATATGGTGCAGAGAGGCTAAAAATAATTGGATCTGTTAACAAACAGTTCTTGAAAGGAATATTATGTTGTGAGATCAAAGCTAGCTAAAATTAAATGTGTATGTTTATAAGCCTCATTTTTAAATGAGCCCAATAATGTATTGATACAAATTGAGAGTTTGATTTTCTCTCTGTTAAAGTGACAAAGTTTCTTAGACTACAGGTCTGTTTTTAATAGGAGATTGTAAAAATTTCATTACTTTTTGAGTAATCTTAAACAAAGATTATGTGGCTTATTCAAAATAATATCCCATGTTTCAGGTTGCCTTTATCACACCCTTGATTTCTTAAGAGAATAGAGTACTATTGTTAAAAGAGATAAATTTTATCCAGATTTATATTTACATTTGAAATCTTTTATTGTCACTTTTTTTTAACATCTTTATTGGGGTATAATTGCTTTACAATGGTGTGTTAGTTTCTGCTTTATAACAAAGTGAATCAGTTATACATATACATATGTTCCCATATCTCTTCCCTCTTGCATCTTCCTCCCTCCCACCCTCCCTATCCCACCCCTCCAGGCGACCACAAAGCACCGAGCTGATCTCCCTGTGCTATGCGGCTGCTTCCCACTAGCTATCTGCCTTACGTTTTGTAGTGTATATATGTCCATGCCTCTCTCTCGCTTTATCAAAGCTCACCCTTCCCCCTCCCCATATCCTCAAGTCCATTCTCCAGTAGGTCTGTGTCTTTATTCCTGTCTTACCCCTAGGTTCTTCATAACATTTTTTTTCGTAAATTCCATATATATGTGTTAGCATACGGTATTTGTCCTCTTTCTGACTTACTTCACTCTGTATGACAGACTCTAGGTCTATCCACCTCATTACAAATAGCTCAATTTCATTTCTTTTTATGGCTGAGTAATATTCCATTGTATATATGTGCCACATCTTTATCCATTCATCCGATGATGGGCACTTAGGTTGTTTCCATCTCCGGGCTATTGTAAATAGAGCTGCAATGAATATTTTGGTACATGACTCTTTTTGAATTATGGTTTTCTCAGGGTATATGCCTAGTAGTGGGATTGCTGGGTCATATGGTAGTTTTATTTGTAGTTTTTTAAGGAACCTCCATACTGTTCTCCATAGTGGCTGTACCAATTCACATTCCCACCAGCAGTGCAGGAGTGTTCCCTTTTCTCCACACCCTCTCCAGCATTTATTGTTTCTAGATTTTTTGATGATGGCCATTCTGACTGGTGTGAGATGATATCTCATTGTAGTTTTGATTTGCATTTCCCTAATGATTAATAATGTTGAGCATTCTTTCATGTGTTTGTTGACAGCCTGTATATCTTCTTTGGAGAAATGTTTATTTAGGTCTTCTGCCCATTTTTGGATTCGGTTGTTTGTTTTTTTGTTATTGAGCTGCATGAGCTGCTTGTAAATTTTGGAAATTAATCCTTTGTCAGTTGCTTCATTTGCAAATATTTTCTCCCATTCTGAGGGTTGTCTTTTGGTATTGTTTATGGTTTCCTTTGCTGTGCAAAAGCTTTGAAGTTTCATTGGGTCCCATTTGTTTATTTTTATTTCCATTTCTCTAGGAGGTGGGTCAAAAAGGATCTTGTGATTTATGTCATAGAGTGTTCTGCCTATGTTTTCCTCTAAGAGTTTGATAGTTTCTGCCCTTACATTTAGATCTTTAATCCATTTTGAGCTTATTTTTGTGTATGGTGTTAGGGAGTGATCTATTCTCATACTTTTACATGTAGCTGTCCAGTTTTCCCAGCACCACTTATTAAAGAGGCTGTCCTTTCTCCACTGTACATTCCTGCCTCCTTTATCAAAGATATATTGTCACTTTTGTTAAATGGACAACTAAATATCACAATGAAATACAATGTTAGATTTCTCCAAGAAACAGGACCACAGGACCAATAGTATGTGTGTGTGTGTGTGCGTGTGTGTGTTTTTGCACGTGCACGCACGTGTGTGTATGACAGGATATTATTTTTAGGAATTTGCTCATGCAGTTATGGAGGTCCAGAAGTTCCACAATCTGCAATCTGTCAGCTACAGAACCAGGAAAGGGGGTCGTATAATTTTGTCCAAGACCAAAGACCTGAGAACCAGGGGACCACTCATGAAAGTCCAATGTCTGAAGGCTGATAACTGTGATGTCTCAGGTTAAGGAAAGATGGACACCCAGCTCAAGAAGAGAAAGAGGGAATTTGCCCTTTCTTTGCCTTTTTGTTCTATTCAGGCCCTCTATTCGATTAGATGGGTTTTGTTGCTCAGTCTACTGGATCAAATGCCAATCCCTTCCAGAAACGTCCTCACAGACACACCCAGAATTAAAGATGTATGAACTGTCTGCACTTCCCTTAGCTCAGTCAAATTGACACATAAAATTCGTCATCCCAGATCTCCCCTTGCCAACTTTACATCTATAGGTGACACCTTAAAGCATACTTAATCTCCAAATAGAGACAAGAACAAGGTCATAATTCTGCCTGACATGATAAAACTACCCTGCATACAATCAAAAACACACCTACCCCTTCCTCAGAAGAGGAGGTATTGTGCTTGAGTAAAAATGACTATTCTCCTTGATATCTGGGAACAAATAGTATGATGTAAAATTAACAATACTTAAATACTAATGATGTAAGTTTAGTATATTTTATGTTACATGATAAGTAAATAAGAGGATAGGAAACAAAGATATGTATATATGCACACGGCTGTACTCATAACAGTATAAGGAGGAACTGCTCATGAAAGTTATACTCCTTGTTTCTATATCTGGTTATTTAGTAGTAGCTGGTATTTATGACTACATTTTTCTACTAAAATTCTATATTCCTTTTGCTTCAGCAGGCTCTTAACTGCTTATTGATCTTTACCTGGTGGGGGGACATAAGTTCATTTCTGAAGGGTCTGGGCCATTGCTAGTGTTACTTGGATTGCATTGTTGCAGTTTTCCATTGATCTTAATCACAGCGCAGGGTGATAGCAAGAGAAACTCTTAGGGATATTCTGTATTCCAGACATACTCTTCCTTACCTCCATTGTGCAGGAATTTTCCAATTTCCCTTTGATACTGACAAAGATTCTTTGTTTGACCAAACTTTAATCGGGTTCCTGAAACTTCTCCTAGGCCCATATGGACACTTGCTTGTAAAAACAACCTCAACAAGAATCGTGCTGTGTCAGTTTAGCAAGAGTCTCTGATTCTTGTCGGATCACTCTTGATATCTATCGGGTTTCTCATCTTCCTTCATTTACCAGGTGATATCTGATCTTCAGCAAGAATCCTGTTAGATCAATTAGCCAGAAACCTCTATACCTTCTAATGTTTCATCTTAGTAATTTTCCATCCACTGACTCCCACAAGGTCCCTTGGCTATAAATTCCCACTTGCCCCTGCTGTATTTGGAATAGAACCAGTTCTATACTGAGGTCTATTTTCCCCTATTTCAACAGTCCTGAATAAAATCTGTTTTGACCACTTTAATATCCAGCTATACTTTTTCTTTGACAGAGACAGTACTGTAACTCGGATAGGATCAGTTACATCATTGGAGCCCAGATAACTCACCCAGGACCCTAAGTGCATACCTTTGAAGATTTGGTCTTCACTCCTGACTGAATGATCAGGGATCCATCAGTGAGTTTGACTTCTAAACCAGAAAAATGTTCCCTGTAACTTGTATGTACAGATGTTGGTTCTTAAGAATGAAGTGTACTTTCGAAGGTAGGTTAGAGTCCCAGGCAAAGAGAGGCTGGGATAGAGAGCTGGGCTTCTCTGTTTCTAGAAGGCAGGAAGGTGCGAATTGGGTTGGAGTTCCAAGCTCTCTGTTCATAAGTATCAAGGTAGCATTAGTTAAGAACATGGGACCTTCTCCTTGGACTGAAAACTCCCTACTGGGACTCCTGCTGAAATTGTGTTGTGCCAGTTCTGTTCTTCCTTTCTTGTTGGCATGATTTTACTAAGGATAACTTGAAACTTCAGCGGTGTCTTTGGGAAATTTAAGGTCTTCCCACACTGGCTTCTCTAAAACCTGTCCCTTCCCATCACAGCTGCTCCTGCTTCCTCCTTTTACTGCTTTGGATCTTCCCTCCAGTTCCCTTGATTCTTTGACATGTTCCCCTTCAACCCCCTACCTCCTCCAACCCTCTTTCCATGCTGAAAGACTTTTCCCACCTCAGCCCCTCTTCTCCCTGTAGTCGCTTGAACTTTAGCCCCCACCCTGCCCTCCATGGAGAGCTCGCAAGGGATTAAGGGACTCCCAAATAATGTCCACTGAAAAAATGCACAAGGTGAGAATTGTGAGTTAAATTTTATTTGGGACTATAGTCTGGGAGACAGCCTCTCAGATAGCTCTGAGGAACTACTCCCAAGAGGTAAGGGGCAGGTCAGTACATATGTGATTTTGGTGAAGGGGGGTACATAAAATCAAGCACACATTTTGGCAGAAGGTTGTTGTTAGTCACAAGAAGTTTGCTTTTAGTCATGAGGAGCAGATGTCTGTCTCCTTTAATGATTTTAGCACTTTTCTAGACATGAGAAGATGAAAGAATTTGGATCATAAAACTTCTCCAGAAAATATCTATCTGAAGGCCTGTTTTGCCAGTTTTTCCCAGAACACAGAGTGCCTCATTCCTGATCTCCACCCTGAACTCCTTTCAGGGAGTGTTGATGATCAGTGACTATAGTGGCTACTGACTTCATTCTTGTAGAAACAGAAGGCAAGTGACAATTTTTAGTCATAAATTTGTTACCATTTTGTCTCTTGATGCTAGGAATGTTCATTCCTAGTTCAGGCAAGGATTTTGTTGATAGGTCACTCAATGTGCTATTGATAGACTAGGCCTTATTAACAGTAGTCAAAAGTCTCTGGACCACCTGTATTAGTAGTCTATTATGGTCCAGGAAATGTTTCCATCTTGTTTCTTCTTCCCATGTCTAGAGTTACACTATTACAGTCACAGATCTCATGTAGAACTATATAGCTGGTCAACTGCTTCAAGTTGCTTAGTCATCATTTCATCAAAGCACAGTCACACATTTGGTAATGCAAGAAACAACAATCTTGTAAAATAGGCAGAATACAAGTAATATAGCCAATAGTATCACTAAGGTCATAAGAAAGAATATAATCCAAGGATCTCCATTAGGTATGGACCAGTATATCCCTAGGCTAGTCTGTTCTATACCAATTCTGTACAGCAAAGAAAGTGACATACAGCATTGTTCATAAAGCACCCAGTCCAATTTCCTAGTGTTATCAATCTTGTTATCCTTGGTATGGTTTAACTTTTCTCAACATAAGGGGGGCCTTAAACAATCATAGTCTGTTATTAGCCATGTTAATCCATCCCACAACAGAGAAATTATATTCTTTGGCTGAAATTTTGCTTGTTGCTCTGATTAAGCTTGGGTAACTTTAAAAGAAAATTTACATTTATGGTGATGGTCAGAACAAGTATGATTTATTGGCCAAGTGAGGGAGTGCCATCCAGTAATGTCAATAGTGGCCCAAACTGAACTATAATTTCTTTCTGCTAGAATAATTTCCTAAGGGCATACAATAAGAGCCTTGGAGTGAAGAAATCTACCAAGGTAACCCAGAAGTATTGAACATAGGTAATTCACCATAAATCTAACAATTGGATTAATTTTAAACTCTTATGTATAAGACTGTACCAAAGAAAGAAATACATTTGGTTTGTAAGCAAAGTTGTGGTCAATTATCAATGTAATTGGTATACAGGCCTGGTCTGTCATCTTGGTCAGCTGTCCATTTACAATGTTGTCTTCTTCTCATCCTTATCTGGGAGATTCTCCTTCTTGAGCACTGTTTTAAGGTGGTTTTGAGGTCAGCAGTCCTGAATAGGCCAGTCTAGTGCAGAGGCCCTTTCTGAGTGGAAACATTAATCCAAGAGTGAATTCCCTTCAGTTTTGCTGTGCATGAGCTAGTTAAGAGTACCTGATAAGTGTCCTTCCACCTAGGTTGTTAACAGTCCTTTAATTTATGTATTTTCCAGTATGCATAATCCTCTGGTTGCACATCATGAGGCATCTGATCTTCATCCAAAGACAGATTACTGAGATAAGCTTCAGAAAGAAAATTAGAGTGTCCTTTTAACAATTCAATTAAACTTTACAATAATATAACAACTAGGAGCTGTCTTAGTAAATTTTGACCTTAATTAACAAAACTAAAATTTAATATCTACTGAAACATAATCTTTTTCTCTCTAAAACTACCCTCATTTCTACCAAATATAGCCAAATTAAGAGTAATCTGTTTGCAAAATAAGTCTGGTTTCAATGAACTTGACCTGATGATTTACATAAGTGTAATTGATCATACAGGCTGTTTTAAAATTGGCTTTGCTGGAACTTCTTATAAGGAATCTCAGATTAAATTTTTAAAAGGCCCCTCAAGGCCAGGAAAACCATTCCAAGAACTTGTCACAGATTTCATCTGCAGTATCTGTAGATTTGGATGAATTCCTCCCTTTCCACAGTCCCCAAATACTTTGAGATTCTTGCACCTGTTAGGAGGTGCCCTTCCTAATTTATCTGATAAAGCTGCTGGGAACCGAAGAGATTCCAATATCTGGAGGGATCAGATGGAAAGAAAAGATAAATGTTTCAATTTTGCTTATAAAGTTATAATTTACTAAATTGCTATAAGTCATAATTAGCTTCAGGGGAAGGGTATCCTTATATCTGGAAAACACAGATTAAAAGCTAGTAATATTTCAGGCAGAAGCCATAACAATTATAACTGTATTCACCAGTTCACTCAGGCTTATGAAACTAATCCTTTTTGTTAACATTTTTATGGATCAGTAAGGTTTTCCATTAGAATTCTGTAATTTCTTACCCATTTCAGTCGTATGATCTGAAAGTTATCATAAAGCTGTACTTGCAAAATCCTTGCTAAGAAACTTCTTGAAGAGGAAGCATTTTTGCAAAGGTATCAGAGTAAAACAATAACTGTCTATGAATGACAAAACATTTAAGAAGGCATGGTTAAAGACCTGATTACAATGCAATTGAAAAAGAGACTGGTTACTGTTGTGACATAGAACATCTTAAGATAATAGCTAGAATTATGATTGACAATTTTTTACCAGGCCATGCCAGATTTTTAGAAACTCCATATAATTTCTACACTATCTAGATTAATAATATTTACCCATATAATATAACCGAAGAAGATTTGTTATTCATTGGACAATGCTTCCCATGTAATTTACCGTAACAGATGAACCTAATCAGTTTAATAGCTCTCTTTGGTATGTTTCAGGAGCCCTTTGAAGCATCCCAAAGTTAGCTAGAGGTCAAAGCTAAGTGCCCTCGGATGAATGGATAAAGAAGATGTGGCACATATATACAATGGAATATTACTCAGCCATAAAAAGAAACGAAATTGAGCTATTTGTAATGAGGTGGATAGACCTAGAGTCTGTCATACAGAGTGAAGTAAGTCAGAAAGAAAAAGACAAATACCGTATGCTAACACATATATATGGAATTTAAGAAAAAAATGTCATGAAGAACCTAGGGGTAAAGCAGGAATAAAGACGCAGACCTCTTAGAGAACGGACTTGAGGTTATGGGGAGGGGGAAGGGTGAGCTGTGACAGGGCGAGAGAGAGTCATGGGCATATACACAGTAACAAACGCAGTAAGGTAGATAGCTAGTGGGAAGCAGCCGCATGGCACAGGGATATTGGCTCGGTGCTTTGTGACAGCCTGGAGGGGTGGGATGGGGAGGGTGGGAGGGAGGGAGACGCAACAGGGAAGACATATGGGAATATATGTTTATGTATGACTGATTCACTTTGCTATAAAGCAGAAACTAACACACCATTGTAAAGCAATTATACCCCAATAAAGATGTTAAAAAAAAAAAAAAGGTAGTACAATACTTTTTCATTTAACCAAAGTGACAATAAAAGATTTCAAAGGCAAATACAGAATACATCATTTGAAAGGCAAAACAAACAAACAAAAAACACACCCAACCAAAATCTGTTATCAAAAGTAGCTTCATAGTCCAAGAAAAGTTTGTTTTCTTAACAAAAACAGAAAACCAAACTCCAGTCTTGCATCAGCTTACTTTTACTAACAAAATTCATTTACTTAAGTTAATTCAATCTAAATTTAGCCAATCCTGACCATGCACAAAACTCTTCTCAGGGTTCCTTTTCCACAAACCTTCCATAACTTTTGGTATCCATATTAGTTTGTCCCTTATCTGTCCCCTCCAGAAACAACCAGCTCTAGGAAAACATTATTTTTCTTTTCCTTTAAAAAAATGCAATTCCATTCCTCATAACTTCTTTTATTGAAAGCATACATCCTACTTTGCTACTGTGTACTGAAATAGTTCCCTTATTATATCTAGTATCTTTAATTACATATTTAAGTTAGAATCCTCAACTCTTAAAAACCTTAATTTCTAGTGAAAACCAGTAAGTAAGCAATTATGAGCTCTCTTTTACATGAGCATTTTTTTAGATTGGCAAACATAAATACCAATAATAATTTCTAAAAAAACATGTGCTTTCTTATAGAAAATATTTCATTGTGACACCAAACATATTTATTAATAGTCCTAAGTACCTTTAGTTTCTCTATAAAAGGAAGCCAATATTCAGTAATTAATGATTAAGTATCTTATTTTGTTTGACAATGACCTAACTATTCAATAAACTTCTATCATTTAATTTAATTTAGCACAACTCTAAAATTTAAAGTTACCAAATATCTGGAGAGATTATTTTAGGTAGACATTCCTAAAACATAATTATTCCAAAAGAGCTCACCCAAAAGCTCTTATCTCATTTACATTTAACTTATTTACAAAAAATTCCATCATACCAAGTTATTTTTCCTGTGGACAAATTTGCAACAGATATAATAAGATCTAATTTGATTTCTGTTAAACCAGGGTACATTAAAAGTGTTATACTTAATGTTGATGACTCTAAAGACATGCCTATATTAATTATATCAACAAGCTTAACATTTTTTTCACACACACACTGTATTTTATTTTTACAAGAGATAAATAAACTGACACCAAGCATTGTAAACGGATGACTACAACAAAAGCAACAACGATTGCAATTACCAAACACGAAATACACTCATACTATGTCATAATATTGACATTCAGTCCAGTAATCCTCCACTATAACAGCTCCTTTACCTTGCAGTGAAAATTGACTTGTATATTTTTTGCCTCTGAGTCCTTGTGGGATTTTTTTTTATTCAAACACAAAGTCACAAAAAATTATAATCATCCTCATCAGTTCACTCAGTCCCATGTAATTAGTTTTTTTTCATCTTGATCTTTTATTACCACTTTTATGAGTTCATCAGTTTACCATTAGAGTTCTGAAAATGCTTATTCATTCAGTTCAGCAGTATAGTCAGTTACCAGAAACCTGTACTTGTCAGGGTCTTTTCCATGAATTCCTTGAAGATGAAACGCTTTTATAGGAACATTTTTGCAAAAACATCAGAGTACACCCAGAACTGTCTGTAAGTGAAAACAGACTTAAAAATGATCACGGTAAAAGATTTGATGAAAGTTCATAATAATAAAATTGCCAAGGAGATTTAGTTATTTCTGAGATATACATTTTAAAGTAATAACTAGAATTATGACTTATAACATAATACCAGAACATATAAGATTTTTAGAAATTTCATGTAATGTCTGAAACATTTATATTAACATATTTCCATACAAATAACCCAAAGAAAGTTTAGTATTAGTTGTTTTTGTTTGTTTGTTTCTTTTTTTATACTACAGGTTCTTATTAGTCATCAATTTTATACACATCAGTGTATACATGTCCATACCAACCGCCCAATTCAGCACACCACCATCCCCACGACACCGCGGTTGTCCTCCGTTGGTGTCCATATGTTTCTTCTCTACCTCTGTGTCTCATATTCTGCCCCGCAAACTGGTTCATCTGTACCATTTTTCTAGGTGCCACATACATGCGTTAATATATGATATACGTTTTACTCTTTCTGACTTACTTCACTCTGTATGACGGACTCTAGATCCATCCATGTCTCAACAAATGACTCAATTTCATTCTTTATATGGCTGAGTAATATTCTATTGTATATATGTACCACAACTTCTTTATCCATTCATTAGTCGATGGGCATTTAGGTTGCTTCCATGACCTGGCTATTGTAAATAGTGCTGCAATGAACATTGGGGTGCATGTGTCTTTTTGAATTATGATTTTCTCTGGGTATATGCCCAGTAGTGGAATTGCTGGATCATATGGTAATTCTATTTTTAGTTTTTTAAAGAACCTCCATACTGTTCGCCATAGTGGCTGTATCAAGTTACATTCCCACCAACAGTGCAGGAGGGTTTCCTTTTCTCCACACCCTCTCCAGAATTTGTTGTTTGTAGATTTTCTGATGAGGCCCATTCTAATTGGTGTGAGGTGATACCTCACTGTAGTTTTGATTTGCATTTCTCTAATAATTAGTGATGTTAAGCAGCTTTTCATGTGCTTCTTGGCCATCTGTAGGTCTTCTTTGGAGAAATGCCTATTTAGGCCTTCTGCCAATTTTTGGATTGGATTGTTTGTTTCTTTAAATATTGAGCTGCATGAGCTGTTTATATGTTTTGGAGATTAATCATTTGTCCTTTGATTCATTTGCAAATATTATCTCCCATTCTGAGGGTTGTCTTTTCATGTTGTTTATAGTTTCCTTTGCTGTGCAAAAGCTTTGAAGTTTCATGAGGTCCCATTTGTTTATTTTTGTTTTTATTTCCATTACTCTAGAGGTGGATCAAAAAAGATCTTGCTGTGATTTCTGTCAAAGAGTGTTTTTCCTGTTTTCCTCTGAGAGTTTTACAGTGTCTGCTCTTAAATTTAGGTCTGAAATCCATTTTGAGTTTATTTTTGTGTATGGTGTTAGAGAGTGTTCTAATTTCATTCTCTTATATGTAGCTGTCCAGTTTTCCCAGCACCACTTATTGAAGGGACTGTCTTTTCTCCATTGTATATCTTTGCCTCCTTTGTCATAGATTAGTTGACCATAGGTGCATGGGTTTATCTCTGGGCTTTCTATCTGTTCCATTGATCTATCTTTCTGTTTTTGTGCCAGTACCATATTGTCTTGATTACTGTAGCTTTGTAGTATAGTCTGAAGTCAGGGAGTCTGATTCCTCCAGCTCCGTTTTTTCCCTCAAGACTGCTTTGGCTATTCGGGGTCTTCTGTGTCTCCATACAAATTTTAAGATGGTTTGACCTAGTTCTGTAAAAAATGCCATTGGTAATTTGATAGGGATTGCATTAAATCTGTAGATTGCTTTGGGTATTATAGTCATTTTCACAATATTGATTCTTCCAATCCAAGAACATGGTATATCTCTCCATCTGTTGGTATCATCTTTAATTTCTTTCATCAGTGTCTTATAGTTTTCTGCATACAGGTCTTTTGTTTCCTTAGGTAGGTTTATTCCTAGGTATTTTATTCTGTTTGTTGCAATGGTAAATGGGAGTGTTTCCATAACTTCTCTTTCAGATTTTTCATCATTAGTGTATAGAAATGCAAGAGATTTCTGTGCATTAATTTTGTATCCTTCAACTTTACCAAATTCATTGATTAGCTCTAGTAGTTTTCTGGTGGCATTTTTAGGATTCTCTATGTATAGTATCATGTCACATGCAAACAGTGAGAGTTTTACTTCTTCTTTTCCAATCTGTATTCCTTTTATTTCTTTTTCTTCTCTGATTTTTGTGCTAGGACTTCCAAAACTATGTTGAATAAGAGTGGTGAGAGTGGACATCCTTTTCTCTTTCCTGATCTTAGAGGAAATGATTTCCATTTTTCACAATTGAGAATGATGTTTGCTGTGGGCTTGTTGTATATGGCCTTTATTTTGTTGACATAGGTTCTTTCTTTGCCCACTTTCTGGAGAGTTTTTATCATAAAGGGTGTTGAATTTTGTCAAAAGCTTTTTCTGCATCTTTTGAGATGATCATATGGTTTTTATTCTTCAATTTGTTAATATGGTATATCACATTGATTGATTTGCTTATATTGAAGAATCCTTGAATTCCTGGGATAAATCCCACTTGATCATGGTGTATGATTCTTTTAATGTGTTGTTGTATTGTGCTTGCTAGTATTTTGTTGAGGATTTTTGCATCTATATTCATCAGTGATATTGGTCTGTAATTTTCTTTTTTTTTTTTTTTTGTAGTATCTTTGTCTGGTTTTGGTATCAGGGTGATGGTGGCCTCATAGAATGAGTTTGGGAGTTTCAGTTCCTCTGAAATTTTTGGAAGAGTTTGAGAAGGATGGGTGTTAGCTGTTCTCTAAATGTTTTGATAGAATTCACCTGTGAGCCATCTTTTCCTGGGCTTTTGTTTGCTGGACGATTTTTAATCACAGTTTCAATTTCATTACTTTCCATTGGCCTGTTCATATTTTCTGTTTCTTCCTGGTTCAGTCTTGGAAGGTTATACCTTTCTAAGAATTTGTCCATTTCTTCCAGGTTGTTCACTTTATTGGCATAGAGTTGCTTGTAGTAGTCTCTTTAGGATGCTTTGTGTTTCTGCGATGTCTGTTGTAACTTCTCCTTTTTCATTTCTAATTTTATTGATTTGAGTTTTCTCCCTCTTTTTCTTGATGAGTCTGGCTAATGGTTTATCAATTTGTATATCTTCTCAAAGAACCAGCTTTTAGTTTCATTGACCTTTGCTATTGTTTTCTTTGTTTCTATTTCATTTATTTCTACTCTGATCTTTACGATTTCTTTCCTTCTGCTATGTTTGGGTTTTGTTTGTTCTTCTTTCTCTAGTTCCTTTAGGTGTAAGGTTAGATTGTTTACTTGAGATTTTTCTTGTTTCTTGAGGTAGGCTTTTACAGCTATAAACTTTCCTCTTAGAACTGCTTTTGCTGCATCCCATAGGTTTTGGATCATCGTGTTTTCATTGTCATTTTTCTCTAGGTATTTTTTGATTTCCTCTTTGATTTTTTCAGTGATTTCTTTGTTATTTTATAACGTATTGTTTAGCCTCCAAGTGTTTGTGTTTTGTAACGTTTTTTCCCTGTGATTGATTTCTAATCTCATAGCGTTGTGGTCAGAAAAGATGCTTGATATGAGTTCAATTTTCTTAAATTTACTGAGGTTTGATTTGTGACCCAAGATGTGATCTATCCTGGAGAATGTTCCATGCGCACTTGAGAATAAAGTGTAATCTGCTGTTTTTGGATAGAATGTCCTACAAATATCAATTAAATCTATCTGGTCTATTGTGTCATTTAAAGCTTCTGTTTCCTTATGTATTTTCATTTTGGATGATCTGTCTATTGGTGTAAGTGAGGTGTTAAAGTCCCGCACTATTATTGTGTTACTGTCGGTTTCCTCTTTTATAGCTGTTAGCTGTTGCCTTATGTATTGAGGTGCTCCTATGTTGGGTGCGTATATATTTATAATTGTTATATCTTCTTCTTGGATTGATCCCTTGATTGTTATGTAGTGTCCTTCCTTGTCTCTTGTAACATTCTTTATTTTAAAGTCTATTTTATCCAATATGAGTATAGCTACTCCAGCTTTCTTTTGATTTCCATTTGCATGGAATATCTTTTTCCATCCCCTCACTTTCAGTCTGTATGTGTCCCTAGGTCTGAAGTGGGTCTCTTGTAGACAGCATATAGATGGGTCTTGTTTTTGTATCCATTCAGCACTCCTGTGTCTTTTGGTTGGAGCCTTTAATGCATTCACGTTTAAGGTAATTATCAATATGTATATTCCTATGACCATTTTCTTATTTGTTTTGGGTTTGTTTTTGTAGATACTTTTCTTCTTTTGTGTTTCCCACTTAGAGAAGTTCCTTTAGTATTTGTTGTAGAGCTGGTTTGGTGGTGCTGAATTCTCTTAGCTTTTGCTTGTCTGTAAAGCTTTTAGTTTCTTCATCGAATCTGAATGAGATCCTTGCCAGGTAGAGTAATCTTGGTTGTAGGTTCTTCCCTTTCATCACTTTAAGTATATCAGGCCACTTCCCTCTGGCTTGTAGAGTTTCTGCTGAGAAATCAGCTGTTAACCTTATGGGAGTTCCATTGTATGTTATTTGTCATTTTTACCTTGATACTTTCAATAATTTTTCTTTATCTTTAATTTTTGCCTATTTGATTAATATATGTCTCGGCGTGTTTCTCCCTGGGTTTATCCCGTATGGGACTCGCTGCACTTCCTGGACTTGGGTGGCTATTTCCTTTCCCAGGTTAGGGAAGTTTTTGACTATAATCTCTTCAAATATTTTCTCTAGTCTTTCTTTCTCTCTTCTCCTTCTGGAACCCCTATAATGTGAATGTTGTGTTTAATGTTGTCCCAGAGGTCTCTTAGGCTGTCCTCATTTCTTTTCATTCTTTTTCTTTATTCTGTTCTGCAGCAGTGAATTCCACCATTCTGAATTCCAGGTCACTTATCTGTTCTTCTGCCTCAGTTATTCTGCTATTGATTCCTTCTAGTGTAATTTTCATTTCAGTTATTGTATTGTTCATCTCTGTTTGTTTGTTCTTTAATTCTTCTAGGTCTTTGTTAAACATTTCTTGCATCTTCTCCATCTTTGCCTCCATTGCTTTTCTGAGGTCCTGGATCATCTTAACTATCATTATTCTGAATTCTTTTTCTGGAAGGTTGCCTATCTCCACTTCATTTAGTTGTTTTTCTGGGGTTTTATCTTGTTCCTTCATCTTGTACATAGCTCTCTGCCTTTTCATCTTGTCTATCTTTCTGTGAATGTGGTTTTTGTTTCACAGGCTGCAGGGTTGTGAAACCCTTGATTCTGCTCTCTGCCCTCTGTTGGATGAGGCTATCTAAGAGGCTTAATGGGAGGGACTGGTGGCGGGTAACAAGTTTAACTTTAATACCAGGTATTAACTTAATATTTAATATTTTCCAGTTCATATAAACTTGAAATTCATTCTGGCCAATTTTCTTTTATACTTCTGATAATTTATATAAGTGCTTAACTTCCTTTAAGCCAATTAAGTAGAGCTCATTTGCAAATTAATTTTTATAATACCATCCAAAGCCAAAGACATTTTTGCACACATAGACATGTAGACAAGATGCAACCAGAGGTCTCATAGCTTCATTTTAAAACTTAGTCATGAATCAGGTACTACAATGTAAAACTCATTAGTTTATAAGTAACAGTTGAAATAAGTTTAATTTAAAAGGCCTCTTACCCCTGCCCCTTTTTCCCCTCAGTCTCAGGATCTAGAGATTGTCTAGTTAAATTAAATGTTCCTGAGAGCCCTGGTAGAATATTTGCATCTCAAGGCACAGGTAGAGTAAAGCAAGTTCTCCTAGAAGGACTTGTTCTCTCAGGGTCAGAATTCTGAAAAGAGCTTTTATCAAGCCAGCTTTCTCTAACAACTGTGTATGCAATAAAAGAGCCCATACTGGCCATTGTCATGGCAAGATTGTTCTTTGACCCCCAATTAAGTATGTACTTGTAAGTATAAGTTTTGTATGTATGTAAACCTGGCTGGAGTGTTAGTTGGAGGCTGACTTTCTGACACCCCTTGTTTCTGTGCTTGAGAGGCTCTATTTCCCATTTTAAAGTTGAAATTGTTGGGGATAAAATTTACTAATGAAATTGTGTGGTGGGCCAGTGTGCTGATTTTGAGCTTGACTCCTCTAGGCATCACCCTAGGGTCCTTTCAGCCCCTTACATTGCTCAGTTTCTCCCTTCTAAGACCACCATGGACGCTTCGATCACTGAATGGCCATTTCTTATGCATGACCTCTGGATGAGAAAGTCTTTAATTAATGAGTGGACCACTGCACAGTATGAGGACTCTGTCTCCACCACTCCCATAAATTTATCAGTTTCCTGGCTAAGCCATAACTGACTGAGATGAGTCTTGTCCGTCTTCTTCAGAACAAACTCACATATAATATCTTCACTTTTATTCTGACAAATTCTAATAAGGCAGCTTAATTGAGGAAAGACATCAGATCATCCTCCCTACCTAACCACCCAGCCCACACTGCTCAGTATCTTTCAACTGAGCAAATCCCAGTTTCTTTCAACCAGCCCTCCCAGTACGTTTCAACTGGGTGAGCACCCCCTACTATTTTTTAACTGGGAGGCCAGGTACCCGTTATATACTGCCAAATAAAACTTAGGATCATCAACAAATACAGGAGATCTGAGAACCAGGAGAGACTTAACCAAATTCTTCTGGACTCTGTGAGGAGGCAGTTGAGCACAAGAAGCCTCTGCTAGTACCAAGCTCTGGTTCCTTGTAAGGTTCAGGTGGAGGAGAGAAGTCTGCTCTGGGTCCCTTCATTGGTTGCAAAACTGTTGACTGAAAAAAAATGCACAACATGAGAGCTGTGAGTTAAGTTTTCGGGGGAGCAAGATGAGGACTATAGCATAGGAGACAGCCTGTCAGATAGCTCTGAGGAACTTCTCCAAAGTGGCAATGTAGGGAGACCAGTATATATGTGATTTTGATGAAGGGGGTACGTGCAATCAAGCACACATTTTGGCAGAAGGTTACTTCTAGTCACCAGAAGGTTGCTGCTAGTCAGGAGGAGCAGATAGTTCCGTTAATGATTTTAGTGCTTTTCTAGATATGAGAAGATGCAACAATTTGGGCTCATAAAATCTTCTCCTGAAAATATCTAACTATCTTAAGGCCCGTTCTGCCAGTTTTTCACAGAGCACAGAGTGTCTCATTCCTGATCTCCTTTCAGGATGTGTTAAAGTCAGCAGCTGCAGTGGTAACTGACAATTTTTAGTTGGCAGTAAGTAACTACCTGGGGCTGAAAAGAGAACAACAAGCTGTTTGGGAACATACTCAGTATGTTATCCACTGGGTTGGATTTTAGAGACATCCAGATAGTTGCTAGATGTCTCCACAGTCACTGGCCTAAAATTTTATCCACAGCCTCCATTAGATTACATGTCTGGGCAAAACAAAATCTTAGAAGTCACCACAAATATTGGTAAACAGGTAACCTTTATTTGTCCCATTTGCCAGAAACATGGTTCAGATAAATATATAAAATAGATATAAATCAATTAGATTGTATCACTGTGTTTCACTGAGTCATGGTAAAATTTTAGAAAGAAAGATAAAAGAACTCTGTTTTCATCTGTCTGTATGGTTATGTATCTATGCATGTATGTAATGTATATGTGACATTTTCCATCTTCCAAAACTATTTCTAAGTTAATTTATAAAATCCTTTAAAGAAGTTTTATTCAAATTGGCTTAGAGATAAATGAGTGCATCCATATATTAAATATTCTTGAAATTCTTGGAAATATAGAAGGCAATCTAGTTTTTTAAGGTCACATGATCTGAGATAACCTTTGTTAAATCTAGTTTAAAAAATTGTTGGTAAAATAAAAACTAGTATGTTTTCAGAGTTGTCAGAAATAAATATAATGCAGACATACAGGTTTTTTTCTTCCTAGGTTTAGTAGTCAAATAAGCTTATAATATCTATACTAGATGCTTAAGATTGTAAAACTATAAATCCAACCTAAGAATGAAATGTACAGTAAAAATGAATTATATGATGCATATCAAGCACAGTAGAAAATTTTTTAAAAATATATTGTTGCCTAATTTGTCAGCAAGAAAAATAACTTAGGATGATAGCTAAATTTGTTTGTTTACCTCATGAAATTTTCATAATCAATTCATACATTATTGTTAAGCACAATTGGATTAAATAGATGCAGGTGTGATAAAATATATAAATGAACTTTTCAACAATTATGTTTTATATCTACTTAAAGCAGTTTTACAAACCTTTTTTGGTAACTTGAAACCTTAAAGCTAATAGTAAGTTAAGTAAATGATGCAGATTAATTAACATCTAGATCATTTACAGATAGAATAAAATATAGAAACATTAATTGCTGAACAAAAGTTTGTCAACTTTTGGCATATTTTTAAATATAGTATAGAGAAGCTAAATATATTTGTGGTCCATTTTCAAATGTGATAAATTGTACTATGTAAAAGCACATGCATCTAGAAAATTATAAAATTATTTATTCATAAATTTGCTACAGAATGATAGCATGTGCCAGACAGTTAACAATTGCTTACTTTCTAGTTTTCTCTGTAAGAGTAAGGTGACTGATGGTTAAAAATGTCATTCAATGTTTGTAAATGACACTACCATGACTAATAAGGTAAAAAAAAAATCAGGAAAAGTAAGACATGCCTTTTTTAAATTGAAGTGTAGTTGATTTACAATACTGTATTAGTTTCAGATGTACAGCAAAGTGATTTGTGTGTGTGTGTGTATTTATATAATCTGTTTTTTCAATTTTTTTCATTATAGGTTATTACAAGATACTGAATATAGTTCCCTCTAATATACAGTAGATCCTTGTTGTTTATCTATTTTATATATGGTTGTGTGTATCTGTTAATCCCATACTCCTAATTTATCCCTTCCCCCCTTCCCCTTTGGTAACTGTAAGTGTTTTCTATGTAAGACATGATTTTGATAGTGAAAAATAGGAAAGATGTTTTATTGAGGTTAAAGGAGAGTAAATTTTTTTCTGGAAGGAGTATGATTAGTTGTTTTAGAATGAGATGTAATAAGGGTAAGACAAAACTAAATGATTTTTTTTTAAGTTGTAGAAGGTTTATGGGGAAGGAATTTTGGAAAATGAATCATCTTGTGTGGTCAGAGCTGGTTAAGATTGGAAGAATTATTTACATGGCTTATAAAACTCTGTCTTAGAATTAATAATACAATGTTGCAAAACTAGAATTTGGTTCTCTTTCTCTGCTAAAACAATAAAATTTACTTAGATTTGTAGTCTGTTCTTGATAAGAAATTGTAAGAAAAGTCTGTGTCTTACCTTTTAAGTATTTGCCTGGGAAACCAATATTTTGTATCATATAATAATTTCCTGTGCTTCAGATTGTCTTTATCAGATCTTTGATTACTTAAGAAAACTGAATTCTCATTATTAAAAGAGCTAGATTTTTTACAACTATAGAACTTTATATATTTTCCTATGAAGAATTTTAATTGTGAATTGGGTTAAATGAATAACTACTTATTGTTTCATAATGACTGGTGATCCTATTTAGTGAAGTTTTCAACATTTGACAATTTCCCCAAATCAAATTTTAAATGGAGTCTTTTTGACCTCTAACTAACTTTGAGAATTTCCAGATGGCCCCTGGAAAATCTTAAAGTACTTATATTTTATCTTGTAAAAGACAGATGCTAAACTAATTTGGTTTGTTTTTATATGTTAAATTCCATGGGCTGCACTGTCAAATCAGAAATGATAAATTTGTCAATACCCTGTTGTCAGTATACTATGTTAAAATGTTTCATGCCACAGAAATAACTAATATCCCTTATCAAATAAACTATATCAGAACTTTAACCATGGCCGTATTATTTGAAACTGCTTTTATAATGTTGTGTTTTCTGGACTTAAGGAAACTTCTCTTAAGCTATCTGTAAGGTACAGCAATTTAGTAAAGTATCCCTTTGTGAACAAATATGCAGCAATTGCTTTTTCTCCCTACTTGATCCCTCCAGAATTTGAATTCTTATATTTATGGCACTATAGTAATTTGCATAAGTTCAATAAAAATATCTTCTAATTGCAACAGGAATTGGAAACACTGGCTATATTACAAAGGCTTTGGGTGGAATTTTATATGTGAGGATGATGTGCATCGAATCAGATATGGCCTGAGAGCTTTAAGGAACTAAGATTGACTTTAATGACCCAATATTTAAAAGTCCCCCTTTCAGCCCTTCTATTTGGCTTGGGCAAAAGACAAATATGTTTTAAGAATGACAGCTGATGATTGTGAGATTAAGATAGTGATGCGGCTGCTATACCAGATGTGGTTTTATTGATATAGTAAATTCACACATACCCTGATATCCAGCATACAGCTGTTGATCTGGCAAATGCCTACCTAACCATAGAGCCCACTAGGAGCAGTTTCCTTGCAGGTGGCAAGGCCAGCAATACACCTTCACTGTCCTACCTCAGGGATATATCAACTCTCCATTCCTGTGTCACAGTTCACAGAGATGTTCATCACCTCTCCCTTCCACAATATATCACAGTGGCCCATTCCATCAATGAATTATGTTATGACATTATGCTGACTGGACCTAGAGAGGGGGAATAGTAATTAGACTTGATGGTAAGACATTTGCATGTCAGAGGGTGGAGAATAAATTCAAATAAAATTCAGGGATCTTCTATTTCAGTGACATTTCTAGGGGTTGAAGGGTGTGGGGCATGTCCAGAAATCCTTTTTTAAAGGTGAACGGTAAATTGTTGTATCTAGTCCATCCTAAACTAAGAGGCACAACACCTAGTTGTTATTTTGGATTTTAGAGGCAAAATACGCCTCGTTTGTGTGTGTTAGTCTGTCCCATGCATCAAGTGACCAGAAAGATACTAGTTTTGACTGAGGCTTAGACAAGGGAAGGCACTGTAATAGGTCAAGGATCCAGTGCAAGCCACTCTGCCAGTTGGACCACATAATCCAGCAGATCCAATGGTTCTTGAAGTTTCATTGGTTCACAGCGATGCTATTTGAAGGCTTTGACAGCCCCCACAGGTGAATCACAGCACAGGTCTTTAGGATTTTAGAGCAAGGTCCTGCTATCATCCTCAGATTAATACTCTCTTTTTGAGAAACAACTCTTGTTCTGTGTCTTTAGAACAAGGTGGCCATGAACAAAGCATCTTTAGACAGTGGAGTGAAGGCAGAAGTAACAATTTAATGGATTTCCCAGGTTTCAGTTTGGATGTCTGTGCTGATTCAAGTGAGCTCTCTCAGTGGCTCACATAGCAGCAGGCACAAAGACTGCCTATTCATGGTCTGTTTTCACAGGAATTCACTTCTTTGAAGTTAATAATACATTGTGTAGCTTCATCTTGCAAGTCTTTGGGCAAAGGGCAATTTTACTTCACAATGATTCCAAGTCATAAGGGAGAAAAATTGGAAACGCTAATTTGGAGCGTTTTAGTCAGATATTGGAGGAAACTAGAATAATTTGGGATTTGTCAAGGACTGCCAAAATGTGCAAGGTGGAACCCACAAGTGTATATTATAGTTTTCCATTGAAACATAATTTTTACCACTAGTCACCACCTCTTCTATTAGAGAGAATCATAGATAATTTGTTTGCAAAATAAATCCAGCCTCATTAAACTTGGTCTGATTATTTATATAAGTACAGCAAGAATAGTGCTTGACCACAAGGTCTCTTGAGTTTGCTGGAACTTTTGATAAAGGAATCTCAGACTAGACTTTTAAAAGCCTTTGGAGACTATGAAGCCAAGCCAAGAATTTGCCACTAGATTTTTGCCTGTAATACCTATAGATTTAGGTGAATTCCTTTCTTCTATACATTCCCCAAATATTCTGATGTTCCCAGGCCTGCTGGAAATTGACCCTTTTTACTGATTTCTAAGTTGGAGAACCCCATAAACCAAGCACAGAGCAGTTTTTCCAAGGGGGACTTTGTCAAAATTCGGTCCTTAAAGTCAACCTTAGTTCCTTAAAGCTCTCAGGCGATATCTGATTTGGATACACATTCCAGTCAAAGCCTTGGTGTTATAACCTGTGTTTCCAATTGTGTCCTATTGCAAAGAGAAGAAATTGTCGTTGAACTTATGCAAATAACTATATTACCATAAATATAAGAATACTCATTGAGATTTTAGAATTCTGGAGGTTCAGGTAGGGATAAAAAGTAAGCATTCTATCTTTGTATGCAAAGCTATAATTTACCAAATTGCAGTAAGTTACACTTAGCTTAAGAGAAAACAATTTTTTCAATCTGGAAAGGAATACTTTAAAAAAAAACTAGAGAAGTTTCCCCCAGAAATGTCCAAAACACAATAATTTGCCTCATCAGTTCATTCATTCACATGGAATTAACTCTTATTCTCATGATCGGTGGCTTGCAGTTTTAATAACTCATCAACTTCTTCATTCCTTCTGGGTATTCTTACTCAGTCCAGTGACATGGATTCAGATTTATTCACAGTAGGCCAACATGGAGCATTCTAGCCTGTAGCTAACTGTAAAAACTTTCACAAAAGAATCAAAGCAAAACATTAACTGTCTGTGACTGGTATAAAACTTAAAATTATCATGGGTAAAGTTCTTTTGATAGCTCATTGTATAAAGAAAACTAGTTATTTATGTGGCATGCAACATTTTAACATAACTGGACAATGAGGGTATTGGCAGATTTCTATGAACTTCATACAATTTTTGGAATACCTGTATTGATGACATTTATCCACCTCATATAACCTAAGAAGCTTTATCATCACTATTATTTGACAGCGTTTCCCACATAATTTAACATACCAAATAACCAAATTATTTTAACATCTCCCTTTTACAAGGTGAGAGACAAATTCTTTCAGACTTGCCATGGGCACTCTGGGAAATCTCATATCAGTTTGAGGTAAAGAGTCCAGTTAAATATTGATTTTGAGATGTCAATAATTTCAAAAGTTTTGAACACTTCAATAAATAAGATCACAAGTAACTATGAAACCACAATTAGTTATGTATTTAACCAAAGTGACAAATAACCAAAAGGAAATGCAGAAAATGATCTAGTAAAAAAATGTATCTCTTTTAATATTGAGAAAACTCTATTTTCTTAAGCAATCAAAGGAATGATAAAGACAATATGAAGGAGAAGAAGTAATTTTAAGACACAAAAATCTTGGTTTCCCAGGCTGACTACTTAAAAGGTAAAGGAAAAACATTTTTCAATTTCTCCTTAATGCAGACCTACAATCTAAGAAAACTTCATTTCTGTAGCAGAATTGAATTCTGATTTTGCATCAGGGTAATATTATTTTAAGGCTAATTTTTTGTTGTTGTTTGAATTGAAATTGTACTTAAGTTATTGAAACACATTCTTTTTTTTTCCTTTTTGTGCAGACTTCTTTTTTTTTAACATCTTTATTGGAGTATAATTGCTTTATATTGTTGTGAGGGTTGCTGCTGTATAACAAAGTGAATCAGCTATACATATACATATATCGCCATATCCCCTCCTTCTTTTGTCTCCCTCCCACCCTCCCTATCCCAACCCTCTAGGTGGTCACAAAGCAGGACCTGATCTCTCTGTGCTATGTGGCTGCTTCCAACTAGCTATCTATTTTACATTTGATAGTGTATATATGTCAATGCCACTCTCTCACTTCGTCTCAGCTTACCCTTCCCCCTCCCTGTGTCCTCAAGTACATTCTCTACATCTGCATCTTTATTCCTGTCATGCCCCTAGGCTCTTCAGAACCTTTTTTTTTTTTAGATTCCATATATATATGCTAGTATATGGTTTTTCTCCTTCTGACTTACTTCATACTCTATGACAGCCTCTAAGTCCATGCACCTCAATAAAAATAACTCAATTTCATTTCTATTTATGGCTGAGTAATATTCCATTGTATATATGTGCCTCATCTTCTTCATCAATTCATCTGTCGATGGACACTTAGGTTGCTTCCATGTCTTGGCTATTGTAAATAGTGCTGCAATGAATATTGTGGTACATAACTCTCTTTGAATTATGGTTTTCTCAGGGTATATGCCCAGTAGTAGGATTGCTGGGTCATATGGTAGTTCTGTTTTTAGTTTTTTAGGAACCTCCATACTGTTCTCCATAGTGGCTGTATCAATTTATATTCCCACCAACAGTGCAAGAGGGTTCCCTTTTCTCCCCACCCTCTCCAGCATTTATGGTTTGTAGATTTTTTGGTGATGACTACTCTGACTGGTGTGAGGTGATACCTCATTGTAGTTTTCATTTGCATTTCTCTAATGATTAGCACCGTTGAGCATCCTTTTATGGGTTTGTTGGCAATCTGTATATCTTCTTTGGAGAAATGTCTATTTAGGTCTTCTGCCCGTTTTTGGATTGGGTTGTTTGTGTTTTTGATATTGAGCTGCACGAGCTGCTTGTATATTTTGGAGATTAATTCTTTGTCAGTTGCTTCATCTGTAAATATTTTCTCCCATTCTGAGGGTTGTCTTTTCATCTTGTTTATCGTATCCTTTGCTGTGCAAAAGCTTTTAGGTTTCATGAGGTCCCATTTGTTTATATTTGTTTTTATTTCCTTTTCTGTAGGAGGTGGGTCAAAAAGGATCTTGCTGTGATTTATGTCATAGAGTGTTTTGCCTGTGTTTTCCTCTAAGTTTTATAGTGTCTGGCCTTACATTTAGGTCATTAATCCATTTTGAGTTTATTTTTGTGTATGGTGTTAGGGAGTGTTCTAATTTCATTCTTTTACATGTAGCTGTTCAGTTTTCCCAGCACCACTTATTGAAAAGTCTGTCTTTTCTCCATTGTATGTTCTTGCCTGCTTTATCAAAGATAAGGTGACCATATGTGCACGGGTTTATCTCTGGCTTTCTATCCTGTTCCATTGATCTATATTTCTGTTTTTGTGCCACTACCATACTGTCTTGATTACTGTAGCTTTGTAGTATAGTCTGAAGTCCAGGAGCCTGATTCCTCCACCTCTGTTTCTCTTTCTCAAGATTTCTTTGACTCTTCGGGGTCTTTTGTGTTTCCAAACAAATTGTGAAATTTTTTGTTCTAGTTCTGTGAAAAATGCCATTGGTAGTTTGATAGGGATTGTATTGAATCTGTAGATTGCTTTGGGTACTATAGTCATTTTCACAATGTTGATTCTTCCAATGCAAGAACATGGTATATCTCTCCATCTGTTTGTATCAGCTTTGATTTCTTTCATCAGTGTCTTATAGTTTTCTGCATACAGGTCTTCTGTCTCCTTAAGTAGTTTTATTCCTAGGTATTTTTGCAATGGTAAATGAGAGTGTTTCCTTATTTATCTTTCAGATTTTTCATCATTAGTGTATAGGAGTGCAAGTGATTTCTGTTCATTAATTTTGTATCCTGCTACTTTACCAAATTCATTGATTAGCTCTAGTAGTTTTCTGGTAGCATCTTTAGGATTCTCTATGTATAGTTTCATGTCATCTGCAAGCAGTGACAGCTTTACTTCTTCTTTTCTAATTTTTATTCTTTCATTTCTTTTTCTTCTCTGATTGCTGTGACTAAAACTTCCAAAACTATTTTGAGTAATAGTGGTGAGAGTGGACAACCTTGTCTTGTTCTTGATCTTAGTGGAAAGGGTTTCAGTTTTTCACCATTGAGAACAATGTTGGCTGCGTGTTTGTCATATATGACCTTTATTATGTTAAGGTAAGTTTCCTCTATGCCTACTTTCTGAAGAGTTTCTTTCATAAATGGGTGTTGAATTTTGTCAAAAGCTTTTATTGCATCTATTGAGATTATCATATGGTTTTTATCTTTCAGTTTGTTGATATGGTTTATCACATTGATTGATTTGCATATATTGAAAAATCCTTGCATTCCTGGGACAAACTCCACCTGATCATGATATATGATCCTTTTAATGTGCTGTTGGATTCTGTTTGCTAGTATTTTGTTGAGGATATTTCCATCTATGTTCATCAGTGATATTGGCTTTGTAGTTTTCTTTTTTTGTGACATCTTTGTCTGATTTTGGTATCAGAGTGATGGTGGCCTTGTAGAATGAGTTTAGCAATGTTCCTCCCTCTGCTATATTTTGGAAGAGTCTGAGAAGGATTGGTGCTAGCTCTTCTCTAAATGTTTGATAGAATTCGCCTGTGCATCCTTTTGGTCCTGGGCTTTTGTTTGTTGGAAGATTTTTAATCACAGTTTCAATTTTAGTGCTTGTGATTGGTTTGTTTATATTTTCTATTTCTTCTTGTTCAGTCTTGGAAGGTTGTGCTTTTCTAAGAAATTGTCTGTTTCTTCCACGTTGTCCATTTTATTGGCTGGACTCCCTCCCAGCTAGCTGTGGCACACTAGCCCCCTTCAGGTTGTGTTCACATGGCCAACCCCAGTCCTTTCCCTGGGATTTGACCTCTGAAGCCCAAGTCTCAGCTCCTAGCCCCCACCCACCCCAGCCGGTAAGCGACAAGCCTCTCAGGCTGATGAGTGCTTGTCGCTGGTCGGCACTGATCCTCTGTGTGGGAATGTCTCTGCTTTGCCATCTGCACCGCTGTAGCTGCACTCTCCTCCGTGGCTCTGAAGCTTCCCCCTGGCCACCCCACCGTCTCCACCAGTGAAGGGGCTTCCTAGTGTGTGCAAAGTTTTCCTCCTTCACAGCTCCCTCCCAGAGGTGCAGGTCCCATCCCTATTCTTTTGTCTCTGTTTATTCTTTTTTCTTTTGTCCTACCCAGGTACGTGGGGATTTTCTTGCATTTTGGGAAGCCTGAGGTCTTCTGCCAGCATTCAGTAGGTGTTCTATAGGAGTTTTCCACATGTAGATATATTTTTTATGTATTTATGGGGAGGAAGGTGATCTCCACATCTTACTCCTCCTGAATCTTGAAGGTCCTCTCTTAAGGCTATTTTTTTTTAAATATCCTTATAAATAGATCCATTTAAATTAGCTGGATTTGATCATACATTATAAGATTCCTTTTCAGGATTCTTTTCCCCAAAACTTTCTACAACTTTTTTTTGTTAATATCCATTCCATTTTTGTCTTATGTTTTCCTCTTTCATATTCTGGAATATTAAGTAGTTATTTTGCTTTACGATAAAATTACTCATTGTTACCCTTCACAAAAACACATCTTTCATCCCTCTCCTTGTAAAAAATACATCTTACTTTCCTTGCCTACAGAGTTTTAGTTTTTCTTTACCCTCTTAGTCCTATAGTTTCATGTACGTATATGATGATACTTTCTCAATATTGGTCAACTTTCTTTTCCAGAGAAAACTAGGAAATAAGCAGTTGTTAACTTTGGCCAAATAATATCATTCTGTAGCAATTTATGAATATATCATTTCATAATTTTCTAGAGGCATATACCCTTTTTGCATGTAATTAATCCTTAATTTTAAAGGTTTGACTTACATACTCAGGAAACCATCCCTGCTCTCAAGACAGTGACCATGCTAAGCCCCTCCCAAAGTTTCATCATGACCCTTGGCAGTCCCTACTCTTTGCCCTTCTCTGACATCTCATCCCCAGGCAACCACTGATATGCTTTCCATATCAGTGGGGTTTTTTAAGATTTTTAAAAAATTTTTATTGGAGTAGAGTTGATTTACAATGTTGTGTTAGTTTCAGGTGAACAGCAAAGTGAGTCAGTTATATATATATATATATATATATATATATATATATATATATCCACTATTCTTTTTGTTTAGATTCTTTTTCCATATAGGCCATTACAGAATATTGAGTAGAGTTCCCTGTGCTATACAGCAGATTCTTATTAGTTATCTATTTTATATATAGTAGTGTGTATATGTCAATCCCAATCTCCCCATTTATCCCCCCCATCTCCCGGTAACCATGTTTGTTTTCTACATACATGACTCTACTTCTGTTTCATAAATAAGTTCATTTGTGCCCTTTTTTTTAGATTCCACATATAAGCAATATCATATGATATTTGTTTTTCTGTGCCTGACTTTACTTCACTCGGTATGGCGATCTCTAGGTCCATCCATGTTGCTACAAATGGCATTATTTTGTCCTCTTTTATGGCTGAATAATATTCCATTTTTTATATGTACCGAATCTTCTTTATCCAGTCCTCTGTTGATGGATGTTAAGTTGCTTCCATGTCCTGGCTATTGTAAATAGTGCTGCAATGAACATTGGGGTGCATGTATCTTTTCAAAGTACCATTTCTGATGTTATTAACAGACCCAAATATATTTAGATTTTCTAACCCTTATAGAAACAAGATGCCAAAGAGATAAACTTATGTTCAGCAGGTAAACTTCCATATTTTATCTGATTTGGGAAATATAGGTATTCAATGAATATCCATTTTTTACCAAAGGTCATAGAGCTTTAAAGTTCAAGTTACCAAATTAGTTTGTGAAACTATTTTCATGTGGACATTTATGACCATAATTATTATAAAACTAAGTATGAAAAACATTATTATACAACATGTTATAAATCATATGAAACATAAAACACACTAAAATTTTCAGTTATACATTTTATATGATTTGCATCTATTTAATTCTCTTCTGGTTAACAATTATGTTTGATTTAATCATGAAAATTTCATGAGCTAAACAACATATCTAGCCATTATCCTAAATTGTTTGGGGTGACATATTAGGCAAGTAACCAAATATCAGAAGCAATCAATGTAAATATTTAAACACATTGTCTTTTCTTCTTTTTGTATCTTTTTTTGTATCTACTGTTTTTGACATGCTTCAAACAATTCATTTTTATTTTACATGTTTTTCTTAGGATGGCTTTATAGTTCTATAATCCTAAACATCTAGTGAAGACAATTTAGGCTTAAGTTTGACTAGTAAAAGTAGGTAGAAAAAATAACATGTCTGCATTATATTTAACACTGACAACTTAGAAGTTATGCCTGTTTTATTTTACCAACAATTTTTAAATCTAGCTTTATCTACCAAAGATTATCCCAGGCCATGAAAACTTTTAAAAATTGAATATGTTCATATATTTCATATAGTTTTAGAAATGCCTAATTTATAGAAGTTCTCATTTATCTCTGAGTTTATTTAAGTAGAATTCCTTTATGGAACTTTATAAATTAATTTAGTAATAGCATCGATAGGTAGAAAAATATCGACTATATATTGACATGCATATATGCATACGTACATAAACATAGATCAACATACAGACATGCCAACAGAAACCTTACAGTTTTCATTATAAATCTTAGCCATGGGTCAGGAAAACATGGTGATATAATCAAGCTGGTTTATCTCTACTTATTATTTTCATCTGAATTGTCATAGAGGAGACTTTTAAAATTTTTTTTAAATTATTTATTTAATTTATTTATTTTTGGCTGCATTGGGTCTTCATTGCTGTGTACAGGCTTTCTCTAGTTGTGGTGAGCTGGGGCTACTCTTCATTGTGGTGCACAGGCTTCTCATTGCGGTGGCTTCTCTTGTTGTGGAGCATGGGCTCTAGGATGCATGGGCTTAAGTAGTTGTGGCACATGGGCTCAGTAGTTGTGACTTGCAAGCTCTAGAGCACAGGTTCAGTAGTTGTGGTGCATGGGCTTAGTTGCTCTGCAGCATGTGGAATCTTCCCAGACCAGGGCTTGAAATTGTATCCCCTACATTTGCAGGCTGATTCTTAACCACTGTGCAACCATGGGAGCTCTTGGAGGAGACTTTTAAGATGTTCTTTTGCCCTGACATATAGTCTGATGGCAGAATGGATTCAATTAAGGTCAGTGACTGAGGAGACATCTGGCAGCTCTCTGGATGTTTCCAGACCCCATCTGAAAGGGGTAAAACATTTAGTTCTGTTTTCAAATAGGCTTTTTCTCTCTAGTCAACCTCAGGTGGTTCCTTAAGGGAGTCCCATTGTCCCTTGAGAGCCCTCCATGGAGGGCCGCGGGGCTAAAGTTCAAGTGAGTCCAGGGAACAGAGGGGCTGAGATGGGAAAAGTCTGTCAGCGTGGAGAGAGGGTTGGAGGAGATAGGGATTTGAGGGAGACATGTCAAAGGATCAAGGGAACTGGAGGGAAGATCCAAAGCAGTAAAAGGAGGAAGCAGGAGCAGCTGTGATGGGAAGGGACAGGTTTTAGAGAAGCCAGTGTGGGAAGACCTTAAATTTCCCAAAGACACCACTGGAGTTTCAAGTTATCCTTAGTAAAATCATGCCAACAAGAAAGGAAGAACAGAACTGGCACAACACAATTTCAGCAGGAGTCCCAGTAGGGAGTTTTCAGTCCAAGGAGAAGGTCCCATGTTCTTAACTAATGCTACCTTGATACTTATGAACAGAGAGCTTGGAACTCCAACCCAATTTGCACCTACCTGCCTTCTAGAAGCAAAGAAGCCCAGCTCTCTATCCCAGCCTCTCTTTGCCTGGGACTCTAACCTACCTTCGAAAGTACACTTCATTCTTAAGAACCAACATCTGCGCCTACAAGCTACAGGGAACATTTTTCTGGTTTAGAAGTCAAACTCACCGATGGATCCCTGATCATTCAGTCAGGAGTGAAGACCAAGTCTTCAAAGATATGCACTTAGGGTCCTGGGTGAGTTATCTGGGCTCCAATGATGTAACTGATCCTATCCGAGTTACAGTACTGTCTCTGTCAAAGAAAAAGTATAGCTGGATATTAAAGTGGTCAAAACAGATTTTATTCAGGACTGTTGAAATAGGGGAAAATAGACCTCAGTATAGAACTGGTTCTATTCCAAATACAGCAGGGGCAAGTGGGAATTTATAGCCAAGGGGCCTTGTGGGAGTCAGTGGATGGAAAATTACTAAGAGGAAACATTAGTGGGTATAGGAATTTCTGGCTAATTAACTAACAGGATTTTTGCTGAAGACAGGGCAGTGTGATCAGAAATCACTTGGCAGACGGTAGAGGATGAGAAACCTGATGAATATGAAGGGTGATCAGACATGGATGATTGAGAGACTCTTGCTTAACTGACTTAGCAGGGTTCTTGCTCAGGATTTTGCAAGGAAGTGCACAGATGGGCCTAAGGAAACACCCAACTCCTTTGTTACAAGCCAGTGTTCAGTTTTTGGAGTTCTTGAAGCATTTCAGTGTTCTTCCCTCAGCACAGCCACCTCCCATGCAGAATGGAGCTGCCTTTGGACACCAGGACACAAACAGGAGGAAAGGACTCTTGGCACCAAAGCCCTAACCAGTGTTGTCTGCAGCCCTGATGGGTAAAGGTGTTTAATTACCATGAGCAACACTACCCTAATGTTTCTGTTGGGGTCATCAGTGATTGAGAAAACCACAAACAAATGAGCTCAGAAACTGTTTCAAAGAGAAGGCCTTCACTAATACATATAAAATAGATAACTAATAAGAACCTGGTGTATAAAAAGAAATAAATAAAATAAAATTCAAATTAAAAAAAGAGAGAAGGCCTTGGTGTATTCTTACCTGGGCTGCCCAAGACCAGGCCAAGGTGCAGAGACTTATGGGGCAGGGGAACTTCTCCTTGACCTTGACCTAGAGAAGGTACAAAAGAGTAAGCAGGCAACTGCCTGGGCCTGATGCAAGCTCAGGAACAACACTTGGAAGAACCAAGAGAAAATCACCTTCCCATTCCCCACGATTTCTCATGCAGGCCCTATTTTTACACTAATCACCTCAATTTGTATTGTATTTCTCTGGTACAGATTGTTTCCTCTGGATCAACTTATGCTGTTTTCACAACTCATCTACTCTTTGCTCCCCACCCTACCCCCACCGACTGCTGTGTTACTCAGACCAAGGGAAGTGTTAGAACATGGCCAGCTGACTTGGAGACGAAGGCCAACAAACTTCACCCAGGTTCCTTTGACTGCCTGTCTCTATGAGGTACTGGTCTCTTCTTTTTGTTCACATGATGTACCATTGTATCTTGCCTTTATATATTGGTATTACACTCTTTTATAGACTTGATGTTTTACAAATGATATGTAATAGTTTTCCTCTATTCTCCCTTCTGTTTTTTTTTTCCTCATAGGTTTTATTTTTTTATATGATCTGTGTTTTTTGAATCCACATCTCTCCTTCATAGTGTTTTTTAAATGTTTACATTAGAAGAAAAAAAGTGAGGCCTGTGTGAAGGGCCAGAATAAAGTCTGGTGAAGGAAGAATCTGTGTCACTACCAAATAAAAAGTGGACAACTACTCAACAATGGAGGTTAGAAGTAATACGTCTGGAATTCAGGGTGTCCCTTAGGGTTTCTCTTAGTGTTACCATACCCTGTGATTAAGGTCAATAGAAAAATGATAAGAACTCAATCCAAACAGTACTTTTAGTGACCCAAAACTTTTCATTCCTCAGGTGCTTACAGAGGCAAAGGGAATACAGAATTTGCAGTAGAAGAAGTAATTATAAATACTGGCTTTGAACTTGTGACTTGTTACTGAAAGGAGGACTGTAATTGTCATAGGTATTTCTTCCTTATTGTGTTAAGACACTTTTGTATGTATATATGCATATATTAAATATATATATATTTGTTTTCTATCCTCATTTATTTTCTTATCATTCAACACGAGATGTTTTAACTTTATATCATAGTATTTAAGTGTTGTTAATTTAACAACATACTAATTTTTATGGGATATCTAGGAGAATAGTAAACCTCATTCAAGGACATACTTCCTCTTCTGGGGAAGAGTGACTGTTTTTGGTTGTACACAGGATGTCTTATCATGTTAGGCAGAATCAGGACCTCATTGTCTTTATTTGATGATTAAGTATGGTTGAAGACATTGGGTATAGGTGTCAAGTTGAGAAGGGTGGACTTGTGATGGTTAATGTTCTGTCAACTTGATTGGGCTAAGGGAGTTGGGTATGTGGTAGAACATTATTTCTGAGTGTGTCTGTGAGAGTGTTTCTGAGGGTAGTAGCATTTATTTCAGTATTCTTTATAAAGAGATTCACCCTCTTCAATGAGGGCAGGCATCACCCAATCCAGATAGAGGTGACCAATGGAAAAAAAAAAAAAAAGGAAGGATGAATTTCCTCTCCTCTATTAGAGCTGAGGCATCCAACCTTTCCTGCCTTTGGACATGTGTTCCTGGCCTGTGCCTTTGGATTCTGAGATTTACACCAGCTGCTAACTTGTTCTGAGTCCTTTGATACACTATCAACTTCCTTCCTTCTTAGGCCTATATACTTCGCTAAATTATTCCATAATCATTCCTCATTCTCCAGATAGCAGATGGTAGATTGTGGGGCTACTCAGCCTTTATAAACATCTGAGATAATTCTTTTAATAAATATCCTCTTGTATCTATCTATCTATCATTATCATCATCTCCTATTGGATTTGGTTTGCTGCAGAACTCTGGCTAATATAGATTTTGGTTCCAAGAATGGTTCTTGAGGAAAAGAATTTTAAGGATGATTATTTTGATTGTTTCTGGGTTTTCTGGAATCTGCTTTCTAATCTTATTAGATTTAAAGATGATAATGACTCTATTTCCAGTAGTATGTAGAGTAAGCACTGGTAGACAAAGTTGTGTGTTGAGTACGGAGATAAAGCAGTTTCCTTGTGCCAGGGTGATTACACTGGATCCCTCTATCATGGAAACTGCAACGTTTTTCTCTTCACTGGAATAGACACTAAACTTGGTACAGATTTGCCTTACCTGCATGCAAAACTACTGCCAAAACAATCATTCATGGACTTAAAGAATGTCTTGTCCACTATTATGGTATCTTACACAACATTGTTTCAGATCAGTGAACTCACTTCATAGCAAAAGAAGTTCAGCAATGGGCCCATGCACATGATATTCACTGGTCATACCACATCTCCCACCACCTGAAGCAGCTAGTTTGATAGAATGGTAGAAGAGCCTTTACAAGACTCATTTACGAAGCCAGTTGGGAAGATATTTGTTACAGGGCTATAACAATATTTTCCAGTAGGCTATGTATGCTCTGAATCAGCATCCACTATGGTGCTATTTTCTTCTATCCAGGATTCATGGATCCAAGAATCAAGGGGTGGAAAAGGGAATGGCACCATTTTTGCTTCCTCTTCCCCTAACTTTATGCTCTGTTGACCTATAAGTCTTAGATACAGAGGAAGGACTTCTTCTCCTAGGAGACAAAACATTGATTCCCCCAAATGGAAGTTAACACCTAGACCTGGCCACACTGGGCTCCTAGTGCCTGTGAATCAACATGCAAGGCAGGGAGTTTGGGTGCTGGCTAGGGTGATTGATTCTGACTACTGTTGGAGAAAACCCATAGTTGCACAATAGTTAAAATGATAAAAGCAAATTTATTCAGGACTACTGGAGTAGGGTAAAAGAGCCCCCAGTATTGAACCAGGGTCAATTCTGAAGTCAGTCCACCCTATTGTTCAAAGGAATGAAGAGACATTCTTCTTTCCTGAGAACAATATAGTCCGTTTCTTGTCAGTCACCTTTTATTCATTAAAGACCTGCTAAATTATCTGTTGACATTTGGTAGTAGAAGGTATGCTTTTTGGTGCTAGCCACCAGGCATTTAATGAAGTGGAGTTTCTATGAAAATAACAGAAAAACAAATATTAATATAAAAACCCCAGTTTCTGATCCCAAGAGGGAAGCCTGTTGAGAAATTTCTTGACATTGCACTCAACATCTTTAGATGGTGAATACAGACAGCAGTGATAATCCAGTGGATTTCTTGGTTTGCAGTTTGAATGTCTTTAGTGATGGCATTGGGTTTTTTTGTTCAACTTTCTGAATGGCACACACAGCAGTAGACATGAAGCCTGCCCACACATGATCATTTGAGGTGATTTACTTGAGGTGTATATCTAATCCTGCAGCTTCAACTTGCACAGATTCAGGAAAAGGAAAGTTTTAGTTTTCCATGATTCCAAGTCAGATGGGAGAAAAATTGGAAACATTAATTTGGACAGTTGTAGGCAGATACTGGAGGAAACTAGAAGAACTCAGGTTTTTGCACTGAGTGGCAAAATGTGCAAGATGGAATCCAAAAGGATAGGTTGTAGTTTTCCACTGAAAGGATTTTTTTTCTCTCTCAGGACACCAACATTAAACCAGAAACAAAGTAAGACAAATTTGTTTGCAAAATAATCTCGTTTCATTGTACTTTGATTATTTACATAAGTGCCTAGGCATTTCTGTCTATTGCTGATTATAAACACCCTCAAGAGAACAATCAGTGTCAAACAATGACACTGGCTGTGAATGCAGAAATTAAATTCGCTATGTTTATGTCTGATGAGAGTTTGTTTGAGAAGGACAATTATTTATTTCTGTGGCACACACATTTTAACATAAAAAACAGACAAGTTTATGGACCAATTTGTATGAATTTCATATAATATGCTCTCCCACAAATATTCTCCAACTTAAAAAATATATATGTGTATATATATAATATATGTTATATATATATGTTATATATATATGTTATATATATTATATATATATATATATATTCATTTTGTTGTTGTATAACTCATTTTCTCTTTCTCACGCTGGAAAAATCAATCATTCTGCCTTAGGACAAAGATATTCTTCTTAATCCTTAACAGCTCCTTATCAAAAATACATCTTACTTTGCCTTCACACAGAGGTTTTATTTTTTCTTTACCCTTGTTAATCATGGTAGTGTGTCATTTACAAATATTGATTACAATTTTTAACCATTAATCACCTGTCTTTGACAGAGAAAACTAGGGAACAAGCAATTTTAACTGACTGCCTCATATATCATTCTGTATCAGATTTCTGAATACATCGGTTCATAATTTTCTAGAGGCATATGCATTTAATAGTACAAAGCTCATATTTTTTTAACAGATCCAAATATATTTATGCTGTACAAAAACAAGATGCCAAAGTACATAACCTTATGTTCAGCAATTACTATTTAATTATTTTATTTTATTTGGAAATAATCTAGCTATACAATGAATCTTCCTTATTTACTTTAACTTAGTATAGGTTTAAGGTTTCAAGCTACTAAAAAGGTTTGTGGACCTTTTTTAAAGACACATACTATAAAACATAATAATTGTTGAAAAGTTAATTTACAAACTTTTATCCCACTTATATCTATTTAATTTCCTTGTTCTTAATATTTATGTTCTAATTGATCACAACATTTTTATGAGATAAACAAATGTACCCATAATTCTAAATGATTTTCTTAATTCACACATTATGTAACTTATCAAAAAAATCTCACAAAGAACCGAAAAGGGTAAATATATGGTTGTTCCTGTTTCCCTTTTTCTTTTTTTTTAATATCTTCATTGGAGTATAATTGCTTTACAATGTTGCGTTACTTTCTGCTGTATAACAAAGTGAATCAGCTATACATATACATATATCCCCATATTGCCTCCCTCTCGCACCTCCCTCCCACCCTCCCTATCCCACCCCTCAAGGTAGTCACAAAGCACCTAGTTGATCTCCTTGTGTTATGCAGCTGCTTCCCACTAGCTATCTATTTTATATTTGGTAGCGTATATATGTCCATGCCACTTTCTCATTTAATCCCAGCTTACTATTCCCCCGCCCCATGTCCTCAAGTCAATTCTCTACATCTGTATCTTTATTCCTGTCCTGCCCCTGGGTAACTCAGAATCATTTTTTTTTTTAGATTCCATATATATGTGTTAGCATGCACCAGTCAAAATCTTCCTTGTTTTTTCTTTTTTTTTCTTTTCTTTGATATTTCCATCACTTTATTATAAGCAAGTTCAGTGAAGGGGTTTGTCTTATTTGTCAGGTAAACATTAGAGAAATGAAGTGTTTTCTTTCCAAGGATGTACATCTAATAATCTTCGCTGAAGCTTCGATCATTTTTTTAAAATCTTTATTGGAGTATAATTGCTTTACAATGCTGTGTTAGTTTCTGCTTTATAACAAAGTGAATCAGTTATACATATACATATGTTCCCATATCTCTTCCCTCTTGCGTCTCCCTCCCTCCCTCCAACCCTCCCTATCCCACCCCTCTAGGTGGTCACAAGGCACCGAGCTGATCTCCCTGTGCTATGCGGCTGCTTCCCACTAGCTATCTATTTTACGTTTGGTAGTGTATATATGTCCATGCCTCTCTCTTACTTTGTCATAGCTTACCCTTCCCCCTCCCCATATCATCAAGTCCATCCTCTAGTAGGTCTGTGTCTTTACTCCTGTCTTACAACTAGGTTCTTCATGACATTTTTTTATCTCAAATTCCATATATATGTGTTAGCATACGGTATTTGTCTTACTTTTTTTGACTTACTTCACTCTGTATGACAGACTCTAGGTCAATCCACCACATTACAAATAGCTCAATTTCGTTTCTTTTTATGGCTGAGTAATATTCCATTGTATATATGTGCAACATCTTCTTTATCCATTCATCTGATGTTGGACACTTAGATTGCTTCCATGTACTGGCTATAGTAAATAGAGCAGCAGTGAACATTTTGGTACATGACTCTTTTTGAATTATAGTTTTCTCAGGGTATATGCCCAGTAGTGGGATTGATGGGTTATATGGTACTTTTATTTATAGTTTTTTAAGGAATCTCCATACTGTTCCCCATAGTGGCTGTACCAATTCACATTCCCACCAGCAGTGCAAGAGTGTTCCTTTTATCCACACCCTCTCCAGCATTTATTGTTTCTAGATTTTTTGATGGTGGCCATTCTGACTGGTGTGAGATGATATCTCATTGTAGTTTTGATTTGCATTTCTCTAATAATTAATGATGTGGAGCATTCTTTCATGTGTTTGTTGACAGTCTATATATCCTCTTTGGAGAAATGTCTATTTAAGACTTCTGCCCATTTTTGGAATGGGTTGTTTGATTTTTTTGTTATTGAGCTGTATGAGCTGCTTATAAATTTTGGATATTAATCCTTTGTCAGTTGCTTCATTTGCAAACATTTCTTCCCATACTGAGGGTTGTCTTTTCGTCTTGTTTATGGTTTCCTTTGCTGTGCAAAAGCTTTGAGGTTTCGTTAGGTCCCATTTGTTTATTTTTATTTCCATTTCTCTAGGAGGTGGGTCAAAAAGGATCTTGCTGTGATTTATGTCATAGATTGTTCTGCCTATGTTTTCCTCTATGAGTTTGATAGTTTCTGGCCTTACATTTAGGTCTTTAATCCATTTTGAGCTTATTTTTGTGTATGGTGTTAGGGAGTGCTCTAATCTCATACTTTTACATGTACCTGCCCAGTTTTCCCAGCACCACTTACTGAAGAGGCTGTCCTTTCTCCACTGTACATTCCTGCCTCCTTTATCAAAGATAAGGCGACCATATGGGCGTGGCTTAATCTCTGGGCTTTCTATCCTGTTCCATTGATCTATTTTTCTGTTTGTGTGCCAATACAATACTGTCTTGATTACTGTAGCTTTGTAGTATAGTCTGAAGTCAGGGAGCCTGACTGCTCCAGCTGCGTTTTTCGTTCTCAAGATTGCTTTGGCTATTCAGGGTCTTTTGTGTTTCCATAGAAATTGTGAAATTTTTTGTTCTAGTTACGTGAAAAATGTCAGTGGTAGTTTGATAGGCATTGCATTGAATCTGTAGAGGCTTTGGGTGGTAGAGTCATGTTCACAATCTTGATTCTTCCAATCCAAGAACATGGTATATCTCTCCGTCTATTTGTATCATCTTTACTTTCTTTCATCAGTGTTTTATAATTTTCTGCATACAGGTCTTTTGTCTCCTTAGGTAGGTTTATTCCTAGATATTTTATTCTTTCTGTTGCAATGGTAAATGGGAGTGTTCTCTTGATTTCCCTTTCAGATTTTTCATCAGTAGTGTATAGGAATGCCAGAGGTTTCTGTGCATTAATTTTGTATCTGGCTACTTTACCAAATTCATTGATTGGCTCTAGTAGTTTTCTGGTAGCATCTTTAGGATTTTCAATGTGTAGTATCATGTCATCTGCAAACAGTGACAGCTTTACTTCTTCTTTTCCGATTTTGATTCCTTTTATTTACTTTTCTTCTCTGATTGCTGGGAATAAAACTTCCAAAACCATCTTGAATAAGAGTGGTGAGAGTGGGCAACCTTGTCTTGTTCCTGATATTAGTGGAAATGCTTTCAGTTTTTAACCATTGAGAATGATGTTGGCTGTGGGATTGTAATATATGGCCTTTATTATGCTGACAAAAGTTACCTCTATAGCTACTTTCTGAAGGGTTCTTTATATAAATGTGTGTTGAATTATGTCGAAAGCTTTCTCTGCATCTATTGAGATGATCATATGGTTTTTCTCCTTCAGTTTATTAATATGGTTTATCACACTGATTGATTTGCATATATTGAAGAATCCTTGCATTCCTGGAATAAACCCCACTTGATCATGGTGTATGATCCTTTTAATGTGCTGTTAGATTCTGTTTGCTAGTATTTTGTTGAGGTTTTTTGCATCTATGTTCATCAGTGATATTGGCCTGTAGTTTTCTTATTTGAGACATCCTTGTCTGGTTTTGGTATCAGGGTGATGGTGGCCTCGTAGAATGAGTTTGGGAGTGTTCCTGCTTCGGCTATATTTTGGAACAGTTTGAGAAGGGTAAGTGTTAGCTCTTCCTAAATGTTTGATAGAATTCATCTGTGAAGCCATCTGGTCCTGGGCTTTTGTTTGTTGGAAGTTTTTTAATCACAGTTTCAATTTCAGTGCCTGTGATTGGTCTGTTCATATTTTCTATTTCTTCCTGATTCAGTCTTGGCAGGTTGTGCATTTCTAAGAATTTGTCCATTTCTTCCAGGTTGTGCATTTTATTGGCATAGAGTTGCTTGTAGTAATCTCTCATGATCTTTTGTATTTCTGCAGTGTCAGTTGTTACTTCTCCTTTTTCATTTCTAATTCTATTGAGTCTTCTCCCTGATTTTTCTTGATGGGTCTGGCTAGTGGTTTATCTATTTTGTTTATCTTCTCAAAGAACCAGCTTTTAGTTTTATTGATCTTTGTTATCGTTTCCTTCATTTCTTTTTCATTTATTTCTGATCTGATTTTTAGGATTTCTTTCCCTCTGCTAACTTTGGGGATTTTTTGTTCTTCTTTCTCTAATTGCTTTAGGTGCAAGGTTAGGTTGTTTTTTCGAGATGTTTCCTGTTTCTTAAGGTAGGATTGTATTGCTATAAACTTCCCTCTTAGAACTGCTTTTGCTGCATCACACAGATTTTGGGTTGTCGTGTCTCCATTGTCATTTGTTTCTAGGTATTTTTTGATTTCTTCAGTGATCACTTCGTTATTAAGTAGTGTATTGTTTAGCCCCCATGTGTTTGTATTTCTTTACAGATCTTTTCCTGTAATTGATATCTAGTCTCATAGCGCTGTGGTCGAAATGATACTTGATAAAGTTTCAATTCCCTTAAATTTACCAAGGGTTAATTTGTGACCCAAGATATGATGTATCCTGGAGAACGTTCCATGAGCTCTTGAGAAAAATGTGTATTCTGTAGTTTTTGGATGGAGTGTCCTATAAATATCAATTAAGTCCACCTTGTTTAATGTATCATTTAAAGCTTGTGTTTCCTTATTTATTTTCATTTTGGATGATCTGTCCATTGGTGAAAGTGGGGTGTTAAATTCTCCTACTCGGAATGTGTTACTGTCAATTACCCCTTTTGTGGCTGTTAGTATTTGCCTTATGTATTGAGGTGCTCCTATATTGGGTGCATAAATATTTACAATTGTTATATGTTCTTCTTGGATCGATCCCTTGATCTTTATGTAGTGTCCTTCTTTGTCCCTTCTAATAGTCTTTGTTTTAAAGTCAATTTTTTCTGACATGAGGATTGCTACTCCAGCTTTCTTTTGGTTTCCATTTGCATGAAATATCTTTTTCCATCTCCTTTCTTTCAGTCTGTATGTGTCTCTAGGTCTGAAGTGGGTCTCTTGTAGACAGCAAATATATGGGTCTTGTTTTTGTATCCATTCAGCCAGTCTGTGTGTTTTGGTGGGAGCATTTAGTCCATTTACATTTAAGGTAATTATCGATATGTATGTTCCTATTTCCATTTTCTTAATTGTTTTGGGTTCGTTAAGGTAAGTCTTTTCCTTCTATTGTGTTTCTTGCCTAGAGAAGTTCCTTTAGCATTTGTTGTAAAGCTGGTTTGGTGGTGCTGAACTCTCTCAGATTTTGCTTGTCTGTAAAGGTTTTAATTTCTCCATCAAATCTGAATGAGATCCTTCCTGGGTAGAGTAATCTTGGTTGCAGCTTTTTCTCCTTCATCACTTTAAATATGTCCTGCCAGTCCCTTCTGGCTTGCAGAGTTTCTGCTGAAAGGTCAACTGTTAACCTTATGGGGATTCCCTTGTGTGTTATTTGTTGTTTTTTTCTTGCTGCTTTTAATATGTTTTCTTTTTATTTAATTTTTGACAGTTTGATTAATATGTGCCTTGGTGTATTTCTCCTTGGGTTTATCCTGTATGGGACTCTCTGTGCTTCCTGGACTTAATTTACTATTTCCTTTCCCCTATTAGGGAAGTTTTCAACTATAATCTCTTCAAATATTTTCTCAGTCACTTTCTTTTTCTCTTCTTCTTCTGGAAGCCCTATAATCCTAATGCTGGTGCATTTAATGTTGTCCCAGAGGTCTCTGAGACTGTCCTCAGTTGTTTTCATTCTTTTTTCTTTATTCTGCTCTTCAGTAGTCATTTCCACTATTTTATCTTCCAGGTCACTTATCCGTTCCTCTGCCTCAGTTTTTCTGCTATTGATCCCATCTAGAGTATTTTTCATTTCATTTACTGTGTTGTTCATCATTGTTTGTTTCATCTTTAGTTCTTCTAGGTCCTTGTTAAATGTTTCCTGCATTTTGTCTATTCTATTTCCAAGATTTTGTATCATCTTTACTATCATTATTCTGAATTTTTTTCAGGTCGACTGCCTCTTTCCTCTTCATTTGTTAGGTCTGGTGCGTTTTTATCTTGCTCCTTCATCTGCTGTGTGTTTTTCTGTCTTCTCATTTTGCTTATCTTACTGTGTTTGGGGTCTTCTTTTTGCAGGCTGCAGGTTTGTAGCTCCCGTGGTTTTTGGTGTCTGTCCCCAGTGGCTAAGGTTGGTTCAGTGGGTTGTGTAGGCTTCCTGGTGGAAGGGACTAGTGCCTGTGTTCTGGTGGATGAGGCTGGATCTTGTCTTTCTGGTGGGCAAGTCCACGTCTGGTGGTGTGTTTTGGGGTGTCTGTGGACTTCTTATGATTTTAGGCAGCCTCTCTGCTAATGGGTGGGGTTGTGTTCCTCTCTTGCTAGTTGTTTGGCATAGGATGTCCAGCACTGTAGCTTGCTGGTCGTTGAGTGAAACTGGGTGCTGGTGTTGAGATGGAGATATCTGGGAGAGTTTCACCATTTGATATTATGTGGAGCTGGGAGGTCTCTTGTGGACCAGTGTCCTGAAGTTGGCTCTCCCATCTCAGAGGCACAGCACTGACTGCTGGCTGCAGCACCAAGAGTCTTTCATCCACACAGCTCAGAATAATAGTGGGAAAAGGTAGTAAGAAAGAATTAGTAGAAATAGAAAGAAAGAAGGAAAGAAAAAAGAAAGAAAGAAAGGAGGGAGGGAGGTAGGGAGGGATCATGGAAGGAAGGAAGGAGGGAAAGAAGGAAAAAAGAGAGAAAGAAGATAAAGTAAAATAAAATAAAGTAAGATAAAATATAATAAAGTTATTAAAATAAAAAATAATTACTAAGAGAAAAAAAATTTTTTAAAAAACCCTAGGACAAATGGCGGAAGCAAAGCTATACAGACAAACTCTCACACAGAAGCATATACATACACACTGACAAAAAGAGGAAAAGGCAAAAAAATCATGAATCTTGCTGTCAAAATCCACCCCCTTAATTTGGGGTGATTTGTTGTCTATTAATGTATTCCACAGATGCAGAGTACATCAAGTTGATTGTGGAGCTTTAATCCCCTGCTTCTGAGGCTGCTGGGAGAGATTTCCCTTTCTCTTCTTTGTTCTCACAGCTCCCAGGGGCTCAGCTTTGGATTTGGCCCCGCCTCTGCGTGTAGGTCGCCAGAGGGCATATGTTCTTCGCTCAGACAGGACGGGGTTTAAGGAGCTGATGATTCGGGGGCTCTGGTTCACTCAGGCCGGGGGGAGGGAGGGGAAAGGAGTGCGGGGCGAGCCTGTGGCGTCAGTGGCCAACATGACGTTGTACCAGCCTGGGACGCGCCGTGCATTCTCCCTGGGGAGTTGTCCCTGGATCCCGGGACCCTGGCAGAGGCGGGCTGCACAGGTTGCCCGGAAGGGGGGTGTGGATAGTGACCTGTGCTCACACACAGGCTTCTTGGTGGTGGCAGCAGCAGCCTTAGCATCTCATGCCCGTCTCTGGGGTCCGCGCTTTTAGCCATGGCTCGCGCCCGTCTCTGGAGCTCCTTTAAGCAGCAGTCTTAATCCCCTGTCCTCGCCCACCAGGAAACAAAGAAGAAAAAGTCCCTTGCCTCTTCGGCAGGTCCAGACATTTCCCTGGACTCCCTCCCGGCTAGCTGTGGCGCACTAACCCCCTGCAGGCAGTGTTCATGCTGCCAACCCCAGTCCTCTCCCGGCGCTGCGACTGAAGCCCGAGCCTCAACTCTGAGCCCTGCCCTCCCCGGCGGGTGAGCAGACAAGCCTCTCGGGCTGGTGAGTGCCGGTCGACCCTGATCCTCTGTGCGGGAATCTCTTCACTTTGCCGTCTGCACCCCTGTTGCTGTGCTCTCCTCCATGGCTCCGAAGCTCTCCCGCTCCGCCACCCACAGTCTCTGCCCACGAAGGGGCTTCCTAGTGTGTGGAAACCTTTCCTCCTTCACAGCTCCCTCTCACTGGCGCAGGTCCCGTCCTTATCCTTTTGTCTCTGTTTATTCTTTTTTCTTTTGCCCTACTCAGGTACGTGGGGACTTTCTTGCCTTTTGGGAGGTCTGAGGTCTTCTGTCAGCATTCAGTAGGTGTTCTGTAGGAGTTGTTCCACGTGTAGATGTATTTCTGGTGTATCTGTGGGGAGGAAGGTGATCTTCTCATCTTACTCTTCCGCCATCTCCCCAGAAGCCTGCCTTTGAAATCTTAATTGTGTCCTTGGTTAAATGGATAACTTAGTGTTGTTCCACAGTGATCTTATTTACTTGTGTTCAAACCCTTTGACATTTTTGACAATTTCCCTAAGTCAAACAGGGACTGAAGTCTTTTTGACCTCAAGTTAATATTGAGATTTCCCAGAGGGTCCCTAAGAAATCACAAGGATTTGTCTCTCACTTTGTAAAAGGGAGATAATTAGATTTATTCAGCATGTTAAATAATGTGTGAGCACTGGCAACTAAGAAGTGATAATAAACTTCTGTAAGTTACTTTTTTAATTTTTAAGATTTTCTTTTATTTTTGTTTTATTATTTTGCAAGTGTTCCCATATAGGCTGGGTTGAGTATTTTGGCCATGCAGTGCAGCTTGCGGGATCTTAGTTCCCCAATCAGGGATCAAATTTGTGCCCCCTGCAGTGAAACCATGGAGCCCTTTCCACTGGACCACCAGGGAATTTCTGATTTTCTTTTATTTTATTGAAGCATAGTGGATGTACAATATTGTTAGCTTCAGGTGTACGATATAGTGATGTGACATTTAAATACATGACAAAATGGTCACCACAATAAATCTAGTAAGCAACCATCATTGTACAGTTATTACAGTATTACTGACTATATTCCTTACGTTGTTATTATCTCCCTGTGATTTATTTATTTTATAACTGAAGTGTTGTACATTTAAATCCATTTTATTTATTTTGCCAAGTCCCCCAAACCCCTCCCCTCTAGCTACCACCAGTTTTCTGTATGTATGAGTATCTTCCTGTTTTATTTTGATGGTTGTTTTTCAAAAATTCTACATATATATGAAATCATACGATACTTGTCTCTCTCTGTCTGACTTATTTCACTTCTTCATCCATTCATCTATTGATAAACACTTAGGTTCTTTCCATATCTTGGCCATTGCAAATAATGCTGCAATGAGCATAAGCATGCATATATCTTTTCAAATTAGTGTTTTTGTTTTCTTTGGATAAATAACCAGACGTGGAATTCCTGGGTTGTACTCTAGTTCTATTTTTAATTTCTTGAGGAACCTCCATATCATTTTCCATCATGGCTGCACAAATATACACTCCCACCAACAATGCACAAGTGTTACCTTATCTCTACATCTTCACCTACACTTGTTATGAACACTTTTTAATGATAGTCTTTCTGACAGGTGTGAAGTGCCATCTTGTTGTGGTTTTTATTTGCATTTCCCTGATGATTAGTGACGTATATCTTTTCATTGATTTGTTGGTCATCTATACATCTTCTTTGGCAAAAAGTTTATTCAGGTTTTCTGTCCAATTTTTAATCACATTATTTGTTTTTTCTTGATATTGAGTTGTATGAGTTCTTTATAAATTTTGGATATTAACCCCTTATTGGATATTTCATTTGCAAATATATTCTCCCATTTGCCTTTTTATTTTGTTGATAGTTTCCTCTGCTGTGCAAAATCTTTTTAGTTTAGTGTAATCCGAGTTGTTTGTTTTTGCTGCTGTTGCTCTTGCTTAATGGGACCTCCTTTGTTGTAGGCTAATTGACCATATATGTATGGGTTTATTCTTGAGCTCTCTCCATTGATCTATACATCTGTTTTTGTGCCAGTACAATACACTTCTGATTACTATAGCTTATAGTATACTCTGAAAACAGGGAACGTGATATCTCCTGCTTTCTTTTTTTTTTTTTTTTTTTTGCTGTACGCGGGCCTCTCACTGCTGTGGCCTCTCCCGCTGTGGAGCACAGGCTCCGGACGCGCAGGCCCAGTGGCCACAGCCCACAGGCCCAGCTGCTCCATGGCACGTGGGATCCTCCCGGACCGGGGCACGAACCCGTATCCCCTGCATCGGCAGGCGGACTCTCAACCACTGTGCCACCACGGAAGCCCCCCCCTCCTGCTTTCTTAAGATTGCTGTGGCTATTCTGGGTCTTTTGTGAATCTATACTAAGTTTATAATTACTTGTTCTAGTTCTGTGAAAAATACCATTGATATTTGATAAGGATTGCATTGAATATGGAAATTGCTTTGGATAGTATCAACATTTTATTGATATTAATTCTTCCATTTCATGAGAATTTAATATCTTTCCATTGATTTGGGCTATCTTCACTTTGTCTTCTTCTTCTTTTTATTTTAATCAAAGTCTTATACTTTTTAGGGTACAGGTCTTTCACCAACTTGTATATTCCTAGGTATTTACTTCCTTTTGATGTCATTGTAAGTAGGATTGCTTTCTTAAAATCTTTTTCTGGTTGATTGTTATTAGTGTGTAGAAATGCAACAGATTTCTGTATATTAATTTTGTATCTTACAACTTTAGTGACTTCATTTATTAGTTGTAATAGTTTTTAGGTGGAGTCTTTAGTGTTTTCTGTATATAGTATCATGTCTGCAAAGTTCGCAAAGAGTGATAATTTTACTTGTTTCTTCCAAATTTGCATTTTATTTTATCTTTTTTTTTTCTCGTCTGATTAATTTGACTAGGACATCCAGTACTACATTGAATAGAAGGGGTGAGAGTGGGTATTCTAGTCTTGTTCATGTCCTTAGAGTAAATGCTTTCAACTTTTAACCACAGTGATGTTAACTGTGGGTTTGTAATATAATGTCTTTATTTTGTGAAGTATGTTCCTTCTATGCCCTCTTTGTTGAGAGTATTTTATTATAAATGAATGTTTGTGTCTAAACTTTTCTGCAGTTATTGTGATGATTTTATCCATTTTTTTAAAAAATATAGTGTATCTTGTTGATTTGTTTACAGATATTAAACTATTCTTGAACTCCTGGAACAAATCACATTTGATCATGTTGTATGACTGTTTTAAAGTATTATTTGTAAATATTTTGTTAAGGATTTTTGCATCTATATTTATTGGGGATATCAGCCTCTAATTTTCTTTTTCCTTCCTTCTACTAACTTTGCATTTTGTTTCTTCTTCTTACTTTAGTTCCTTTAGGTCTCAGGTTAGATTGTGGGGTTTCTTTGTTTGTTTGTTTTGTATTATTATTATTTTTTTGTCTCTTGAGGTAGGCCTGTATTGCTATAACGTTCCTCTTAGAAATGCTTTTGCTGTGTCCCATAGATTTTGGAATGCTGTGTTTCCATGTTACTTGTATCAGCGTATTTTTTGATTTCCTCTTTGATTTCTTCAATGAATCATTGGTTTTTGGTTAGCATATTGTTTAGACTCCACGTTTGTGGGTTTTTTGTCTTTTTGAAGTTGATTTCAAGTCTTGTACTATTGTGACCAAAACAAAAATGTTTGATATAATTTCAATTTTCTTAGTCTTATCAAAACTTGTTTTGTGGCTTAATATGTGACCTATCCTGGAGCATATTCTATGTGCATTTGGAAAAAAAAAACACTTATATTTTGCTGTTTTTGGATCAAATGTTTTGTAATGGGTTGGCCAAAATGTTCATTGTGTTAGTGAATACATTGTTCAATTAAATTCTTGGTGAAAATGAAAAATGTATCTTTTATTTTTACTTAAAACTGAATGAACTTTTTGGCCAACCCAATATATAGCTGTTAAAGCTATCTGATCTAAAGTGTCGTTTAAGGCCAGTGCTTTATTATTGATTTTCTGTGTAGATTATCTATCTATTGATGTCAGTGGAATGTTGTTTCCCTAATATCATTACTGTTGATTTCTCCCTTATTGCCTGTTCATATTTGCTTTAAGTATATAGGTGACTCTATGTTGGCTGCATATATACTTACAAGTTTTACATCTTCTTGTTGAAGGTTTTCTTTAAAAATTATTATTTAATGCTTTTCTTTGTCTCTTGTCACAGTCTTTGTTTTAAAATCATTTTTGTCTGATATAACTATTGCTACCCCAGCTTTCTTTTCATTTCCATGTGCATAGAATATATATTCCATCATCTAACTTTCAGTCTGTGTGTGTCTTTAGATCAGAAGTGAGTCTCTTAAAGCTATATATATATCCATTCAGCCACCTTATGTTCTTTACTTGGAACATTTTTGGTCCAATTATGTTTAAAGTGGTTAGTGACACTTATTGCCATTTTGCTAATTGTTTTCTGTTTTGTTGTTGTTGCTCTTTCTTTCCTTCTTTTTTTGCTCTCTAGCCTTATGATTCAATAGATTTAAAAATCTTAATTTGTATTCTTTTCTCCCTCACACTCTGTTTTGTTTTCTTGTGTGTGTGTATCAATTGTCGGTTTTTGGTTGTGGTTACCATAAATTTCTTATATAACAAGCTACGTATATAGTAATCTATTTTAGGTTGATTGTCACTTAGGTTTGTGTTCTAAAACCACTACATTTTTCTTCCCCCCTCCACATTTTATGACTTTGACATCATATTTTGTATTTAAAAGTTTTGTGTGCCACTTAACTGTTTTAGACATAGAAGATTTTATCACTAGTGTTCTGTATTTTAACCTTCATACTAGCTATATAGGTGGTTATTTACTACTTTTACTTCATGTTTCCTTTATTAGTGAGATGTTTTTCTTTCATAATTCTTTTTTCTATAGCTATAACCATTTCTTTTCCCTTTAAAGAAATCTTTCATATTTCTTGTAAGTCACTTTACTGGTGGTTCATTACTCTTGCTTTTGCTTATTCAGGAAACCCTCTCTTTCAATTCTGAATGACAATCTTGCCAGACAGAGTATTCTTGGTTGCTAATGTGTTCTTTTCAGCCCTTTGAATATATCATGCCAATCCCCTCAGGCCTATAAAATTTTCCCTGTCAGCTGATAGTGTTAAGGAGGCTTCCCAAAATGTAACTTTCCTCTGTGTGGCTACTTTTAAGATCCTCTCTTTGTCTTTAACTTTTGACATTTTATTTATAATGTCTCTTAGTGTGGGTTTCTTTGGTTTCCTATTGTTTGGGACTCTGTGATTTCTGAACTTTGATGTTTCCTTTGCCAAGTTAAAAACGTTTTCAGCCATTATTTCTTCAAATAGATTTTCTCTCCCCTTCTCTCTTCTTCTTCCAGGACCCCTGTAATGCGAAGGTTAGTATGCATGATGTTGCCCCAGAAGTTTCTTAAACAATCCTCATTTTTGGTTATTTTTTTCTTTTCTTTTTGTTTTTATTGGGTGATTTCTGTTATTCTAGATTCATATTGCTGATCTGGTCTGCATCCTCTAATCTGCAGTTAATTCCTTCTAGTGTAGTTTTCACTTCAATCATTGTATTCTTCAGCTTTTTTCTTCTCATCTTTATTGGAGTATAATTGCTTTACAATGCTGTGTTAGTTTCTGCTTTATAACAAAGTGAATCAGTTATACATATACATATGTTCCCATATCTCTTCCCTCTTGCATCTCCCTCCCTTCCACCCTCCCCATCCCACCCCTCTAGGTGGTCACAAAGCAACGAGCTGATCTCCCTGTGCTATGAGGCTGCTTCCCACTAGCTATCTATTTTACATTTGGTACTGTATATATGTCCATGCCACTCTCTCACTTTGTCACAGCTTACCCTTCCCCCTCCTCATATGCTCAAGTCCATTCTCTAGTAGGTCTGTGTCTTTATTCCCATCTTACACCTGGGTTCTTAAGGACACTTTTCCCCCTTAGATTCCATATATATGTGTTAGGATATGGTATTTGTCTTTCTCTTTCTGACTTACTTCACTCTGTATGCCAGACTCTAGGTCCATCCACCTCACTACAAATAACTTAATTTTGTTTCTTTTTATGGCTGAGTAATATTCCATTGTATATATGTGTCACATCTTCTTTACCCATTCATCCGATGATGGACACTTAGGTTGCTTCCATCTCCTGGCTATAGTAAATAGAGCTGCAATGAACATTTTCGGTACATGACTATTTTTGAATTATGGTTTCCTAAGGATATATGCCCAGTAGTGCAATTGCTGGGTCATATGGTAGTTCTATCTGTAGTTTTTTAAGGAACCTCCGTACTGTTCTCCATAGAGGCTGTACCAATTCACATTCCCACCAGCAGTGCAAGAGTGTTCCCTTTTCTCCACACCCTCTCCAGCATTTATTGTTTCTAGATTTTTTGATGATGGCCATTCTGACTGGTGTGAGATGATATCTCATTGTAGTTTTGATTTGCATTTCTCTAATGATTAATGATGTGGAGCATTCTTTCATGTGTTTGTTGGCAATATGTATATCTTCTTTGGAGAAATGTCTATTTAGGTCTTCTACCCATTTTTGGATTGGGTTTTTTGTTATTGAGCTGCATGAGCTGCTTGTAAAGTTTGGAGATTAATCTTTTGTCAGTTGCTTCATTTGCAAATATTTTCTCCCATTCTGAGGGTTGTCTTTTGGTCTTGTTTACGGTTTCCTATGCTGTGCGAAAGCTTTGAAGTTTCATTAGGTCCCATTACTTTATTTTTGTTTTATTTCCATTTCTCTAGGAGGTGGGTCAAAAAGGATCTTGCTGTGATTATGTCACAGTGTGTTGTGCCTATGTTTTCTTCTAAGAGTTTGATAGTTTCTGGCCTTACATTTAGGTCTTTAATCCATTTTGAGCTTATTTTTGGGTATGGTGTTAGGGAGTGATCTAATCTCATACTTTTACATGTACCTCTACAGTTTTCCCAGCACCACTTATTGAAGAGGCTGTCCTTTCTCCACTGTACATTCCTGCCTCCTTTATCAAAGGTAAGGTGACCCTATGTGCGTGGGTTTATCTCTGGGCTTTCTATCCTGTTCCATTGATCTATCTTTCTGTTTTTGTGCCAGTACCATACTGTCTTGATTACTGTAGCTTTGTAGTATAGTCTGAAGTCAGGGAGCCTGATTCCTCCAGTTCCTTCTTTCGTTCTCAAGATTGCTTTGGCTATTCGGGGTCTTTTGTGTCTCCATACAAGTTGTGAATTTTTTTGTTCTAGTTCTGTGAAAAATGCCAGTGGTAGTTTGATAGGGATTGCATTGAATCTATAGAATGCTTTGGGTAGTAGAGCCATTTTCACAATGTTCATTCTTCCAATCCAAGAACATGGTATATCTCTCCATCTATTTGTATCATTTTTAATTTCTTTCATCAGTGTCTTATAATTTTCTACATACAGGTTTTTTTGGTCTACTTAGGGAGGTTTATTCCTAGATATTTTATTCTATTTGTTGCAATGGTAAATGGGAGTGTTTTCTTAATTTCACTTTCAGATTTTTCATCATTAGTGTATAGAATTGCCAGAGATTTCTGTGCATTAATTTTGTATCCTGCTACGTTACCAAATTCATTGATTAGCTCTAGTAGTATTCTGGTAGCATCTTTAGGATTCTCTATGTATAGTATCATGTCATCTGCAAACAGTGACAGCTTTACTTCTTCTTTTCTGATTTGGATTCCTTTTATTTCCTTATCTGCTCTGAATGCTGTGGCTAAAACTTCCAAAACTGTGTTGAATCAGAGTGGTGAGAGTGGGCAACCTTGTCTTGCTCCTGATCTTAGTGGAAATGGTTTCATATTTACACCATTTAGGATGATGTTGGCAGTGGGATTGTAATATATGTCCTTTATTATGTTGAGGAACTTTCCCTCTGTGCCTACTTTCTGGAGAATTTTTTTTTAGTAAATGGTGTTGAATTTTTTTGAAAGGTTTCTCTGAATATATTGAGATGGTCAAATGGTTTTTCTCCTTCAATTTGTTAATATGCTGTATCACGTTGATTGATTTGCATATATTGAAGAATCCTTGCATTCCTGGTATAAACCACACTTGATCATGGTGTATGATCCTTTTAATGTGCTGTTGGATTCTGTTTGCTAGTATTTTGTTGAGGACTTTTGCATCTATGTTCATCAGTGATACTGGCCTGTAGTTTTGTTTCTTTGTGACATCCTTGTCTGGTTTTGGTATCAGGGTGTTGGTGGCTTCGTAGAATGAGTTTGGGAGTGTTCCTCCGTCTGCTATATTTTGGAAGAGATTGAGAAGGATAGGTGTTATCTCTTCTCTAAATGTTTGATAGGATTAGACTGTGAAGCCATCTGGTCCTGGGCTTTTGTTTGTTGGAAGATTTTTAATCACAGTTTCAATTTCAGTGCTTGCGATTGGTCTGTTCATATTTTCTATTTCTTCCTGATTCAGTCTTGGCAGGTTGTGCATTTCTAAGAAGTTGTCCATTTCTTCCAGGTTGTCCATTTTATTGGCATAGAGTTGCTCGTAGTAATCTCTCATGATCTTTTGTATTTCTGCAGTGTCAGTTGTTACTTCTCCTTTTTCATTTCTAATTCTATTGAGTCTTCTCCCTTATTTTTCTTGATGGGTCTGGCTAATGGTTTATCAATTTTGTTTATCTTCTCAAAGAACCAGCTTTTAGTTTTATTGATCTTTGCTATCGTTTCCTTCATTTCTTTTTCATTTATTTCTGATCTGATTTTTATGATTTCTATCTCTCTGCTAACTTTGGGGATTTTTAGTTCTTCTTTATCTAATTGCTTTAGGTGCAAGGTTAGGTTGTTTTTTCGAGATATTTCCTGTTTCTTAAGGTAGGATTGTATTGCTATAAACTTCCCTCTTAGAACTGCTTTTGCTGCATCACACAGATTTTGGGTCGTTGTGTCTCCATTGTCATTTGTTTCTAGGTATTTTTTGATTTCCTCTTTGATTCCTTCAGTGATCACTTCGTTATTAAGTAGTGTATTGTTTAGCCTCCATATGTTTGTATTTTTTTACAGATCTTTTCCCGTAATTGATATCTAGTCTCATAGCGCTGTGGTCGAAATGATACTTGATAAAGTTTCAATTCCCTTAAATTTACCAAGGGTTGATTTGTGACCCAAGATATGATGTATCCTGGAGAATGTTCCATGAGCTCTTGAGAAAAATGTGTATTCTGTTGTTTTTGGATGGAATGTCCTATAAATATCAATTAAGTCCATTTTGTTTAGCGTATCATTTAAAGCTTGTGTTTCCTTATTTATTTTCATTTTGAATGATCTGTCCATTGGTGAAAGTGGGGTGTTAAATTCTCCTACTCGGAATGTGTTACTGTCAATTACCCGTTTTATGGCTATTAGTATTTGCCTTATGTATTGAGGTGCTCCTATGCTGGGTGCATAAATATTTACAATTGTTATATGTTCTTCTTGGATCGATCGCTTGATCTTTTTGTAGTGTCCTTCTTTGTCCCTTCTAATAGTCTTTGTTTTAAAGTCAATTTTTTCTGACATGAGGATTGCTACTCCAGCTTTCTTTTGGTTTCCATTTGCATGAAATATCTTTTTCCATCTCCTTTCTTTCAGTCTGTATGTGTCTGTAGGTCTGAAGCGGTCTCTTTTAGACAGCAAATATATGGGTCTTGGTTTTGTATCCATTCAGCCAGTCTGTGTGTTTTGTTGGGAGCATTTAGTCCATTTACATTTAAGGTAATTATCGATATGTATGTTCCTATTTCCATTTTCTTAATTGTTTTGGGTTCGTTATTGTAGGTCTTTTCCTTCTATTGTGTTTCTTGCCTAGAGAAGTTCCTTTAGCATTTGTTGTAAAGCTGGTTTGGTGGTGCTGAACTCTCTCAGATTTTGCTTGTCTGTAAAGGTTTTAATTTCTCCATCAAATCTGAATGAGATCCTTCCTGGGTAGAGTAATCTTGGTTGCAGCTTTTTCTCTTTCATCAGTTTAAATATGTCCTGCCAGTCCCTTCTGGCTTGTAGAGTTTTTGCTGAAAGATGAGCTGTTATCCTTATGGTGATTCCCTTGTGTGTTACTTGTTGTTTTTCCCTTGCCACTTTAATATGTTTTTTTTGATTAATATGTGTCTTGGCATGTTTCTCCTTGGATTTATACTGTATGGGACTCTGTGTGCTTCCTGAACTTGATTAACTATTTCCTTTCCCTTATTAGTGAAGTTTTCAATTATAATATATTGAAATATTTTCTCAGTCCTTTTCTTTTTCTCTTCTTCTTCTGGGACCCCTATATTTCAAATGATGGTGAGTTTAATGTTGTCCCAGAGATCTCTGAGACTGTCATCAGTTCTTTTCATTCTTTTTTCTTTATTCTTCTCTGCAGTTTTTATTTCCACCATTTTATCTTCCAGGTCACTTATTGTTCTTCTGCCTCAGTTCTTCTGCTGTTGATCCCTTCTAGAGTATTTTTATTTTTTTATTTATTTATTTTTTAACATCTTTATTGGGGTATAATTGCTTTACAATGGTGTGTTAGTTTCTGCTTTATAACAAAGTGAATCAGTCATACATAAACATATGTTCCCACATGTCTTCCCTGTTGCGTCTCCCTCCCTCCCACCCTCCCTATCCCACCCCTCCAGGCGGTCACAAAGCACCGAGCCAATATCCCTGTGCCATGCGGCTGCTTCCCACTAGCTATCTACCTTACTATGTTTGTTAGTGTGTATATGTCCATGACTCTCTCTCGCCCTGTCACAGCTCACCCTTCCCCCTCCCCATAACCTCAAGTCCGTTCTCTAGGAGGTCTGCGTCTTTATTCCAGCTTTACCCCTAGGTTCTTCATGACATTTTTTTCCTTAAATTCCATATATATGTGTTAGCATACGGTATTTGTCTTTTTCTTTCTGACTTACTTCACTCTGTATGACAGACTCTAGGTCTACCCACCTCATTACAAATAGCTCAATTTCGTTTCTTTTTATAGCTGAGTAATATTCCATTGTATATATGTGCCACATCTTCTTTATCCATTCATCCGATGACAGGCACTTAGGTTGTTTCCATCTCCGGGCTATTGTAAATAGAGCTGCAATGAACATTTTGGTACATGACTCTTTTTGAATTATGGTTTTCTCAGGGTATATGCCCAGTAGTGGGATTGCTGGGTCATATGGTAGTTCTATTTGTAGTTTTTTAAGGAACCTCCATACTGTTCTCCATAGTGGCTGAACCAATTCACATTCCCACCAGCAGTGCAAGAGTGTTCCCTTTTCTCCACACCCTCTCCAGCATTTATTGTTTCTAGATTTTTTGATGATGGCCATTCTGACTGGTGTGAGATGATATCTCATTGTAGTTTTGATTTGCATTTCTCTAATGATTAATGATGTTGAACATTCTTTCATGTGTTTGTTGGCAGTCTGTATATCTTCTTTGGAGAAATGTCTATTTAGGTTTTCTGCCCATTTTTGGATTGGGTTGTTTGTTTTCTTGTTATTGAGCTGCATGAGCTGCTTGTAAATTTTGGAGATTAATCCTTTGTCGGTTGCTTCATTTGCAAATATTTTCTCCCATTCTGAGGGTTGTCTTTTGGTCTTGTTTATGGTTTCCTTTGCTGTGCAAAAGCTTTGAAGTTTCATTAGGTCCCATTTGTTTATTTTTGTTTTTATTTCCATTACTCTAGGAGGTGGGTCAGAAAGGATCTTGCTGTGATTTATGTCATAGAGTGTTCTGCCTATGTTTTCCTCTAAGAGTTTGATAGTTTCTGGCCTTACATTCAGGTCTTTAATCCATTTTGAGCTTATTTTTGGGTATGGTGTTAGGGAGTGATCTAATCTCATACTTTTACATGTACCTGTCCAGTTTTCCCAGCGCCACTTATTGAAGAGGCTGTCCTTTCTCCACTGTACATTACTGCCACCTTTATCAAAGATAAGGTGTCCATATGTGCATGGGTTTATCTCTGGGCTTTCTATCCTGTTCCATTGATCTTTCTGTTTTTGTGCCAGTACCATACCGTCTTGATAACTGTAGCTTTGTAGTATAGTCTGAAGTCAGGGAGCCTGATTCCTCCAGTTCCTTCTTTCGTTCTCAAGATTGCTTTGGCTATTCGGGGTCTTTTGTGTTTCCATACAAATTGTGAAATTTTTTGTTCTAGTTCTGTGAAAAATGCCAGTGGTAGTTTGATAGGGATTGCATTGAATCTATTAAGGCCTGGTCAAGACCATTTTCAGCTCTCTTGTGTGCACAGCCTACTGCTATAGTAGGAGTTGCTTTGGAGGGACTCTGGTGCCATCCATGGGCACCACTCAGGTATGGCATGGCAGGGCATTCTTTGGAGCACCTCTAGTTCTGGTCAAGGGTACTTTCTGGGACTGGTGGGGTGGGACTTTGCAGGGACTCTGGCTGGGCAGGTCTGCAGATGAACCCTGGGCAAGGAGATAGGTGTTAGTAAGGTAGATGTGCAGAGTCAGAAATAGTCCCAAAAAATATCTGCTTCTTTGACACACACCTTAAAATTAGTCAATGAATTTCCTTCATGTATGACCCTGGCAGTATTTTTTTTTTTTTTTTTTTTTTTGCTGTATACGGGCCTCTCACTGTTGTGGCCTCTCCCATTGTGGAGCACAGGCTCCGGACGCACAGACTCAGCGGCCATGGCTCACAGGCTCAGCCGCTCCGTGGCATGTGGGATCTTCCCGGACCGGGGCAGGAACCCGTGTTCCCTGCATCGGCAGGCGGACTCTCAACCACTGCGCCACCAGGGAAGCCCAACCCTGGCAGTATTTAAACTTCTTTTCTGGGACTCACAGTGAGTGAGTTTTTGCCTGTGCCCTTTAAAGAGCAGAGTCTCAATTTCCTGCAGCACTCCGGCTCTCCTGGACATAAGTCCTGTTGTTTTTCAAAGCTAAACATTATAGGGGTGAAGTCCTCTGGGCTGAGCCCAGTGTGAGATTAGACTCCCTTGCTCCTCAGGGAGGATCACTGAAGCTGTGATATCCTTTCCTGCCTGTGGGTCACCACACTGGGGGAGTGAGTCCTGACCATATTGAATCTCAGCCGCTGTTGCCAATCTCAATGTGTTTTTCCCTTTTTATCCTTAGTTCTGTTAGTTTTCAGGTCATTCTCAAAAATAGTTCCTCTATGGGTATTTATAGTTTTGGTATATCTATGAGAGGAGGTAAGCCCAGGATATTCCTACTTTGCCATTTTGTCCCACTCTGAGATCAAACTTTGTAGGTTATATGTGTGGGAGTATATGTTACTAATATTGGTATTGCAGAAATAGTATGAAATTCATAGAAATTCATCTATACCTCCATTGTCTGATTATTATAGTAAGATGTTGCATGCTGCAAAAATAACTAATTATTCTTTTCAAATAAACTCTCACCAGACTTTAACCATGGCAGCTTTAAGTCATTTGTCATTCATTGATAGTTATCATTAGACTTTGATACTTGTCTGAAAGTGTTTACAATCAGCTAAAAGCTCGAAAGATAAATGCCACATCACTTGAAATTTAAATGTGACTCTGACCTGAAAAAGAGTTTCCAGAAGAAATGAAAAAGCTGATGGATTTATAAAACTGATAACCCAAGATCAAGCAGAATAAGAATTAAATCCATAGGGATGAATAAACTGATAAGGTTGATTATGGTTTTTGTGACTTTCTGTTTGAAACATTACTGTTTTTAAAATTAGTTTTTCATAATTAAGGTAATCTTTATATCTTGAACTCCATGTAACTTACAGTTATAGTTATTTTTTAAATTCTTTAAAATTTTTTATTGAAGTATAGTTGATTTACAATGTTGTGTTAGTTTCAAGTGTACAGCAAAGTGGTTCATATATATATATATATATTCAGATTATACATACATATTCAGATTATATATATATTCAGTTATATATCTATATATATATATTCTGAATATATATATTTTTTTCAGATTCTTTTCCCATATAAGTTATTACAAAATATTGAGTCTAGTTCCCTGTGCTATACAGGAAGTCCTTCTTGGTTATCTATTTTAATATAGTAATGTGTATATGTTAATCCCAAACTCCTAATTTATCCCACCCCTTTCCCCTTTGGTACCATAAGTTTGTTTTCTATGACTGTGGGCCTATTTCTGCTTTTTCTATAAGTTCATTTGTATCAGTTTTTTTAGATTCCACATGTAAGTGATATCATATGATATTTGTCTTTCTCTGTCTGGCTTACTTCACTTAGTATAATAATTTCTAGGTCCATCCACGTTGCTGCAAACGGCATTATTTCATTCTTTCTTATGGTTGAGTAATATTCCAGTGTGTATATGTATACATCTTCTTTATCCATTCATCTGCCAATGGATATTTAGGTTGCTTTCATGTCTTGCCTGTTGTAAGCAGTGCTGCAATGAACACTGGGGTTCATTATTTTTTTTAATTAAGGTTTTCTCCAGATATATGGCCAGGAGTGGGATGTGCCTTTTGGCCATCTGTATATCTTTGGAGAAATGTCTATTCAGATCTTTTGCCTATTTTTGACTGGGTTGTTTATTTTATTTTTTTATATGAGCTGTATGAGCTCTTCGTATATTTTAAAGATTAATCCCTTGTTTGTCACATTGTTTACAAATATTTTCTCCAATTCTGTAGGTTGTCATTTCATTTTGTTTATGGTTTTCTTTCCTGTGCAAAAGCTTTTAAATTTAATCAGGTTCCGTTTGTTTATTTTTGTTTGTATTTCTGTTACTCTAGGAGATGGATCCAAAAATATATTGCTGCAATTTATGTCAAAGTGTATAATGCCTACGTTTTCCTCTAGTTTTATAGTATCCAGTTTACTTAGGTCTTTAATCCATTTTGAGTTTATTTTTGTTTATGGTATTAGAAAATGTTCTAATTTCATTCTTTTATGTGTAGCTGTCCAATTTTCCCAGTACCACTTACTTAAGAGACTGCCTTTTCTCCACTGTATATTCTTGCTTCCTTTGTTGTAGATTAATTGACCATAGAGGTATGGGTTTATTTCTGGGCTTTCTATCCTGTTCCGTTGATCTATATTTCTTTTTACCTAGGAATAACCTACCTATGGAGGAAAAACTTCTGTACTCAGAAAACTATATGATGCTGATGAAAGAAATCAAAGATAACACAGACAAATGGAAAGAAATACCATCTTCTTGGATTGAAAGAATCAATATTGTCAAAATGAACATAGTATCAAAGGCAACCTACAGATTCAATGCAATCCCTATCAAATTAGCAATGTAATTTTTCATAGAACAAAAAATTTTTAAATGTATAGGGAAACACAAAAGACCCCAAATAACTGAAGCATTCTTGAGAAAGAAAAATGGAGTTGGAGGCATCAGACTCCCTGATTTCACACTATACTGCAAAACTACAGTAATCAAAACAGTATGGTACAGGGACAATATAGTTATTTTTATAAGTTCAATAAGAATTTGTTCACCTTGTAACAGGACACTATTGAAACACTGGTTGTATTATCAAAGCTTTCATTATGGCATATTGTGAATGTTGTATTTGAAACTAATGTGCTGCTCAAATCATGTATGATCAGACAGCTTTAAGAAAGTAATGACTTTAGGAAGCCAATGCTTATAAAGGCCCTCATGAAACAACTGGCCTATAACTATCTAATATGGTTCTCTGTGTTGGGGAGGAAAATTTTCCTTCTGCCTTTTTAGGTTCTTTGGCTGGCCTAATAATTAAATTGATGTAAGGCAGTGTAACATGTGAAAAACTAATTTATTTATTTGTTTTTTAAATTAATTTTTATTGGAGTACAGTTGATTTACAATGTTGTGTGAGTTTCTGCTGTATAACAAAGAAAATTAGTTATACATATAGGTATCCTGGGATATATGCCCAGGAATGGAATTGCTGGATCGTATGGTAGCTCTATTTTTAGTTTTTTAAGGAACCTAAACACTGTTCTCCATAGTGGCTCTACCAATTTACATTCCCACCAACAGTGTAGGAGGGTTCCCTTTTCTCCACATCCTCTCTATCATTTATTGTTTGTAGATTTTCGATGATGGGCATTTTGAAAAATGTGAGGTGATACCTCACTGAAGTTTTGATTTGTATTTCACTAATCAGTAGTGATGTTGAGCATTTTTTCACTTGCTTTTTGACCATCTGCATGTCTTCTTTGGAGAAATGTCTGTTTAGGTCTTCTGCCCATTTTTTGATTGGGTTGTTTGTTTTTTTGATATTGAGCTGCATGAGCTGTTTGTACATTTTGGAAATTAATCCCTTGTAGATTACTTCATTGGCAAATATTTTCTCCCGTTCTGATGGTTGTCTTTTCATTTTGCTTATGGTTTACTTTTCTGTGCAAAAGCTTTTAACTTTAATTAGGTCTCATTTGTTTATTTTTCTTTTTATTTTCATTAGTCTAAGAGTTGAATCAAAAAATATCTTGCTGCAATTTATGCCAAAGGGTGTTCTATGTTTTCCTTTAAGAGTTTTATGGAAACTGGTGTTACATTTAGGTCTTTAACCCATTTTGAGTTTATTATTTTGTGTATGGTGTTAGAGAATATTCTAATTTCATTCATGTAGCTCTCCAGCTTTCCCAGCACCACTTATTGAAGAGACTGTCTTTTCTCCATTGTGTATTCTTGTCTCCTTTGTCATAGATTAGGTGACCATAGAAGTGTGGGTTTATTTCTGGATTTTCTATACTGTTCTATTGACTTATATTTCTGTTTCTGTGATGGTATCATATTGGTTGTAGTATACCCTGAAGTCAGGGAGCCTGATTCCTCCAACTCCATTTTTCTTTCTCAAGATTGCTTTGGCTATTTGTGGTCTTTTGTGTTTCCATACAAATTGTAAAAGTTTTGTTCTAATTCTCTGAAAAATGCCATTGGTAATTTGACAGGGAATGCATTGCATCTGTAGATTACCTGGGATAGTACAGTCATTTTGACAATATTGATTCTTCCAATCCAATGCATGGTATATCTCTCCATCTATTTGTGTTATCTTTGATTTCTTTCATCAGCATTTTATAGTCTTCTGTGTATAGGTTTTCTGCTCCCTTAAGTAGGTTTATTCCTAGGTATTTTATTCTTTTTTTGCAGTGGTAAATAGGATTGTTTCCTCAATTACTCTTTCTGAACTTTCATTGTCAGTGTATAGAAATGCAAGAGATTTCTGTGCATTCATTTTGTATCCTGCAACTTTACTGAGTTCATAGATGAGCTCTAGTAGTTTTCTGGTAGTATCTTTAGGGTTTTCTATGTATAGTATCATGTTATGTGCAGATAGTGACAGTTTTACTTCTTCTATTCCAAGTTGAATTCCTTTTACTTCTTTTTCTTCTCTGATTGCCATGGCTAGGACTTCCAAAACTATGTTGAATAAACGTGGCAATAGTGAACATCCTTGTCTTGTTCCTGATCTTAGAGGAAATGCTTTCAGTTTTTCACCTTTGAGAATGATGTTTGCTGTGGCTTTGTCATATATGGCCTTTATTATCTTGAGGTATGTTCCCTTGATGCCCACTTTCTGGAGAGTTTCTGTCAAAAGTGTTGTTGAATATTGTAAAATTATTTTCTGCATTTATTGAGATGATCATATGGTTTGTATCCTTCAGTTTGTTAATGTGATGCATCACATTGATTGATTTGCATATGTTGAATAATCCTTGAATCCCTCGGATAAATTCCAGTTGATCATAGGGTATGATCCTTTTAATGTGTTCTTGGATTTGGTTTGCCTGTATTTTGTTGAGAAGTTTTGCATCTATGATTATCAGTGATATTGGCCTCTAATTTTCTTTTTTTGTGATATCTTTGGTTTTGGTATCAGGGCAATGGTGGCCTCATAGAATTAGCTGGGGAATGTTCCTTCCTCTGCAGTTTTTTGGAATAGTTTGAGAAGTATAGGTGTAAACTCTTCTCTAAATGTTTGGTAGAATTCGCCTGTGAATCCACCTGGTCCTGGACTTCAGTTTGTTGGAAATAGTTTAATTACAATTTTAATTTCAGTACTTATGATTGATCTGTTCATATTTTCTCTTTCTTCCTGGTTCAGTCTTGGAAGGTTGTACCTTTCTAAGAATTTGTCTATTTTTTCTAGGTTGTCCATTTTATTGGCATATAATGGCTTATAGTAGTCTGTGTGATCATTTGTATTTCTGTGGTTTCCATTGTAACTTTTCCTTTTTCATTACTAATTTTATTGATTTGAGTCCTCTCCCTTTTTTTCTTGATGCATCTGGCTAAAGGTTTGTCAATTTTGTTTATCTTCTCAAAGAACCAGCTTTTAGTTTCATTGATCTATTCTGTTATTTTCTTAGTCTATTTAATTTATTTCTTCTCTGATATTTATGATTTCTTTCCTTCTACTAACTTTAGGTTTTGTTTGCTCTTCTTTTTCCAGTTGCTTTAGGTGTAAGGTTAAGTTGTTTATTTGAGATTTCTCTTGTTTCCTGAGGTAAAATTGTATTGCTATAAACTTCCTTCTTAGAAGTGCTTTTGCTGCATCCCATAGGTTTTGGATCATCATGTTTTTGTTGTCACTTTTCTCTAGGTATTTTAAAATTTCCTCTTTGATTTCTTCCATGATCCATTGGTCATTTAATAATATATCATTTAGCCTCCCTGTGCTTTTGTTTTTTACAGGTTTTTTTTGTAATTGATTTCCAATCTCATAGCAATGTAGTCTGAAAAGATGCTTGATATGATTTCAATTTTCTTAAATTTACTGAGGCTTGATTTGTGACCCAAGATGTGATATATCCTGGAGAATATTCCACATGCACTTGAGAAGAAGCATATTTTGTTGCTTTCAGATGGAATATCCTCTAGATATCAATTAAGTCTGTCTGGTCTAATGTGTCATTTAGGGATTTTTTTCCTTATTAATTCTTCCATATTGATGATCTATCTTTCCATTGGTGTAAGTGTGGTGCTAACATCCCTCATTCTTATTGTGTTACTGTCTATTTCCCCTTTTTTGTCTGTTAGCATTTGCCTTATATATTAAGGGGCTCCTATATTGGGTGCATATATATTTATAATGGTTATATCTTCTTTTTTGGAATGATCCTTTGATCATTATGCAGTGTCCTTCCTTGTCTCTTGTCATAGTCTTTATTTTAAAGTCTATTTTGTCTGATATGAGTATTGCTACTCCAGCTTTCTTTTAATTTTCCATTTGCATGGAATATATTTTTCCATCCCCTTACTTTTAGTCTGTATGTGTCCCTAGATTTGAAATGGGTCACTTGTAGACAGCATATATATTGGTCTTGTTTTTTTATCCATTCAGCCAGTTTGTCTTTTGGTTGGAATATTTAATTCATTTACATTTAAGGTAATTATCAATATGCATTTTCTTATTTCAATTTTCTTAATTGTTTTGGCTTTGTTTTTGTAGGTCTTTGTTCTTCCCTTTCTCTTTTTTTCTCTTCTGACGTTAGATTACCATCTTTAGTGTTGTGTTTGGGTTGCTTTTCCATTTTGGGTGGGTATCTATTGTAGTTTTTGGTTTTGCTTCTCCCATGAGGTATTGATTTAGTAATCTATGTATGCACAAGGCTGTTTCAATTTGCTGGTCTACTTCCTGCCTAGAGAAGTTCCTTTAGCATTTGTAGTAAAGTTGGTTTGGTGGTGCTCAATTCTCTTGGCTTTTGCTTGTCTGTAAATCTTTTGATTTCTCTGTAGAATCTGAATGAGAGCCTTGCTAGGTAGAGTGTTCTTGGTTGTAGGTTCTTCCTTTTCATCACTTTAAATATATCATGCCACTGCCATCTGGACTGCAGAGTTTCTCCTGAAAAATCTTCTGATAACTTTATGGGGATTCCCTTGAATTTTATTTGTTGTTTTTCCCTTGTTGTTTTATATATTTTTTATCTTTGATTTTTGTTAGTTTGATTAATATTTGTCTCAGTGTGTTCCTCCATGGGTTCGTCCTATATGGGACTCTCTGTGTTTCCTGGACTTGTGAGTGTTTCCTTTCTCATGTTAGGGGAAGTTTTCAGCTATATCTACAAATATTTTTTTCAGGCCCTTTCTCTTTCTCTTCTCTTTCTGGGACCCCTAAAATGTGAATGTTGGTGCATTTAAAGCTGTCCCAGTGGTCTCTGAGACTGTCCTCATTTCTTTCTTTCTTTTTTTTTTTCTTTTTTTTTTTCTTTTTGCTGTATGCGGGCCTCTCACCGTTGTGGCCTCTGCCGTTGCGGAGCACAGGCTCTGGATGCGCAGGCTCAGTGGCCATGGCTCACGGGCCCAGCCGCTCCGCGGCATGTGGGATCTTCCCAGACCGGGGTACGAACCCGTGTCCCCTGCATCAGCAGGTGGACTCTCAACCACTGCGCCACCAGGGAAGCCCTGTCCTCATTTCTTTTCATTCTTTTTTCTTTATTCTATTTTGTGGCAGTGATTTCCACCACTCCGTCTTCCAGCTCACAAGTTCCTTCTTCTGCCTCAGTTATTCTGCTACTGATTCCTTCTAGTGTATTTTCCATTTCAGTTATTATATTGTTTATCTCTGTTTGTTCTTTGAAATTTCTAGCTCCTTATTAAACATTTCTTTTACCTTCTCTGTCTGTACCTCCATTCTTTTCCTGAGATTTTGGATCATCTTTACTATCATTACTCTGAATTCTTTTTTAGAGATATTGCCTATCTCCTCTTCATTTATTTGTTCTTGTGATTTTTATCTTGTTCCTTCATTTACAACATATTTCTCGTTGTCTCATTTTTTTCTAACTTTCTGTGTTTGTGGTCTACTTTCCACAGGCTGCAGGATAGTAGTTTATCTTGCTTCTGGTGTCTGCCCTCTGGTGGGTGAGCTAGGTCCAAGGTCTTATGCAGGCTTTCTGGTGGAAGAGACTGGTGCCTGCCCGCTAGTGGGTGGAGTTGTGTCTTGTCCCTCTGATGGGCAGAGTCATGTCAAGGTGTGTGTTTTGAGGTGGCTGTGAGCTCAGTACAACTTTAGACAGCCTATGTTCTGATGGATGGGGTTGTGTTCCTATCTTGTTGGTTGTTTGGTCTGTGGCTTTCCAGTACTGGAGCCTGCAGGTGTTGTGTGGGACTAAGCCTTGGTTCCAAAATGTGTACCTCCAGGAGAGCTCACTCCAATCAATATTCCCTGGGGCTTTTGCTACCAGTGTCCTTGCCCCCACAGTTAACTATAATCCACCTTCACCTTCCCTTCATAGATGTAGACCCCTTGGTACATGTAGCACAGGTTCCTATGGATGTACTGCCTTGTGCTGTGTCCCAGTGCACATGTGACCTTATGTGCACCCTCCACAAGTGGAGTCTCTGTTTTCCCCAGTCCTGTGGAGCTCCTGCACTCAAGCACCACTGATCTTCAAGGCTAAATGCTCTGCAGGTCCTTCCTCCTGATGCCACACTCTCAGACTGTCTTGGAGGGCTACTTTTATGTGGGAACATTCTTGTGTAGCCTGCATGGGTTTAATATTTTTTAGCATAGGGCTGTGTTTAGTATAGATGTTTGCCACCTCTTTCCTCAGTGTATACTGGCCATTATCCTCTTGATAGGAGGTATGACTGATGTTGTGGCCACAAGAGCTTGCACTGGATATTGAGCAGGGCCTCCCCTTTGCTCTGTGGTTGTCACCACCCTATCAGAGGTGGGGTCCCCTAGTTGTTGTAATACAGGCCCTCAGATCTGTTTCTTAGCTATGTTTCTGATCTGCAGTGTGAGGTAAGCAGGATTGTAGTACTCCCACTGGGAGGGAAGCCACTGAGTATTCTTCCTCTGGAGCTGTTCACCTGTGGATGTGCTCTGTTGTGTCATCTTTCACCCATTGTGTGAGCTCTCAGATTCCACTGCTGTTGGAACTGCTCTTGGCCCCACCTTAACTGTGGGTATGTTGACAATTGGCCCTGGTGTCTCTCCGATGTTGTGTTCACCAGGCCACCAGCATAGATCCACTGAAGCCAGGTCCCAGAATTGCAGTAATCATGGATCTGGACCCACTGTGGGTGCTATGGGGCCAACCCAGACTCTGGCCTGGCCCAACCCCACGTGTATGTGTCCACAGAGTCTTCAACCACTGAAGATGTCTTGTGTTGGCTACAGGAGCACTCACTGTCCATTCAGATGTTCTGTAGGAGCTGAGTTTACAAAGCCAATCATGAGGGTGTCAATTTGCAGTTTGCACAGCTGAAAGGATAGATTTCAGATTTTCTTCCTTAGTTGCACGGCCCCTGGGGCTCAGCAGTAGTTTCAGCCCCACATCTGGGTGTGGGCCACCCACAAGGGTCTGCTCCCAAGGCTGTCCTGGAGCACTGGAGTCTGCCTTGGTGAGGAGGTCATGTGAAGGTGGCAGCAGACTGGGTCACGAGAGTGCCCACCAAGTCCAGGACAGGGTGCAGAGGAGAAGGCAGCAGCTGCCAGTGTTGTGGGAGCCCTGGTGGGGATGGTTCATGGGGGGAAACTGGCGGCCAGCTGCGCCAGAGAGCTGGCCCCAGCAGGAGCCTTCCTAGTGCCCAGGGAGGCAGAGGACAACATGTGGGGTGAGAGGCTGCAATGATGGCCCTGCCCCTCGTACATCACTCAACAATGGTGCTTCCTTTCTATGGCTGTCCAGGTTTTCTCCACAAGCATTCCCAGCTGTGGATTTCCTCGCTCCCATCCCCTTATGCTGTCTCTGTGCAATAGCAGTCCCACAAATAACAGTCCCCTCCTTGGGTTTGCTTTCTAAACCCCACTTTCCAGCACCCACCCCCGTCCACACCAGGGGACACATATCTCAGGCTGGGGCACACAGGGCTGTAGCATGGACCATCTGTGTAGGTCTCACTCTGTCCTGCCTGTCACAGACTGGTTACTGAACTCTCTGCCAATAGCCTCCCAAGCTCCCCTTCTGTCCCAACTGATCTCACTGGTGAGGGGGTTTCCCCGGATGCGGGAACCTCTCTTCCCTTTCAGCTCCCCGCTTGCCCCCCAGGGTCCTGTCCTGCTCCTCTCCTCTTCCTTTTCCCTTCTTCTTTCTTTTATCCTACCTTGTTATGCAGGAATCTTTCTTGTCCTTTCAGATTTCTGAGGTCCTCAGCTAGTGTTCAACCAGGGTTCTGTGATAATTATTCCATTTTTAGATGTATTATTTTTCAATTTTTATTTATTTATTCATTTGGTTGCACCAGGTCTTAGTTGTGGCACGTGGGCTCCTTAGTTGTGGCATACAAACTGTTAGTTGTGGCATGCATGTGGGATCTAGTTCCCTGACCAGGGATCAAAGCTGGGACCTGTGCATAAGGAGTGTGGAGTCTTAACCACTGTGTCACCAGGTAAGTATCCATTTTTAGATGTATTCTTGATGCGTTTATGGGGGGAGATAACCTCCTACTCCTCTGCCATCTTGACTTCCTCTCCGAAAAACAAATTTAATTTTGTACCAATGAGAGCCTCATAAAAATATGAGACCCAGGGATAAGTTGGGAAATTGAGGCTTATATGCTATGGTGAGCTAAGGAATGAGATAGGAACCTGGAGACTCAATGTAGAGGAGGGTAATTCACTGGACAGTAAGAGCAGATGTTTGATAATCAGATGTTTTCCATGCCATACAGATAGGTCATTCAAATAAAAGTTATCTCTGGTAATAGTTCTCCGAGTCAGGTCCCGTATCTAAATTCTTTTAGACAGTTAAGGGAGAAGTAAAAGTTTTTCTTGAGTCTCCTGGGCCTTGATCGTCTTTAGCTCAGAATAATCCATTAGCCAATGCAGCATATTTTGGGGTCATGTATTCTGATCTCCTTCACCTGTCTTCCAATGCACTAAGAAAGGTAACTTATTGGCACACCCAGGAACCTCAGGATATTTTGGGGACCTTAATAACGGGAAATCACCCAAATCCATAGGCATTGCAATAAAAATTCGGTGACAAGGGCTTGGTGTGCCTTTTAACTTCAAGAGGCTTTGAAAAGACCAATCTGAGATTACTTATCAAAAGTTTCAGCAAAAAAATTTCAAGGAATTATGAGGCCTGTCACTAAACTTGTTGCATTATGTAAATAATGAAGTCAAATTTAATGACATGACTATTTTGCAAACAAATTTGTCTCATTTGATTATTTTTGATAGAAATGGTGGAATCTAGAGAGAAAAATTGTTTCAATATGAGACTGTGGTATCCACTTGTGTGTTCCTCCTTTCATGCTTTGCCAGTTTTTCACAAATTCTGAATTTTTTCCAGATCCTCCAATATCTGGCTAAAGTTTTCCAAATTGATATTCCCAATTTTTCCCCTGTCTGACATGAAATTATTGCAACTGAATTTTTACTTTTCCTAAATCCCTGCAGGTAGACACTAGATGACTTGATACGAACATCAAGAACATAATCACAACAGATTATGTACGGGCAACTACTTTTTCCACACTTGTGTGGGCCACTCAGAAATTTCACCATAACAGCTGCTGCCATCACCACTGACATTTAAACTGAAAACAAGGAAATCCATTGAATTGCCACTGCTTTATCCACTCCACTATCCAAAGTTGTTTTGAGCCAATCATTTAGAAATAGTCTTGACTTTCTGCACTCTGGAATCAAAAACTTGGTTTGTAACATTAATATTTTGTTTTCTTTACTTTCATAGAAACTTTCCTTCATTAAATGCCTGATAGGTAACACCACCAAGCACATATCTTCTACCACCTAGTCTCAACAGATGATTCAGCTGTTCCTTAACAAACAAAAGAAGACTGAAAGAAATGAACTTGTATTATCCAAAGGAAAAAAGAATGTCTCTTATTTTCTTGAAAATGTGGGGGACTGACAATTCTTTATTTGATAAAACTAGTCATCCTAAACTCTCTCCTAGGTTCATCTGTGCATTCTCTTATAAATTCTTAGCAAGAACTATGCTAATTCAGTTTGACAATAGTCACTCATTGTCTTTGTATAATCAGTCTTGATACCAAATTTGCTCTCTAATTTTCTATTATCTACCAAGTGATGACCGATAAGTGTGGCCTGTCTTCAGAAAGAATCCTGTTCATTTGATTTACCCAGATACCCCTTTATGTTTTATGTTTCCTATTAGTAATTTTCCAGACAGCGACCCCTACCAGGCTCCTTGGATATAAAGTCCCACTTGCTCATGCTGTTTTTGAGATTGAACAAGGCTTTATAGTGAGGTCTCTTTTCCCTTATAAGAATATTATTGAATAAATCTGTTTTTACTGCTTTAACTAATGTTCAGCTATGAGTTCTCTGACCTTAAAATCAATCACTCTATTCAGCACAGCAAATCCCTTCCTTGCCTAATTAAGAGTCATGAAGAGACCAATGTGTCCAGGTGGCAGTCTTAACTTCTAGTTCAGGGGAATATCAGTTTTTTCTCCTCATGGAAGCATTCCATCCTCATAAATTAGGTTCTCTAGGTCAGAGAGCATAATGTCATGGAAACAGTAAGCAAAAATGTTGCTAGTGGGAACAAAAAACAACTAATACTCAACTTTCTGTGGGTTATTTGTATGGAAATATGTTAATATAAATGTTTCAGACATTACATGAAATTTCTAAAAATCTTATATGTTCTGGTATAATGTTATAAGTCATAATTCTAGTTATTACTTTAAAATGTATATCTCAGAAATAACTAAATTTCCTTGTCAATTGCATTATTATGAACTTTCATCAAATCTTTAACCGTGGTCATTTTTAAGTCTTTTGTCATTTACAGACAGTTCTGGGTGTACTCTGATGCTTTTGCAAAACTGTTTCATCTTCAAGGAATTCATGGAAAAGACTCTGACAAGTACAGGTTTCTGGTAACTGACTATACTGCTGAACTGAATGAATAAGCATTTTCAGAACTCTAATGGAAAACTGATGAATTCATAAAAGTGCTAACAAAAGATCAAGATAAAAAAGTTAGATTTTTTAGAAATGGCGGCTTCGCTAGGAGGCATGTTCTCCGGGCAGCCACCGGGACCGCCGCCACTCCCGCCGGGCCTCTTGGCCCAGGCTTCGCTTCTTCAGGCCACACCAGGCGTTCCGAGGACTTCTAACAGTACCTTGGTGGACAAGTTGGAGTCATCATTCGAGGCTTATTTTGCTTCTCTGGTGAGTCAGGATTATGTCAATGGTACAGATCAGGAAGAAATTCGAACTGGACGTCTCGGAACTGAGGAACGAATTACAGAGAAAGGATGCTCTGGTCCAGAAGCACTTAACAAAACTGAGACATTGGCAGCTGGAGGACATCAACATGCAGCACAAAAAGCCAGCCGACATCCTTCAGGGTTCCCTGGCCTACCTCGAGCAGGCATCTGCAAATATCCCTGCACCGATGAAGCAAACCTGAGGAAAAGCCACCTGAACATGAGCTGGTGGCTGAGTCAGCCCAGACACAGTTTTGCCAAACATCACTTCTTGTAGACATGACATTTTGGGAGAACTCTTTGCCAGAGAGTGAGATGATTTAGTTTTGCGCTCTCATCTAAAAATTTCCCCTTATTTTTATAAGCATTATTTCTGGAATACTTTATAAAATGCTTATTGCTTTGGTAAACCAAGTATATTGTCTTTAGCAAAATTTAAGACTGTTAATATGATGCCGTTTACAGATTCCTTTTTATGTTTTTGTTTTTTGCTTCTTGTTTTTATTATTTTTATTTTTGTATGAGTGTTTGTCTCTCTGTTTCCAGTTTTGGATTATTTTGTATGATCTGAGGGGAAAAGCTTGTATGATCTGATCTGCATATCAAAGGATGAGGATTTTGGTTGTAAGGCCTTTTATGATAATTTACACATCAGTGGCAGTATATAAAAATATGTAAATTTGCTGTTTTTCAAGACTGAACTACCTAAAGAAGAGGAGTCTAATGCAACGATGTAACACTTCCAGAACCTCAGAATGAGGATATTTTGTAAATAGGTTGGAAGAGGATTATAATTTCATAGGTTAGTGTAGTAGCTGTTACTGTACTGCAGTAACTAGTGCTATAGGAATCCAGCAGTATCCTTAATGTTGACTTTTTGTGTGTGTGTGTGGTACGTGGCCCTCTCACTGCTGTGGCCTCTCCTGCTGTGGAACGCGGGCTCCGGACGCGCAGGCTTAGCGGCCATAGGCCACGGACCCAGCCGCTCTGCGGCGTGTGGAATCTTCCCAGACTGGGGCGCAGGCCCATGTCCCCTACATCGGCAGGCGGACTCTCGACCACTGCACCACCAGGGAAGCCCCCTTAATGTTGACTTTTATTTGGGGTGAGTTTATATTTTGTGTAGTGTTCATTTACTTTTGGGGGAGGGTAGGAGAAGTGATATTTAAAAATTTATGTTATTAGGCCATATGTTTTGATTAGGTAGTAAATTTAGTTTTAAATTGTGAGTCTGAGTTGTAATTGCATTTCTCTCAAAATGACATAAGTGCATGAGCAGCTACGTTTTATTTTTTTATTTTATTCTAATTAATTATTTTTGACATCTGTATTGCAGTGTGGTTGCTTTGCAGTGGTGTGTTGGTTTCTGCTTTGTAGCAGGGTGAGTCAGCTGTGCATGTGCATGTGTCCCCATGTCTCTTCCCTCTTGCGTCTCCCACCCTCCCTGTCCCGCTCCTCTAGGTGGTCACAAAGCACCGCAGCTACATTTTATTGATGATCTGACTGAGGTTAATGTGAGCTTCCTATTTCCAAGTTCAGCCTTCATCTAATTTCACCTTTCTTTGGAAAATCAGTACAAATCACAACCATTTTTATTGCCCAGTTGTTTATAAAGTTTTATTCAAAGAGCAAAGATTTGATGGTGCATAGAAGAGACAACTGTTTATAGGCCACTTACTGGGCCAGCACCAAAGGATTGAGAACATATTTTGACCACTAAAAGTTGTACTGGCTCTTGTCAAATTGCACTGCTCCATCAGAGGGTCAGACAGCTCAGCGTGGACTGACAGCGAGGTCAGCATTGTGAATGGCCATTCCCAGTTCCCTTTAATCTCCTGAGCATCCATGCAATGGGGAAGCAATGCACCATGAGGCAAGACTAGAGGTTCAGTAGATCTTTCACTTCAAAGAATAATCTAGAAACCATCACAAATGACCAAGTTGATGCTACAGTCATTGAAGTTGAGATGTATGATGGGGTGAGGCTCAGTTATTCACAGAAAAATCCTGGCAAGGCTTAATTCCAATTCACGATTAGTATTATTACCCATATTTTGCTTAAACTTCAAAAAGCCCCTTAGAGGTAGCTGTTATTCCCTCTATAATCTTCATGTCCTGGACCTAGGAAGTCAAAATATTTGATCCAAGTATGCCAAGGTCTGCTATAGTCCATTCCTAGCAGTTTTGTTTTCTTTGGTTTTTTAAAATTGGCTTTCCTGGTTATTTTGAGCTTTGTTTTATTTCTCTACCTATTGAGGTTACATGTGTATTTTGGAATTATATCATTTACATAGAAACACTTTTCAAGTGAAGATGACCAGTGTCCTAGGAAAATGAAACCGCTTTAAAAGTAGACCATGGAAATCACAAAGTCTGATATTCCACAATGCGGATTGCAGTCTTATGGACACTAGAAATACCATGGGTAGGTCATCAGTAACATTAATAATATTTCCCTATGGGCACTTTCTGATAACACTGGCTTGTTTTATCTTAATGTCACAATGAAACAGTATGAAATGTTAATGCAAGAATTTGTTTTAGCTATGTATGTAAATCATATTACAAGCAAGTTATTTGGTTGGTTGGCTTTTTAGTTCATTCCTTCAATCAGATGCTTCAAAAGAAATGTGTTTCAAATGTCCACTTTATGATCAGTTTAAGGATAAGTTTAGAAAGAAAAATATTTGGTAAACCATTCCTGGTGGGCTGAGCCCTGCTTCTGCTGGACTTCTTTGGGCTGGGCTGTTTCATCATCTTGTGTCCTAAAAACAAACAAAACGTTTTCTTAGATGGTTTTGAAAATTATTCAATAAACAACTTAATACTCTACTATCCTTTTAGGGAAAGATAACGCTTCTTTACTCTTAAAAAGATACTAGGGCTTCCCTGGTGGCACAGTGGTTGGGAGTCTGCCTGCCGATGCAGGGGACACGGGTTCGTGCCCCGGTCTGGGAGGATCCCACATGCCGCATATTTTGCAACATGTACTATTTATTTCAAGCACAAATTAAACAACCCCCTCCAAAAACAGGTAAAAGAAGAAATGGTTAATCAATACAGTATTACACTTTATGGCTTCTTCAAAAGTTATCTGATGTGCTCTGGCATTTCAATGAGGTTGTGAAATTAGCCTAATAAATTGAAAAGGGGAGATGGTAAAAAAAAATTAATTACATGGGACTGAGTGAACTGATGAGGATGATTATAATTTTTGTCACTTCCTGTTTGAATAAAAAATAAATCCCACAAGTACTCAGAGGCCAAAAATATACAAATCAATTTTCACTGCAAAGTAAAGGAGCTGTTATAGTGGAAGATTGCTGGACTGAATGTCAATATTATGACATAGTATGAGTGTGTTTCTTGTTTGGTAATTGAAATCATTGTTGCTTTTGTTGTGATCATCCATTTACAATGCTTGGTGTCAGTTTATTTATCTCTTATAAAAATAAAATACAGTGTGTGTGGAAAAAAAAAAGTTAAAGATACTCCAAAACAATGAGGTTTTAATAAACGTAGTGCTTTGGGGCTTCCCTGGTGGCGCAGTGGTTGAGAGTCCGCCTGCCGATGCAGGGGACGCAGGTTCGTGCCCCAGTCCGGGAAGATCCCGCATGCCACGGAGCGGCTGGGCCCGTAAGCCATGGCCGCTGAGCCTGCGCATCCGGAGCCTGTGCTCCACAACGGGAGAGGCCACAACAGTGAGAGGCCCGCGTACCGCAAAAAAAAAACAAAAACAAACGTAGTGCTTTCATCATATCCACTTTAGACATTTATAGTTGAATTCCAAAAGTGACTTGCTTTTGTTGAATCTGGGCCTTGTAGTTAGTACTAACTGGAAACAATTCTTCTGCAGTGAGTGCATCTCTGATTTTTGTAACAAATTTCACTAGAGAATTTCCTTCCCTTCATCTCCCAATGGAAAAGAAAGATAATATTCATTATTAAATTATTCGTTAATGATTTTTTAAAAAATGTTGCTATTGGGCACTAGGAGAAATAATGAGTGGTGTCCCTCCCACTTTCACCCCTGATTCCTGAACCCATGAATACTGGATATCAAAGAAAGAGTACCCTTATTCAAAGCATATACAGCTCCTTGGAAAACCTTGTTAGAACACTTATGTTGTTACCTCTTGGCATTGTAAATGAGCCACCAAAATGTCCTTCCACCATGATATCAAATCATCTGCTTCAGGATTGTGGGTCACATGGTAAGACAGTAAATTGAATGAACATGGTCCTATTACCACAAATCTTCTGTGTAAAGTAAGTTTCTTAATCTGAAGCAATCCTGAGTAAAATACCAGAAGAGTGGATAAGGCATTCTTTAAGTCCACAGGTGATAGTTTTGGCAGTATCATTGCATAGAGGCAAAGCAAAGTGTGCTAAGGTTGTGTCTATTCCAGTAATGAAAAGTCCATCTCCTTCCATTATATAAAGGATCTACTGTAATCAACCTGTAACTAGGTAGCTGGCTGATCACCCTATGAAGTGGTTCCATATGAGAGTTTCAGTGTTGCTCTCAGCTCCTGGTTTATTGAGCACTCAGCCTTGGTGAGTGAAAGTTAATGTTGCTAACTCTTGCATAACTTCCATTCATGCAACCATAGATACTTTGTTCATGAATTTGTTCATGAGCCCTTTGGGCTATGGCAGTGACAGCTGGGCAAAGAGGCTAACTAGTACCCATAGAATGCATCATCCTATCCACTTAATCATTGAAATCCTTTTCTGCTGAAGTCTACCTTTTGCAAACGTTCCATGAAAGGAGAAATATCTTCATGGGTTTTCTTACCCATTGAGACCTTTACCAAAATCTCATTGTCATTAATTTTCCAACCATGTTCCTTTCAAGGTTCTGACTATCAATCCAAAGCATTGTCCCCAGTTCAAAAATGTTACATAATGATACATAGCAGCACTTCTGGACATTTCTTCTTGCAAACAAAGTGAACAACTGGGTAAACTGCCTGATATCGTGCCACTGGGATGATTCCCTTTCCAGAAAGGGACTTTATGGCTGCAACTCTCCTCTTTTGGGTAATGACTACATATTGTGCAGAAACATTATTAAACCAGGCCTGCGTTTCTCTTTCCTTTGTCAACTACTACGAGTGTTCCTCATAAGGTCATAAGTGGAGGTTAGGAGAGAGAAGGCAGTGCTTCAGGAGTAGGTTCCATGGGCTTAGGGCTTTTTATCTAATTGTTTTTGCCTTCAGAGTTTGCCCTGACTCTATCATGCATATATCACTTTTTTTTCAAGGTGTGGTACTTCAGTGCATTCCAAATGCTATGCCTTACCTGGTCAGATAACACTCAATTCAGGAGGAGCAGTGCTGGTCACATGGTAACTTGGCAGCCCATGGTCAAGCATTCAGTCTCTTGTAGGTCCAGTAGCAGGCCAAGAGCTGTTTCTCAAAAGTAGAGTAAGTATCTGTGGATGATATCATGACCTTGTTCCAAAATCCTAAAAATCAGCCTTGTGCTTCACTTATAGGGGTTGCCAAAGGACCCAAGCAAGATCTTTTTCTGCCCCTGAAACTTCTAGAGCATTGGGTCTGCTGGAATACATGGCCCAAGTTGCAGAGCATCTTGCATAGCAGGCTAGACTTGTTGCAAAGCCTTCTCTTTTTGTGAGCCCCACTCAAAACGAGCAGTTTTCCATGTCACTGGATAAATGGGCCAAGAGTAACACACTCAAATTAGAAATATATAGCCTCAGAAATCCAAAGATGTTCATTGTCCTTTTTTCTTGGTTGTAAGAGGAACTAGATGCAAAAACTTATCTACTTATTTGTGTGTGTGATTAAATATATATATAATATATATACTTATATATATGTATGTATATATATTATATATGATTATTATATATTTTATATTATATATATATATATATACATTAGCACTTTATTTTTTGACTTTTTGATGATAGCCATACTGACAGTTGTGAGGTGATATATCATTGTAATTTTTATTTGTGTTTCCACAATAACTAATGATTTTTATTGCCTGACTGGCTAATGCTGCCAGTACTTTGTTATATAAAAGTGGCTGTGCCTCTCTCTCGGTGGTAGGAGGGGTCAGATGCAACAACTAATTGTTTATCTTAAAAGGGATATCTGGATATGCCCTAAGCCACTGGACTCATAGAAATTTCATAGAGGTAGAAGGTCCTTGAATTATTCGGATGTATTCCACACCATTTTACATATAAATGACAAAAGTAACTCTACATAATTTGATATTCCCACTCAATAGGTCCATAAAGCATAATGTTATCAATATAAAGGGCCAGTAAGATATCTTGTGGAAGGAAATGACAATCAAGTTCTCTGTAAATTAAACTGTGACGTAGAGCTGGAGAATTGATGTACTCCTGAGGGAGAAAGTAAAGGTGTATTTTTGTTCTTGCCTGGATGGAAACTGCTTCTAGTGGGCCTTATGAACATGTATGGAGGAAAATGTTGTGCCAGGGTAATAGTTGGTAAATGAATTCCAGGAGATATGTAAATTTGCTCAAGCAATAAAACCACATCTGGTACAACAGCTGAAGTTAGTATCACCAATGATTAAGATTTCCTTAATCTGCTGTTATTCTCTAATAGTCATATCTTCTACAAGGCCTAATAATTTTTGGAGATGTGGTGGGAATCTACATTGTTGCATCTTGATAGTGGCACGCATCTCTGCACTTCTACCAGGAGTGTGGTATTGCTTTTGGTTTACTATTTTACAAGGTGGAGGCAGTTCAAATGACTTTCATATGACTTTTTGCATGTTAATATCCATCATTTCGCAGACAGAAACCTGTGAGGAGATTCTGCCAGCTATTAGTATCTCTATTCCAATCATGCAATATAGATCTGGGGAAATAACTACAGATGAGTTAAGGGAATACCACTTTAAGATGACCTTAGGTAAAACTCAACTGACATATGGTATTAACATATACATAACAGAAGCTATTGGCCACTATATGTCTCCCATTTTTTTCTGCTAACATATGATCTAGAGCACTTTTATTGTCTAAAAATTTAATAGTTATAAGAGGAGACCTTGAGGTCATAAAGTTGTAGCTACCATCTGCCAGCAGACACTACTTTGACAATGGCTAGTGGTGTCCCATATCTAATACAGCTCAGAAAACTCAACTTCTCAGCAATACAGAAACGTCTAAAATCATGTCCATCATGGCCATCTAGTTTTACCCTGGATGTCTGGACCACAGCTATTCCATTTTGACTTTCAAATGCATTCCCCTCCTCAATGGCCAAAGTGGATGTACAATTACAATGCATGTCCAAAAGATCACAGTATAGGCTGCTCTGGTCAGTAAAGTTTGTTAAACCACATATAAGACAGAATGACTTCCCCATACTTCAAAATATGTGCAGATTTTTCCATCATTTCCCCTTTTGATTGAAAATCCTTCAACAGACCAAAAAATGTCCCTCAATAAAAAAATAAAATAAAATAAAATTATGTTCTCTAGAATCACTCTCCATCCATTCCAAGTGTATATTAGTAAGAGTTATCCAGAAAAAAACAGAATATATGGGTTAGATAGGTAGATAATATATAGCTAGAGAAAAGACAGAGGATGATGATGAGATAAAGATAGATGATAGATAATAGATAATAAGTAGACAAAAGAGGATATTTATTATAGCAATTGTTTCAGGTAGTTATAGAGGACAGAAGTCCCACTCTTTGTCATCTACTAGCTTAATGATCCGAAAATTATGTGGTAAATTGTGTCTAGGTTCAGAGTCCTAAAAGCAGAGGAGCCCATGGAATAACTTCTAGCCCTATGCTAAAGATGTAAGAATGAAGGGCCACTGGTGTAAATATCAGAGTCCAAAGATTGAGAACCAAGAGTTTTGATGTCAGAGAGTTGGAAAAATAAATGCTCCAGCTCTAGGAGAGGAGAAGGTATTTGTCTTCCTTTGCCATTTTTTTCTATTGTGGGTCTCTATTGTGATTAGATAATGCTGTCAAAAAATTGCTGGGGCTGGATCTCTTTACTCAGTATACTGACTGAATCAAATGCTAATCCTTTGCAGAAAAGCCTTCACAGGGGGCTTCCCTGGTGGCACAGTGGTTGAGAGTTCACCTGCTGATGCAGGGAACAAGGGTTCGTGGCCCGGTCCGGGAAGATTCCACATGCTGCGGAGTGGCTAGGCCTGTGAGCCATGGCCGCTGAGCCTGTGCGTCCAGAGCCTGTGCTCCACAACGGGAGAGGCCACAACAGTGAAAGGCCCGCGTACCGCAGAAAAACAAAAAGAAAGTAAAGCCCTCACAGTCACACCCAAAAATAATGTTTTATCCACTATCTGGACTTAGCCCAAAAAAGTTAACTCTAAAATTAACCATCATAAATTCACCCCTTGTCAACTTAACACTTATACCCATCATCTTCAACAATACTTAAATTTCAAATAAAGAAAATAATCAGTTAAATTCTGCCTAACATGATGGAAGTATCCTGCATACTACCAAAACACACTAACTCCTTCTCCACAAAAGAGGTAAAATCCTCGTGTTTTGTTTACTCTTCTAGATATCCCATAAAAATTGTACAATGTAAAATTAACAATACCTAAATACCATGATATGAAGACAGTATATCTCCTAAATACATGATAGGGAAATAAGAGAGGATAGAAAAGAATATATTTGCTTAATACGTGTATATATACACACTAATATATTCATAACAAAGGAGAAAATACTCATGGCAATTATTGTCCTTATTGCTGTAGTTGGTCAGCAATGTTATAAAGGAGGTATATAACTATATTTTTCTACTATTCATTCTGTATTCTTTTTTCATCAGCTAACACCTCAACAGGTGGTGGCTATTTACTTGGTGAATTAAAAGCTTTCAATCCTAAAGGGTCTGGGACATTACTAGTCCTGCTTGGATTGGGTTGTTGTAGATTTATCTTAATGTTAATCACAGAGCATCATTGTACTAAGAGACACCCTAAGGTTGTTCTATATATAAGACACACTCTTCTTTACCTTCCTTATACAATATTTTTCCAATTTTCCTTTCACAGTGACACAGATTATTTTCTTCACCAAACTTTAGTCAAACACTTTGAACCTTCCCCTAGGACCATCTGTGCACATCCTTGTGATAGCCTTATCATAATGATGTTGCTAAGACAGTTTCCCAAGGGTCTCTTATACTTCAGTAGGGATTACCCTCAATATCTAACCTGATTTTTTGTCCTCCCCCATCCACCACAACCTGGCCTGTCTTCAGCAAGGATCCTGTTAGGTTGATTTAGCCAAAATCCCCCATACCCTTCATATGTCCTCTCAGTAATTTTCCATCCACTCAACCCAGCCAGGTTCTCTTGCTATAAATTCAACTTGTCCATGCTGAATTAGAATTTTATTCTATTTCTGCACTGAGCTCTCTATTTCCATATTTCAATAGTCCTGAGTAAAATTAGTTTTTATCCTTTCAAAACTCTGGTTCTTCTTTGACAGTAATAATCTGCAACTTGGATAGATAAGATTTAATTTTGGAGCCCTTGACAACTCACTCAGGAACCAAAGCATATACCAATGGAGACTTCATCTTCTTTCCTAACTGTTTGATTGGAGATCCTTGGGTGAGCCTGATTACTAAACCATTGGTCCAGACAAATGTCATTTGAATCTTGTAGAGACAGATTTTTATTCATAAGATTTTGAGTACACGCTAGAATTTTGGTTATAGTACCAGAAAACAAACAAAAACAAAGTCAGGTTAGATTCTTAGGTTTCTGTCTAAGAAGTTTGGTTAGAGGCCCAGGCAAGCACAAGCTGTGTTAGAGTCCCAAATTTCTCTATTCATAGGTATATATATATATATAGTACCACTAGTTCCAAACATTGGAGCATCTCGGTGAACTGAAAACCGACCTCTTGAACCCCTGTTGACTATATGCTTAACTCTGTCTGCTTTCTTCCTTGCTGGTGTGATTTTACTAGGAATAATTTGGCACTTCAGTGGCCTCTTTGGGAAATTTATGGTTCCCAAATGGGTTCCTCTAAAACCTCTTCCTCTTCCCATCAGAGATGCTCCATTTACTGCTTGGATATCCCCTCCAGTTTCCTTGAGTCCTTTCATATGTCCCACTTCATAACCATGATTCCTCCATCTCTCTGTTCACCCTGCCACACTTTTCCCATTTTACTTCAGCCCCACAGCTCCATAGTCTATTTAACTATAGCTCTCCTAATCTAAATCAAGTCTTATCCAGGGACTAATAGATCCCCAAAAGCAAATACCTATAGTTGAAATTAGGAAAAAAAAGCTATTTGGAAACATAACTTTATGCCTTGTATACTCGTATGAGTTAGGATACATCCAGAGAGCTGCTATGTGTTTCATTGGTCACTGACCTAAAATTTAGTCCACAGCTTCCATCAAATTACATATTAGGGCAAAAGAAAAGCTTAAGTCACCTCCACAAATATTGGTAAACAGTTAACTTTGACTTGTCCATTTGCCAGAAACACAATTTAGTTATAAATATAAGGTGGTGGTAAACAAGTGAAAATTTATTACTATGCTTCACGGATTTACAGCTGAAATTTTTAAATAAAATCTCTAAAACATCTATATGCCTCTGTAAGTTTTTGTGTGTCTTTATGTATGTAAAAATGCATGTATGTTACGTATATAAGACATTTTATACCCCTGGATAATATTACTAAATTAATTTTTAAGTCTCTTAAAGGAAATCTATCCAAATTGGCTTAGAGATAAATGTGTCCCTAAAATTAAGCATTCCTAAAACTTTAGAAATACAGATATAAATCTAATTTTAAAAAATTTAACTGGGATTACATTTGTTAAATAAAACTAGTTTTAAAAACTCTTAGTACATGGAAACTGACATGTCTTCAGAGTTGTCAGCATTAAATATAATGCATATATATATATATATGTATATGTATATTTTACCTAGATTTAGTAATCAAGCAAGCTTATGGTATCTTTAATGGATGTTTAAGATAACAAACTAAAAATACAATAGGTGGTAAAATTTAATTTAAAAGTGAGTTGCGGGACTGCACTGGTGGTGCAGTGGTTAAGACTATGTGCTCCCAATGCAGGGGGCCTGGGTTTGATCCCTGGTCAGGGAACTAGATCCCACATGCATGACACAACTAAGAGTTTGCATGCCACAACTAAGGAGCCCACATGCTGCAACTAAGGAGCTGGTGAGCCGCAACTAAGGAACCCTCAAGCTGCAACTAAGGATCTTGCCTGCCACAGCAAAGACCCAAGGCAACCAAATAAATAAATATATAAATATTTTTTAAAAATTGGGTTGCATGACGCAGGTCAAGTACTTCAGTAAATTAAGAAGAAGGAGAAGGAGAAGAAGGAGAAGAAGAAGAAGAAGAAGAAGAAGAAGAAGGAGGAGGAGGAGGAGGAGGAGGAGGAGGAGGAAGAAGAGGAGGAGGAGGAGGAGGAGGAAGAAGAGGAGGAGGAGGAGGGAGAGGAGGAGGAAGAGGAGGAGGAAGAGGGGAGGAGAAAAGGAAGACCCATGTGTTTAACCTTTTATGTTCTTTGCTCTTAGACTTAAAAAAAAAAAAACTTGATCAATTTTTAACTAGAAAAATATCCTAGGATAATGTCTAGATTTGATTTTTTAGACTCATGAAATGTTCATGATCAACCCAAACATAATTGTAATTGTTAAGAACAAGTGACTGTAAGTGGGATAAAATTTTTATAAATTTGCTAACAATTATTATGTTTTACCAAATGTGAACTTAATAATTATTCCACAAGGATTTTTTGTAACTTGAAAACTTAAAGCTATGCTAAGTTAGGATAAATAATAGATATTTGTTGAATTTCCAAATAAGGTAAAATAATGAAATATTAACTGCTGAATATAAGTTTATCGAATTTTTTTTTTTTTTGGCAGTACGCGGGCCTCTCACTGTTGTGGCCTCTCCCATTGTGGAACACAGGCTCCGGACGCGCAGGCTCAGCGGCCATGGCTTACGGGCCCAGCCACTCCGTGGCATGTGGGATCTTCCCGGACCAGGGCACGAACCCATGTCCCCTGCATCGGCAGGCAGACTCTCAACCTCTGTGCCACCAGGGAAACCCCAAGTTAATCGATTTTAGGCATCTTATTTTTATAAACACAGCATAGAGAAAGTAAATATATTTGTGCCTGTCAATAACATGATATTTGTTCTATAAAAAGCCATATGCCTCTATAAAGTTATAAAATGATGTATTCATAATTTGCTACAGAAGGATACTGTGTGGTAGTCAGTTAAAAATTGCTCAGTTCTGTTTTTATTTTCTGTAATAGACAGAAATAATGGTTAAAATTTTGTATCAATTTTGCAAATAACACCACTGTGACTAACAAGAGTAAAGAAAAAACTCAGTATGCAAGGAAATAAGATGTATTTTTTATAAAGAAAGATATAAAGGATGTGTTTTTGTTAAGGGCCCAAGATTGTAACTTTGTCCTAAACCAGAACAATTGGTTGCTCTAGAATGATAAAGTGGAAAACAGTAAGACAAAAACTAAACAGATATTTAAAAAGAAGTTTTAGAATGTTCAGGAAAGGATCTTGGAAAGGGAATATTATTTTGTGTGCTCAAGCTAGTGGAGAGTAGATGAATTTATTTATAAGGCTGTAAAAAAAATAGCCTTAGAATAAACAGTTCACTGATGCATATTCAGAATTTGATTTTCTCTCTACTAAAACAACAAAGTTTTCTTAGGTTAATATACTGCTATTAAGAAGAAACTATTTAAAAAATCTTCTTTCTCTTTTAAATATTCTGCCTAGGAAACCAAGATATTGCACTGTAAATAATGTCCTGTGATTCAGAGGTCTTTGGTTGCTTAAAAACTGAGTCTTCTCAATAAGCCAAATTTTTTTTTACAACTGTGTAATTTTATGTATTTGTCCTTAAAATAATTTGTCACTTTGGTAAAATGGATAACCAAGGGTTGTTTTCACAATAATCCTATTTAGTCATATGTCTAACCCTTTTGACATTTTTGTCAATTTTCCCAAACAAATTGGAACAGGAATCTTTTGAACTCCAATTAACATCAAGATTTCCCAAAGGGTTTCTAGAAAGTCTCAAAGGATTTGTCTTTTACCTTGTAAAAGGGAGATGATAAACTAATTATATTCATTTGATATATTAAAATACATAAGAGAATTTTCAAACAGGAAATGATGACAAAACTTCATAGGCTGTATGTATGTGGATATATTTACTAATATAGATTTTACATAAATCATAAGAAGTTCACAGAAATTTGTCAATACACTCATTCCCCCAGAGGTCCCCTGTGATGAGCATTTACATGGGATACATATATATTCTTGTTTTTATGCCTTTTAAAATAGGTGTATCCTCTTTTATTCATATACATGAATATTCATATACATATCTATTCCCCAAATTTCATTGTCACCAATTTTCCAATCATGTTCCTTTCAAGTCCCTGGTCATCAAGCCAAAGCATTGGCCACAGCCTATGAATCAGTATATAAACAACATCTGTCCATTTCTCCTTCCAAAGTGAACAACCAAGTGCAATGCCCAAAGTTCTGCCTACTAAGAAGATTGCTCTTCACCACTCCCCTTTGTAGAGGGACTGTAGTGCTGCAGCTCTCCAATATTGGGTAGCAATTGCATATCATACAAAACTATCTGTAAGCCAAGCTATCTTTTTTTCTTCCCTTTTCAATTCATTTAAGAGAGTTATCCATGAAGTCATAAGTTCAGGTTGGGAGGGAGAAAGCAGTATAGCAAGTGTATATTGGACACTTCCAGTTCGGTTGAATAGATCTTAAGTGATAAATCCACTCTACCATTCCACTGTCCCTGTGCTTTTGAATCCTTTTCCTTACATTAAACCAAGGGAGATCTAGCATTTCCACCACTCATGATGAACCACCCTTTGATCAATGTTTCAGTCAATCAACCCAATAAACTTTAGACCCCTTTCTAACTTCCCATGCTGCACATTAAATGTACAGTTTCTGCTTAGTGTGCCAATATTTTAAAAATTGTCATGTTCCAACTTTATATTTGCATACCATAAGCCCACACCCTTAATATCCATACCCATACATATTCCCAGGTTTCTGCTTGTATAACTTAAAAATTCAAGCAGTTATTTAGGAGTATAGGGCACCTTCTCATGGGTCACACTTTGTACCTCACATTTAGGGGTCTGATAGGAATTGAGTCACACGTAGTAACTGCCTCAGGGGAGTCCATAACTGTTTCCTAAAACAATGAAGGGTTAGTACCCTGAGATGGAGGTGTAAAGGTTGATACCCCTGCGGATTGGGTGGCTGCTACCACTTGGATGGGGAATTCATTGCTATAGGGGTTGGGGAGACCACTTCCACTTACAAAGACTCAAAAGATGTTAGAGGTCTGATGCCCCCTGTTTCATCAGGGTCTTCCCACACATCCCCATTCCACATTACAGTTTACAGTTCTTTCTCAATCAATCCCATCACTTTGAAAGTAGGAATTCTAGGAACTTTGGAGTTCAACTTGCATTAAAATTTAGAAAATCACAGTTTGATTTTCAAAAGTGTCAGCTCTGACAGGAGATAAAGCTCTCCCTCAGCGCACTCTTAGAAGCTCTTAGGTCACTTATGCAACCCTTTAGCTGACAATTTAAAAGCCAGAGCGCATCCTTTTCTTTTGCAACTTTTCCAGCAACATATGGAAGACCCAACCAACATCATTAAGCTCCTTAGTTTTTTTAAAAAAATATTTGAATGTGTCATAAGCAGTGTTACTTTGCTCCCCGCTTCTTATAAGTGGTTAATTACAAATATCCAATGCATATATTTTGTGTATCTTTAAGAAAAGCTTTTACCATAAAGTATCAGTGCTGTACTTATTACTGGAAATAGAGTAAACAACATCCTTTAATCTAGTAGAATTACATAGACAATTTGAGAAACCCCAGAAGTAATTTAGAAAACACATCCTTAAAATTCTGTTCAACTACAACCTCTCTCAGTGTCAAATTCTATAAAAGCTCTCCAAAAAAACTGAACAAATAAGAGAAGTAGATAGACAAATGATAGATAGATAGATAGATAGATAGATAGATAGATAGATAGATAGATGATAGACAGATAGATAGGCATATGAAGATATTTATTATAGGAATTGGATCAGGCATTTATAGAAGTCAAGAAGTCCCACAATCTGACATCTGTAAGCTAGAGAACAAGAAAATCCTGTTGAGTAATTTAGTCTAAGTCTTAAAGACTGAGAAGCAGGGCACCCATGGTGTAAATCATAGTCACAGTACAAAGGCCTGAGAACCAGGAGGCTGCTGGTTAAGTTGTATTGTCCCCAGGTCGACAGACCAGAAATTCTGTTGTGAGAGAACAAGAAAAGATGGATATCCCAGATCAAGAAAGAAGGGGGGGGGGCTTCCCTGGTGATGCAGTGGTTGAGGGTCCGCCTGCTGATGCAGGGGACACGGATTTGTGCCCCAGTCCGGGAAGATCCCACATGCCGCGGAGTGGCTGGGCCCGTGAGCCATTGCCACTGAGTTTGCATGTCCAGAGCCTGTTCTCCACAACAGGAGGGGCCGCAACAGTGAGAGGCCCGCATACCAGCCCCCCCCAAAAAAAAACGAAAAAGAAAGAAGAGGGGATTGGCCTTTCTTCATCTTTTTCTTCTCTTCAGGCCCTCAGTTGATTAGATGTTGCCTGCCCCCATTGGTGAGGGCACATTTCTTTACAGAGTGTACTGATCAAAGCTTCTAGGAATACCCTTCCACACAGACACTCCCCAAAATAATGTCTCATTAGTTATCTGGATGTTGTTTAGCTGAGTCATGTTGACACATAGAGTTAACCAGCATGAGTCCATACCTTGTCAACTTGATACTCACACACATCACCTTAAATCACAGTTAATCTCCACATAGAGACAATAATAAAGCCATAATTCTGCCTAACATGATACAGCTATGTTGATAACAACCAAAATCACACAAACTCCTTCCCCAGAAGAGGCAATAATTTCCTTGAATAATGTATATCCCTCTCATAGAAATTCCCAAACATATAGTATGATGTAAAATTGACAAAACTTAAATAACATAATATAGGGACTTCCCTGGTGGCACAGTGGTTAAGAATCTGCCTACCAATGCAGGGGACACAGGTTCGGTCCCTGGTCCAGAAAGATCCCACATCCTGCAGAGCAACAAAACCCATTCTCCATAACTACTGAGCCTGCGCTCTAGAGCCCATGAACCACAACTACTGATCCCTCATGCCACAACTACTGAAGCCTGTGTGCCTAGAGCCCATGCTCCACAAGAGAAGCCACCATAATAAGAAACACACATACCACAACGAAGAGTAACCCCAGCTCGCTGCGACTAGAGAAAGCCTCTGTGCAGCAAAGAAGACCCAACACAGCCAAAAATAAAATAAATGTATTTTAAAAAATAATATAATATTACATATCCCATGTGCATGATAAGGGAATAAGAAAGGGTAGAAAATATATTTGCAGAGTTTGAGACCTTCAAGATGGCGGAAGAGTAAGAGGTGGCGATCACCTTTCTCCCCACAAATACATCAGAAATACATCTACATGTGGAACAACTCCTACAGAACACCTACTGAATGCTGGCAGAAGACCTCAGACTTCCCAAAAATGCAAGAAACTCCCCATGTATCTGGGTAGGGCAAAGGAAAAAAGAAAAAACAGAGACAAAAGAATAGGGACGGGAGTTGCACCACCGGGAAGGAGCTGTGAAGGAGGAAAAGTTTCCACACACTAGGAAGTGCCTTCATTGGTAGAGACATGGGGTGGCAAGCGGGAAGCTTCAGAGCCACAGAGGAGAGTGCAGCAACAGGGAGGGGGGCAGGGGGCAGAGCAGAGAGATTCTTGCATAGAGGATCGGTGCTGAGCAGCACTCACCAGCCTGAGAGGCTTGTCTGCACAGCCGCCAAAACGGGTGGGGGCTGGGAGCTGAGGCTGGGGCTTTGGAGGTCAGATCCCAGGGAGAGGACAGGGGTTGGCTGCGTGAACACAGCCTGAAGGGGGCTAGTGTGCCACAGCTAGCCAGGAGGGAGTCCGGGAAAATGTCTGGACCTGCCTAAGAGGAAAGAGACCATTGTTTCAGGCTGCACAAGGAGAGGGGATTCAGAGCACCGCCTAAACGAGCTCCAGGGAGGAGCACGAGCCATAGCTATCAGAGCAGACGCCAGAGACGGGCATGAAATGCTAAGGCTGTTACTGCAGCCACCAGGAAGCCTGGTGTGCAAGCAAAGGTCACTATCCACAGCTTCCCTCCCAGGAGCCTGTGCAGCCCGCCACTGCCAGGGTCCCATGATCCAGGGACAACTTTCTCGGGAGAACACATGGTGCACCTCAGGCTGTTGCAACGTCATGCCAGCCTCTGCTGCTGCAGGCTCACCCCACATTCCATACTCCTCCTTCCCCCCGGCCTGAGTGAGCCAGAGCTCCCTAATTAGCTGCTACTTTAACCCCATCCTGTCAGAGTGAAGAACAGATGCCCTCAAGCGACCTACAGGCAGAGGTGGGACCAAATCCAAGTCTGAATCCCAGGAGCTGTGCAAACAAAGAAGAGAAAGGGAAATCTCTCCCAGCAGCCTCAGGAGCAGCGGATTAAATCTCCACAATCAACTTGATATACCCTGCGTCTGTGGAATACCTGGATAGACAATGAATCATCCCAAAATTGAGGCAGAGGTCTTTGGGAGCAACAATATATATATTGTTTTCTCTTTTCTCTTTTTGTGAGTGTGTATGTGTATGCTTCTTTGTGTGATTTTGTCTGTATAGCTTTGCTTTTACCATTTGTCTTAGGGTTGTACCTGTCCATTTTTTGTTGTTGTTGTTAAGTATAGTTTTTAGCACTTGTTATCATCGGTGGATTTGTTTTCTGGTTTGGTTGCTCTCTTCTTTCTTTTTTTCTTTTTTTCTCCTTTTTTATTACTTATTAATTTTTTAGTTTTAATAATTAATTTTAATAACTTTATTTTATTATTTTTCTTTTTGTCTTTCTTTTTTTCTCCCTCTTCTTCTGAGTCCTGTGGCTGACAGGGTCTTGGTGCTCCAGCCGGGTGTCAGGCTGTGCCACTGAGGTGGGAGAGCTGAGTTCAAGACATTGGTCTACCAGAGACTATCTGGATTCATGTAATATCAAACAGCAAAAGCTCTCCCAGAGATCTCCATCTCAATGCTAAGACCCAGCTCTACTCAACGACCAGCAAGCTACAGTGCTGGACACCCTATGTCAAACAACTAGAAAGACAGGAACACAACCCCACCCATTAGGAGAGAGGCTGCCTAAGAACAAAATAAGGTCACAGACACACTACCAGACATGGTCCTGCCCACCAGAAAGACAATATCCAGACTCACCCACCAGAACACAGGCACTAGACCCCTCCACCAGGAAGACTACACAACCCACTGAACCAATCTTAGCCACTGGAGGCAGACAACAAAAACAATGGGAACGACGGACCTGCAGCCTGCATAAAGGACACCCCAAACACAGTAAGTTAAGCAAAATGAGAAGACAGAGAAACACACAGAAGATGAAGGAGCAAGGTAAAAACCACCAAACCAAAAAAATGAAGAGGAAATAGGCAATCTACCTGAAGAAGAATTCAGAGTAATGATAGTAAAGATGATCCAAACTCTTGGAAACAGAATAGAGAAAATACAAGAAACGTTAACAAGACCTAGAAGAACTAAAGAGCAAACAAACAATGATGAACAGCACAATAAATGAAATTAAAAATTCTCTAGAAGGAATCAGTAACAGAATAACTGAGGCAGAAGAATGGATAAGAGACCTGAAAGTGAAAACAGTGGGAAAAACTACCACAGAGCAGAATAAAGAAAAAAGCATGAAAAGAATTGAGGACAGTTTCAGAGACCTCTGCGGCAACAGTAAATGCAACAACATTCAAATTATAGGGGTCCCAGAAGAAGAAGAGAAAAAGAAAGAGACTGAGAAAATATTTGAAGAGATTTTAGTTGCAAACTTCCCTAATATGGGAAAGAAAATAGTTAATGAAGTCCAGGAAGCACAGAGAGTCCCATACAGGATAAATCCAAGGAGAAACACACAAAGACATATTAATCAAACTATCAAAAATTAAATAAAAAGAAAACATATTAAAATAGCAAGGGAAGAACAACAACTACCACATAAGTGAATCCCCATAAGGTTAACAGCTGATGTTTCAGCAGAAATTCTACAAGCCAGAAGGGACTGGCAGGACATATTTAAAGTGATGAAAGAGAATAACCTACAACCAATATTACTCTACCCAGCAAGGATCTCATTCAGATTTGACGGAGAAATTAAAAGCTTTACAGACAAGCAAATGGTAATAGAATTCAGCACCACCAAACCAGCTTTACAACAAATGCTAAAGGAACTTCTCTAGGCATGAAACACAAGAGAAGGAAAGACCTACAATAACAAACCCAAAACAATTAAGAAAATGGTAATAGGAATACACATATCAATAACTACCTTAAATGTAAATAGATTAAATGCTCCCACAAAAAGACGTAGACTGCCTGAAAAGTTACAAAAACACGACCTGTACATATGCTGTCTAATAGAGACCCACTTCAGACCTAGGGACACATACACACTGAAAGTGAGGGGATGGACAAAGATATTCCATGCAAATGGAAATCAAAAGAAAGATGGAGTAGCAATTCTCATATCATACAAAATAGACTTTAAAATAAAGACTATTACAAGAGACAATGAAGGACACTACATAATGATCAAGGGATCAATCCAAGAAGAACATATAACAATTGTAAATATGTATGCACCCAACATAGAAGCACCACAATATATAAGGCAAGTGCGAACAGCCATAAAAGGGGAAGTGAACAGTAACACAATCATAGTAGGGGAGTTTAACACCCCTCTTTCACCAATAGACAGATCAGAGAAGAGAAAGAATCTAAATCAGAAAAGAAAAAGCAAAACTGTCACTGTTTGCAGGTGACATGATACCATACATAGAGAATCCTAAAGATGCTATCAGAAAACACTAGAGCTTATCAATGAATTTGGTAAAATAGCAGGATACAAAATGCAGATAAATTTCTTGCATTCTTCTACACAAATGATGAAAAATCCGAAAAAGAAATTAAGGAAATAACTTCCATTTACCACTGCAACAAAGAGAATAAAATACCTTGGAATAAACCTATCTAATGAGACAGAAGACCTGTATGCAGAAAACTATAAGATACAAATGAATAATTTAAAGATGGTACAAACAGATGGAGAGACATTCTTGGATTGGAAGAATCAACACTGTTATAATGATTATACTACCCAAAGCAATCTACAGATTCAAAGCAATCCTTATCAAACTAACAATGGCATTTTATCACAGAACTAGAACAAAAAATTTCACAGTTTGTATGGAAACACAAAAGACCCTGAATAGCCAAAGCAATCTTGAGAAAGAAAAATGGAGCTGGAGGAATCAGGCGCCCTGACTTCAGACTATACTACAAAGCTACAGTCATGAAAACATTATGGTACTGGTACAAAAACAGAAATATAGATCAGTGGAACAGGATAGAAATCCCAGAGATAAACCCACACACATCTAATCACCTTATCATTGATAAAGGAGACAAGAATATACAATGGAGAAAAACCCTCTTCAATAAGTGATGCTGGGAAAAGTCTACAGCTACATGTAAAAGAACACTTCCTAACACCATACACAAAAATAAACTCAAAATGGATTAAAGACCTAAATGTAAGACCAGGTACTATAAAACTCTTAGAGGAAAACATAGGCAGAACATTCTATGACAGAAATCACAGCAAGATCCTTTTTGATGCACCTCCTAAAGAAATGGAAGTAGAAACAAAAATAAGCAAATGGGACCTAATGAAGCTTAAAAACTTTTGCATAACAAAGGAAACCATAAACAAAATGAAAAGACAACCCTCAGAATGGGAGAAAATATTTGCAAATGAAGCAACTGACAAAGGATTAATCTCCAAAATATACAAGCAGCTCATGCAGCTCAATAATTAAAAAAAAAAAAAAACCCAACCCAAAAATGGCAGAAGACCTAAGTAGACATTTCTCCAAAGAAGATATACAGAGAAGCTGGACGGTTACGGTACACAAGGATCGCACGTGACTGTCCGCGGCACCGCCCCACCACCGCGCCCAGCAGGCCTGAGGCCTGGTAGAGGACAAGGACGACCGGTCTTCGCTGACACTCACGTTTCCGCACTGCTGGCTGTCCGCGGCCACGCCGCTGGCGGCCGTCTTGGTAGCGGCGACATTGGCAGCCTTGGAGCAGGCGCTGAGATATTGTCATGTTTCCCTCAAAGCAGTTATACTAATTCATCCTGCCACAAACAGAGATTTGGTAAGAGAAGGCGGAAGATGGCGGAAGAGTAAGACGCGGAGATCACCTTCCTCCCCACAGATACACCAGAAATACATCTACACTTGGAACACCTCCTACAGAACACCTACTGAAGGCTGGCAGAAGACCTCAGACCTCCCAAAAGGCAAGAAACTCCCCAGTACCTGGGTAGGGCAAAAGAAAAAACAGAGACAAAAGAATAGGGACGGCACCTGCACCAGTGGGAGGGAGCTGTGAAGGAGGAAAAGTTTCCACACTCTAGGAAGCCCCTTCGCGGGCGGAGACTGCGGGAGGCGGAGGGGGGAGCTTCGAAGCTGCGGAGTGCACAGCAACGGGTGCGGAGGGCAAAGCGGGGAGATTCCCGCACAGAGGATCGGTGCCGACCGGCACTCACCAGCCCGAGAGGCTTGTCTGCTCACCCGCCGGGGCGGGCGGGGCTGAGAGCTGAGGCCGGAGCGCAGGAAGAGGACTGGGGTTGGCGGCTTGAACATAGCCTGAAGGGGTTAGTGCACCACAGCTAGCCGGGAGGGAGTCCGGGGAAAAGCCTGCACCTGCAGAAGAGGCAGGAGACTTTTCCTTCCCTCTTTGTTTCCTGGGGCGTGAGGAGAGGGGTTTAAGAACGCTGCTTAAAGGAACTCCAGAGACGGGCGCGAGCCGCGGCTAAAAGCGCGGACCCCAGAGGCGGGCGGGAGACGTTAAGGCTGCTGCTGCCGCCACCGAGGGGCCTGTGTGCGAGCACAGGTCACTCTCCACACCCCTCCTCCGCGGAGCCTGTGCAGCCCGCCACTGCCGGGTTCCTGGGATCCAGGGACAACTTCCCCGGGAGAGCGCACAGCGCGCCTCAGGCTGGTGCAAAGTCACGCCGGCCTTTGCCACCGCAGGCCCGTCCCGCACTCTGTGCCCCTCCGTCCCCGCCGGCCTGAGTGCGCCAGAGCCCCCAATCAGTGGCTCTTTTAACCCAATCCTGTCTGAGCAAAAAACAGACGCCCTCCAGTGATCTACACGCAGTGGCAGGGCCAAATCCAAAGCTTAGCCCTGGGAGCTGTGAGAACAAAGAAGAGAAAGGGAAATCCCTCCCAGCAGCCTCAGAAGCAGCGGATTAAAGCTCCACAATCAACTTGATGTACCCTGCATCTGTGGAATACCTGAATAGACAACCAATCATCCCAAATTAAGGAAGTGGACTTTAGGAGCAAGATCTATAATTTTTTCCCCTTTCCTCTTTTTGTGAATGTGTATGTGTATGCTTCTGTGTGAGATCTTGTCTGTATAGTCTTGCTTCCACCATTTGTCCTAGGGTTCTATCCGTCCATGTTTTTTTTTTTTAATTTTTTTTCTTAATAATTAATTTTAATAACCTTATTATACTTTACCTTCGTTCTTTCTTTCTTTCTTTCTGTCCTTCCTTCCCTCCTTTAGACAACGAATCATCCCAAATTGAGGAGGTGGTCTCTGACAGCAAGATTTAGGATTTTTCCCCATTTACCTCTTTTAGTGAGGGTGTATGTGTATGCTTCTGTGTAAGATTTTGTCTGTATAGCTTTGCTTCCAACATTTGTCCTAAGGTTCTTTCCGTCCCTTTTTTTTTTTTTTCAAAATAAGAAGTTTTTAATTCAATAACTTTATTATACTTTATTTTATTTTTACTGTATCTTCTTTCTTTCTGTCTTTTTTCCTTCTTTCCCTCCTTCCTTCCTTCCTCCCTCCCTCCCTCCCTCCTTTCTTTCCTTCTTGCCTTCTTTCCTTCTTTGCTTCTTTCTTTCTTTCTTCCTTCCTTCCTACCCTCCTTTCCTTCTTTCTTTCCTCATACTTCTACTAATTCCCTCTACTTTTTCTCCCTTTTATCCTGAGCCTGTGGATGAAAAGCTTTTGGTGCTCCAGCCAGGAGGCAGGGCTCTGCCTCTGAGGTAGGACAGCCAACTTCAGGACACTGATCAACAAGAGACCTCCCAGCTCCACATAATATCAAACGGCGAAAATCTCCCAGAGACCTCCATCTTAACACCAGCACCCAGCTTCACTCAACGACCAGCAAGCCACAGTGCTGGAAAACCTATGCCAAACAACTAGCAAAACAGGAACACAACCCCACCCATTAGCAGAGAGGCTGCCTAAAATCATAATAAGGCCACAGACACCCCCAAACACACCACCAGATGTGAACCTGCCCACTAGAGAGACAAGATCCAGCCTCATCCACCACAACACAGGCACTAGCCCCCTCCACCAGGAAGCCTACACAACCCACTGAACCAACCTTAGCCACTGGAGACAGACATCAAAAACAGGAGGAACTACAAACCTGCAGCCTGCAAAAAGGAGACCCCAAACACAGTAAGATAAGCAAAATGAGAAGACAGAAAAACACACAGCAGATAAAGGAGCAAGATAAAAATGCACCAGACCTAACAAATGAAGAGGAAATAGGCAGTCGACCTGAAAGAGAATTCAGAATAATGATAGTAAGGTTGATCCGAAATCTTGGAGATAGAATGGACAATAGATTGGACGAAATGCAAGAATCAGTTAACAAGGACCTAGAAGGACTAAAGATGAAACAAGCAATGATGAACAACACAATAAATGAAATTAAAAGTACTCTAGATGGGATCAATAGCAGAATAACTGAGGCAGAAGAACGGATAAGTGACCTGGAAGATAAAATAGTGGAAATAACTACTACAGAGCAGAATAAAGAAAAAAGAATGAAAAGAACTGAGGACAGTCTCAGAGACCTCTGGGACAACATTAAACACACCAACATTCGAATTATAGGGGTTCCAGAAGAAGAAGAGAAAAAGAAAGGGACTGAGAAAATATTTGAAGAGATTATAGTTGAAAACTTCCCTAATATGGGAAAGGAAATAGTTAAGCAAGTCCAGGAAGCACAGAGAGTCCCATACAAGATAAATACAAGGAGAAATACGCCAAGACACATATTAATCAAACTGTCAAAAATTAAATACAAAGAAAGCATATTAAAAGCAGCAAGGGAAAAACAACAAATAACACATAAGGGAATCCCCATAAGGTTAACAGCTGATCTCTCAGCAGAAACCCTACAAGCCAGAAGGGAGTGGCAGGACATACTGAAAGTGATGAAGGAGAAAAACATGCAGCCAAGACTACTCTACCCAGCAAGGATCTCATTCAGATTTGATGGAGAAATTAAAACCTTTACAGACAAGCAAAAGCTGAGACAGTTCAGCACCACCAAACCAGCTTTACAACAAATGCTAAAGGAACTTCTCTAGGCAAGAAACACAAGAGAAGGAAAAGACCTACAATAACGAACCCAAAACAATTTAGAAAATGGGAATAGGAACATACATATCGATAATTACCTTAAATGTAAATGGACTAAATGCTCCCACCAAAAGACACAGATTAGCTGAATGGATACAAAAACAAGACCCTTATATATGCTGTCTACAAGAGACCCACTTCAGACCTAGAGACACATACAGACTGAAAGTAAAGGGATGGAAAAAGATATTCCATGCAAATGGAAGCCAAAAGAAAGCTGGAGTAGCAATTCTCATATCAGACAAAATAGACTTTAAAATAAGGACTATTAAAAGAGACAAAGAAGGACACTACATAATGATCAAGGGATCGATCCAAGAAGAACATATAACAATTGTAAATATTTATGCACCCAACATAGGAGCACCTCAATACATAAAGCAAACACTAACAGCCATAAAAGGGGAAATCGACAGTAACACATTCATAGTAGGGGACTTAAACACCCCACTTTCACCCATGGACAGATCATCCAAAATGAAAATAAATAAGGAAACACAAGCTTTAAATGATACATTAAACAAGATGGACTTAATTGATATTTATAGGACACTCCATCCAAAAACAACAGAATACACATTTTTCTCAAGTGCCCATGGAACATTCTCCAGGATAGATCATATCTTAGGTCACAAATCAAGCCTTGGTAAATTTAAGAAAATTGAAATTGTATCAAGTATCTTTTCTGACCACAACACCATGAGACTAGATATCAATTACAGGAAAAGATCTGTAAAAAATACAAACACATGGAGGCTAAACAATACACTACTTAATAATGAAGAGATCACTGAAGAAATCAAAGAGGAAATCAAAAAATACCTAGAAACAAATGACAATGGAGACACAACGACCCAAAACCTGTGGGATGCAGCAAAAGCAGTTCTAAGGGGGAAGTTTATAGCAATACAAGCCCACCTTAAGAAGCAGGAAACATCTCGAATAAACAACCTAACCTTGCACCTCAAGCAATTAGAGAAAGAAGAACAAAAAACCCCAAAGCTAACAGAAGGAAAGAAATCATAAAAATCAGATCAGAAATAAATGAAAAAGAAATGAAGGAAACAATAGCAAAGATCAATAAAACTAAAAGCTGTTTCTTTGAGAAGATAAACAAAATAGATAAACCACTAGCCAGACTCATCAAGAAAAAAAGGGAGAAGACTCAAATCAATAGAATTAGAAATGCAAAAGGAGAGGTAACAACTGACACTGCAGAGATAAAAGAGATCATGAGAGATTACTACAAGCAACTCTATGCCAATAAAATGGACAATCTGGAAGAAATGGACAAATTCTTAGAAATGCACAACCTGCCAAGACTGAATCAGGAAGAAATAGAAAATATGAACAGACCAATCACAAGCACTGAAATTGAAACTGTGATTAAAAATCTTCCAACAAAGAAAAGCCCAGGACCAGATGGCTTCACAGGCGAATTCTATCAAACATTTAGAGAAGAGCTAACACCTATCCTTCTCAAACTCTTCCAAAATATAGCAGAAGGAGGACCACTCCCTAACTCCTTCTATGAGGCCACCATCACCTTGATACCAAAACCAGACAAGGATGTCACAAAGAAAGAAAACTACAGGCCAATATCACTGATGAACATAGATGCAAAAATCCTCAACAAAATACTAGCAAACAGAATCCAACAGCACATTAAAAGGATCATACACCATGATCAAGTGGGGTTTATTCCAGGAATGCAAGGATTCTTGAATATACGCAAATCTATCAATGTGATAAACCATATTAACAAATTGAAGGAGAAAAACCATATGATCATCTCAATAGATGCAGAGAAAGCTTTTGACAAAATTCAACACCCATTTATGATAAAAACCCTGCAGAAAGTAGGCATAGAGGGAACTTTCCTCAACATAATAAAGGCCATATATGACAAGCCCACAGCAAACATCATCCTCAATGGTGAAAAACTGAAAGCATTTCCACTAAGATCAGGAACAAGACAAGGTTGCCCACTCTCACCACTATTATTCAACATTGTTTTGGAAGTTTTAGCCACAGCAATCAGAGAAGAAAAGGAAATAAAAGGAATCCAAGTTGGAAAAGAAGAAGTAAAGCTGTCACTGTTTGCAGATGACATGATCCTATACATAGAGAACCCTAAAGATGCTACCAGAAAACTACTAGAGCTAATCAATGAATTTGGTAAAGTGGCAGGATACAAAATTAATGCACAGAAATCTCTGGCATTCCTATATACTAATGATGAAAAATCTGAAAGTGAAATCAAGAAAACACTCCCATTTACCATTGCAACAAAAAGAATAAAATATCTAGGAATAAACCTACCTAAGGAGACAAAAGACCTGTATGCAGAAAATTATAAGACACTGATGAAAGAAATTAAAGATGATATAAATAGATGGAGAGATATACCATGTTCTTGGATTGGAAGAATCAAGATTGTGAAAATGACTCTACTACCCAAAGCAATCTACAGATTCAATGCAATCCCTATGAAACTACCACTGGCATTTTTCACAGAACTAGAACAAAAAATTTCACAATTTGTATGGAAACACAAAAGACCCCGAATAGCCAAAGCAATCTTGAGAACGAAAGAAGGAACTGGAGGAATCAGGGTCCCTGACTTCAGACTATACTACAAAGCTACAGTCATGAAGACAGTATTGTACTGGCACAAAAACAGAAAGATAGATCAATGGAACAGGATAGAAAGCCCAGAGATAAACCCATGCACATATGGACACCTTATCTTTGATAAAGGTGGCAGTAATGTACAATGGAGAAAGGACAGCCTCTTCAATAAGTGGTGCTGGGAAAACTGGACAGGTACATGTAAAAGTATGAGATTAGATCACTCCCTAACACCATACACAAAAATAAGCTCAAAATGGATTAAAGACCTAAATGTAAGGCCAGAAACTATCAAACTCTTAGAGGAAAACATAGGCAGAACACTCTATGACATAAATCACAGCAAGATCCTTTCTGACCCACCTCCTAGAGTAATGGAAATAAAAACAAAAATAAACAAATGGGACCTAATGAAACTTCAAAGCTTTTGCACAGCAAAGGAAACCATAAACAAGACCAAAAGACAGCCCTCAGAATGGGAGAAAATATTTGCAAATGAAGCAACCGACAAAGGATTAATCTCCAAAATTTACAAGCAGCTCATGCAGCTCAATAACAAGAAAACAAACAACCCAATCCAAAAATGGGCAGAAGACCTAAATAGACATTTCTCCAAAGAAGATATACAGACTGCCAACAAACACATGAAAGAATGCTCAACATCATTAATCATTAGAGAAATGCAAATCAAAACTACAATGAGATATCATCTCACACCAGTCAGAATGGCCATCATCAAAAAATCTAGAAACAATAAATGCTGGAGAGGGTGTGGAGAAAAGGGAACACTCTTGCACTGCTGGTGGGAATGTGAATTGGTTCAGCCACTATGGAGAACAGTATGGAGGTTCCTTAAAAAACTACAAATAGAACTACCATATGACCCAGCAATCCCACTACTGGGCATATACCCTGAGAAAACCAAAATTTAAAAAGAGTCATGTACCAAAATGTTCATTGCAGCTCTATTTAAAATAGCCCGGAGATGGAAACAACCTAAGTGCCCGTCATTGGATGAATGGATAAAGAAGATGTGGCACATATATACAATGGAATATTACTCAGCCATAAAAAGAAATGAAATTGAGCTATTTGTAATGAGGTGGATAGACCTAGAGTCTGTCATACAGAGTGAAGTAAGTCAGAAAGAAAAAGACAAATACCGTATGCTAACACATATATATGGAATTTAAGAAAAAAATGTCATGAAGAACCTAGGGGTAAAGCAGGAATAAAGACGCAGACCTCTTAGAGAACGGACTTGAGGTTATAGGGAGGGGGAAGGGTGAGCTGTGACAGAGCAAGAGAGAGTCATGGGCATATACACACTAACAAACGCAGTAAGGTAGATAGCTAGTGGGAAGCAGCCGCATGGCACAGGGATATTGGCTCGGTGCTTTGTGACAGCCTGGAGGGGTGGGATGGGGAGGGTGGGAGGGAGGGAGACGCAACAGTGAAGATAAATGGGAACATATGTTTATGTATGACTGATTCACTTTGTTATAAAGCAGAAACTAACACACCATTGTAAAGCAATTATACCCCAATAAAGATGTTAAAAAAAAAAAAGAAGAAGATATACAGATTGTCAACAAACACATGAAAGGATGCTCAACATCATTAATTATTAGAGAAATTAAAATAAAAACCACAATGAGGTATCACCTCACACTGGTCAGAATGGCCATCATCAAAAAATCTACAAACATTAAATGTTAGATAGGGTGTTGAAGAAAGGGAACCCTCCTGCACTGTTGGTGGGAATGTACATTGATACAGCCACTATGGAGAACAGTACGGAGGTTCCTTAAAAAACTAAAGTAGAACTACCATATGACCCAGCAATCCCACTACTGGGCATTTACCCTGAGAAAACCATAATTCAAAAAGAGACATGCACCACAATGTTCATTGCAGTACTGTTTCCAATAGCCAGGACATGGAATTAACTTAAGTGTCCATCGACAGATGAATGGATAAGGAAAATGTAACACATATATACAGTGGAATATTACTCATCCATAGAAAGAAACGAAATTGAGTTATTTGTAGTGCCGTGGATGGACTTAGAGTCTGTCATACAGAGTGAAGTAAGTCAGAAAAAGAAAAACACATACAATATGCTAACACATATATATGGAATCTAAAGAAAATAAATGGTTCTGATGAGCATAGGGGCAGGACAGGAATAAATACTCAGATGTAGAGAATGGACTTGAGGACACAGGGAGGGGGAAGGGTAAGCTGGGATGAAGTGAGAGAGTAGCATTGACATATATATACTATAAAATATAAAATAGATAGTTAGTAGGAAGCAGCTACATAGCACAGGGAGTTCAGCTCGGTGCTTTGTGACCACCTAAGGGGTAGGATACAGAGGGTGGGAGGGAGGCACAAGAGGGAGGGGTTATAGGGGTATGTGCATACATATAGCTGATTCACTTTGTTATACAGCAGAAACTAACACAACATTGCAAAGTAATTATATTCCAATAAGGATGTTTAGAAAGAACGAAAACGAAAAGTGGTAACATAGAAAAAATATAAATTTTAAATGTGTGAACATAAGAAAAAAAAGAGTGGTTATCTTCAGATGACTTAGGTCCTTTTACCATAATCCTTAACACCTACACTGGCTTTCACCTTTAGGGGTTTCCAGAGCTCCAAATAACATCCCTATCTGCCAGCGAAACTTCAAGAAGAAGTTTGACTGCTAGAATATATTTTCCAAATGGCAGAGCCGTTTGCAGAGAGGCCTGGACCTGTTGAAGAACCTTCTCTTGTTTTAGGACCCACTCAAAGCTAACAGCTTTTTAGATCACCTGATATATGTGATGGAGTAACAATGCAAAGAGGAATATATTGCCCTCAAAATTCAAAAGGCCAACCAAGTGATAGGCTTCTTTCTTGATTGTAGGATGAACAGATGGATCAACTTAATCTTCATTTTGAAAAGGGGGGTCTGTTCATGACCTATCATACTGGGTCTCTAGAAATTCCTCTTAGGTAAAATTCCTCTGAAATTTAGTTGTACTTTTTTCCCTATCATCTCCCATGAAAATTTATGAATAAGTCTAGAGTATTTGCTATTTTTGCTCAGTAGATGCTATCAACATAATGGCATTAATGTAATAGACCAGTGTGATACCTTGTAGAAAAAGGAGATCAAGAACGTTGCAAATTAAATTGTGATATTAGCCTGGAGAGTTGATATATGCTTCTGGTAGTTTGGTGATGATGTATTGTTGGCCTTAACAGCTGAAAGAAAACATGCTTCCGTGGGTGTTATCAATAGGTATAGGGAAAAAGGCATTAGCTAGATAAATAGCTGCATAGCAGGTACCAGGTGATGTGTGAATTTGCTCAAGCAATGAGCTTATACAGCAGCTGCAATTGGAGTCACAACTTGGCTAAGTTTGTGATAAAGACCCATATGTTTTCTACACAGGAAAGATAGAAGACTTGAATGTGGATTAATGGAAGTCAGCACAACTGCATCTTTCAAATCCTTGAGGATGTGATGAATCTCTGCATCCCCACTAGGAGTGTGACATTGTTTTTTATTTACTATATTCCTTTTTCTTTTTTTTTGGCTGTGCCGACTCTTAGTTGTGGCAAGTGGGATATTCATTGCATAATGGGGGATCTTTTTGTTTCAGTTGCAGCATGCGGACTTCTTAGTTGTGGATTGTGGACTCTTAATTGCAGCATGCATATGGGATCCAGTTCCCTGACCAGGGATTGAACCCAGGCACCCTGCATTGGGAGCACAGAGTCCTACTCACTGGACCACCAGGGAAGTCCCCTATATTCCTAATTATAGACAGTTCTAGTGGATTCCATTTTCTTTCCCATCATAATAGTCCTCACTCTTCAGGTCAGGAAAACAATGTGAGGATTCTGTCACTTGCTAAATATATATATTCCAATTATGCATTCCAGAATTGGAGAAATAACCATAGCATGGTTCTTGATACCTTCTGGACCTACTATGACATAAAAATGAGCTAAAACTCCATTAAGCAGCTGAATCTCAAAAGTCTTTACTCAAACTGGAGGGCCATAGTGAGGTTTTTATCTCCTGGAAACCATGTCAGTTCAGAGCCAGAATCTAGCAGTACCAGAATTGTCTTATTATTTCCTTTTCCCCAATTCTTAGTTATCCTAGTAAAGACTGTAGTATCCTTTTGGGGAAGGCTAAGAGAAAGACAGTATAAATTTATTGTAGTATACCAGAGCCCTTTATCCAGGGAATCTGGTCATCTCTTCATTAAAATGTTTCTTGGTCTCTAAACTGGATCATGTCTGGGACTTAACTGAAGAGCTGAGCTTATCTATTTTCAGGATTCAAGATAGACTTTTGTTTATTTGACCTAGAAGAATTTAGCTTATAAAGGTCAAATAAAAATTTAGTTGTCTTTCTATTTCTTTTACTTCTAGGAACATGATAATTAATTAGTCAACCCCATAGGTCCATGTGAGTCAGAATATTCTGATTGCTGCCTTGACTCTGAAGTCCAGCACAGTCACCACTTTAGTGGTTTCGTGGATCCACATGGGCCCTGCTACCCTGCAATCAAATTATTCCCACTGCTTTAGATTTTCCAATTGAGTGACTATGGTTCCCACTGTAAGGTCTGGCCTAAAGAGAAGAGCAATCATGGAGTTCTTCAAGGATGATGGAGGTCCACTCACAAATTTATCTGTCAAAGTATGGTGAAAGTTTTCTCTTTTTTTCACTCTCAGTGTGGGTGAGCAGGGCTTTAATAACAAATTCCTTCTAACATTCCAATCTCCCTTGGCTTTTGAATGCTTCCTTATACATTAAACCAAGGTATATTGGGGATTTCTCTTCACTCACAGTGAGTTATCTTCTGATCCACAGTTTAGTCAAACAAACAGATAAACTGTTATAGCCCCTTTTAACTATCCATCCTGCAGCACTAAATGTATAAGCTGCTTACTGTGTCTATATCAATAATTCAGGCTGATCCATCATTATGTTTATTCCACCATTATTCCACACCCTAAATATCCATACCCATACATATTCTTCATAATTCTGCTTGTATAATTTAGAAAATTCAAGTAGTTTTTTTTGGAGTATTGTGCACCTCTCTTGGGTCACAGTTTATACATCACTTTTAGTGGCCTGATGGGACTTGAGTCTAGTGACAACTGCCTCGGGGAAGACCATTACCTTCTCAGGCAACCAGGGTTAATATTTTCAGATAGATGTGTAAAGACTGATACCACTGTGGATTGGGGTGCTGCTACTACTTGAGATAGAGATGTCACTGCCAATGGGATTAAGGAGACCAGTTCCACTGACCTAGAAGACTCATTAGAATTTACAGTCTTAATGTCTTCAACTTCACCAGATCATCCCACACATCCCTATTGCACAGTACAGAATTCCTTTCTCAATCAATGTCCTAACTTTAACAGTAGACACCCCATGAGACTTTAAATTTAACTTGCATTGAAATTCAGCTAATCGCAGTTGATTTTGTGCAACTTCATCTTCACAGGAGATGAGTCTGTCTCTCAGGGCACACGTAGAAGCTCTTAGGTAATACATGCAACTCTTGAACTGATATTTCCAATCTCTGATCTTATCCTTTTCTTTCACTGCTTCATTCAGCAATGAAAAGTGGGATCAAACAATGTTATTATATTTCTTAGTTTTCTAAAACTGTTTGAGAGTATCATAAACAGAGTTACTTAGCTTCTTGCTTCTTATAAGAGGTTGATTAGGAATATACAACAAAATATATTGTGTATCTCTAAATACAGATTTCACCATGGACTATCAGTGCCCTGTTTAATATTAAAAATAGAGTCATCAAGCATCCTTTAATCTAATAAGATTAGAAAGCAAATTCCTGGAAACCCAGAAGAATTTCAAGAAACATATCCACAAAATTCTTAACCATTTAGATATATTTATGTATGTGTGTATATATGTATATATAAATATAGATAGTAAGATAGGGAATTAGATAGATTTAAGAGGAGATTTATTATTGGAATTAGCTCAAGCATTTAGGGAAGATCAGAAATCCCACAATCTGCCATTTGCAATCTGGAGAACTAGGAAAGATGGAGGAATCATTCCATCTAAGTCCAAAAGCTCGAGAACCAGGGGGCTACTTATGTAGACCCAGAGTACAAAGGACCAAGAACCAGGAGCATTAACATCCAATGGCAGGAAAGATGCACATCCTAGCTCTAGGAGAGGAGAAAAAATTGTCCTTTCTGTCGTTGCTGTTGTTTTTGTTCTATTGATGACATCTATTTGGGTTGGACGATGCCTGCCCACATTGGTGAGGATAAATCTCTTTAATCGAATGCCGCTCTCTTCCTGAAACACCCTCACATACAAACTCAGATATGTTTATCAGCTATCTAAAGTTTCTTTAGCCTAAGTTAACACAAAATTAACCATTACATTGTTCATAGAAATTTTTCAATATCCTCATTGTCTAGTTGTTATGTTAAAATGTTATATGTCATGGAAAGGATTAATTTTCTTTATTCAATGAACTCTCATCAGAACTCAAATCATGATCATTTTAAGTCACTTGTCATTTTCAGACAGTTTTGCTTTGATTATATTCTGAAAGTATTGACAATCAGCAACAAGCAGGAGAACTCCATGATTGCTTCACTTCAATAACTTTGAGATCTTGTTTTCTGGCATGACTAAGAATTTCCATAATGAACTAGAATGTAATGAATTATAAAGCTGTTAAGCCAAAGTTAAGCAGAACAAGAATTAATTGTAATTGATGTAATGAACTGATGAGAATAATTTTCAAATGATTTTTGGTTTGCAACATTTTCTTAAATGTTTTGTTTTCTAGATTTAAAGAAATCTTTTTCTTTTATACATAGGTGTAACTTTTAGCAATTTGGTAAAGGATATATTTCTAAACAGAGATGCAATAATTCATTTTTCTCCCAAACTCATCGCTCCAGAATTTTTTAAAATGTTAGTGAGCATTCTCATATTTATGAAAACATAGTTATTAATATAAGTTCAAAAATAATCTGTTCTATTTTTAACATGACACAATTGAAAGCATTGTATATATAACCAAGGCTTTGATTGGAGTATAATGCTTGAGACTGATGTACATGAAATCAAATTTGACCAGACATTTAAGGAAATAGGGTTGACGTTAAGGAACCAATGGTTATAAAATTCCCCAGGAAAAATTGGCCTGTAGCTGGCTTATTGGGTTCCCCAGCTCAGTGTAAGAAATTTCACTTTGTGGCAGGCCCTAGAATGTCAGGATACTTTGGAAACCTCAAAAAAAGTGGAATTCACCCAAACCTATAGTTATTGCTGGAAAAAAATCTGGTGGCAAATTCTTGAGTTGAACTCCAACCTCAAGAAATTTTGGAAAGTCCAATCTGAGATTTCTGATAAAAAGTTCAGCAAAGCAAACTCAAAAGAACTACATGGTTAGTGACAAATTTTGTGGCACTAGTGAAAATAATAAAGCCATGTTTTATGAGACTAGATGTATTTTGTAAACAAATTAGTCTTATTTAAATTATCTCTGTTGGAAATGTTGGTACAGTACAGAGGCAAAACTATGGGTCAGAGAAAAACAAAAATACACTTCTGTGGGTTCCATCTTGCACATTTTGCCAGTCACTGGAAAATCCTCAATTCTTCTAGCTTTTTCCAGTGTCTGGCTACAACTCTCTAAACTAACATTTTAAATTTTTCTCCTTTCTGACGTGGAATTATTGAGAAACAAATGTCACTAATCCCAAAGTTCTGCAAGATAAACCTAGATGATATGATAAAAATAAAATTACGGAAATCACCACAACAGACCATGTGTCAGTAACTTTCAGCTCTTCTGCCCAACTGGCTACTCAGAAGTTCATTACACCCCCAATGCCGTCACCACAGACATTCAAATTTCAAACCAGGAAATCAATTGAATGTCACTGATGTCCTCACTCCATTATCTAAGAATTCTTTGAGCAACTAGACAGTTTTCCTGGCTGTGCTCCAAAAAATGTGTTTTCAACATTAATCTATTTGTTTCTTACTTTTATAGAAAATTCCCCCTCATTAAATGCCTGATGTTGAGTACCATCTAGCAACTATTCTCTCTATTATCAAATATTAAGAGATAATTCAGCAGATCCTTAATGATTAAAAGATAACTGAAAAAGAAATTTGGAATCTGTGAATACTGATGGAGTTAAGAGAGTGGATCCAGGGAGAGGACCACTGTTGGCTGCATGGATACAACAGAGGGTATGGGAGTGAGGGGCTCCACAGCCAGGAATGCCCCAGAGGAAGCATGGTCTGTCTAGGAAATGAGGTGCCATTGTTGAGAAGCACACAAGGGTTGGGGTCACCACTGCCCCCAAACACCATCCCCTGTCTCCATGGGCAATGGAAGGGACTCTGACCAGAGTGAGCACACCCCACTCTGCTGCTACTGCCTGCCAGTCTCCACCACCACAGGCATTTCTTGCAAACAACAGTTGGGGCCGCTGTACCCTTCCCTGGCCTGAGTGTCCACTTGGAGTCAAGTATCCATCTCGACACAAAGACCTGGCTCCACCCAACTGCCAGCAGGCTCCAGTGCTAGACACCACATGCCAAACAACCAGCAAGACAGGAACACAGCCTCATCCATCAGCAGACAGGCTGACTAAAGTTGTACTAAGCTCACAGACACTGCAAAGCACACCATTTGACATGGCCCTGCCCATCAGAGTGAGAAGATTTAGCTCCACCAACCAGAGCACAGGGGCCAGTCTCTCCCACCAGGAAACCTACACAAGCCCCTGGACCAACCTCACGCACCAGGGGGCAGGCAACAGAAGCAAGGGAATTACAAACCTGCAGCAAGCAGAAAGGAGACCCCAAACACAGTAAGTTAGACAAAATAAGATGACAGAGATATATGTTCCAGACAAAGGAGCAAGATAAAAACCCATAAAAGCAAATAAATGAAGAGGAAATGGGCAATCTACCTGAAAAATAATTCAGAGTAATCATAGTAAAGATGATCTAAGTTCTCAGAAATAGAATGAAGGCATGGATCAAGAAGATACAAGAAATGTTAAGCAAGGAACTAGAAGAACTAAAAAACAAACAATCAGTGATGAACAGCACAAAAATTGAAATGAAAAATACACTAGAAGGAATCAATAGCAGGATAACTGAGGAAGAAGAACAGACAAGTAAGATGGAAGATAGAATGGTGGAAATAAATGCCACAGTGAAGAATAAAGATAAAAGAATGAAAAGAAATGAGAAAAGTCTCAGAGACCTCTGGGACAACATTAAAAGCACCAACATTTGACTGAAATGGGTCCCAGAAGAAGAATAAAAAGAGAAAGTGCCTGAAAAAATATTTGAAGAGATTATAGTCAAAGATATCCTTAACATGGGAAAGGAAATAGTCACCCAAGTCCAGGAAGTGCAGAGAGTCCCATACAGGATAACCCCAAGGAGAAACATGCCACAACACATATTAATCAAACTAAAAAAGAATTAAGGTAAAAGAAAAAATATTAAAAGCAGCAAGGGAAAAGCAACAAATAACATACAAGGGAGTGCCCATAAGGTTATCAGTGGATTTTCAGCAGAAACCCTGCAGGTCAGAAGGGAGTAGCAGGATATGTTAAAAGTGACGAAATGGAAAAACCTACAACCAAGATAACTCTACTCAGCAAGGATCTCATTCAGAATCAACAGAGAAATCAAAAGCTTTACAGACAAGAAAAAGCTAAGAGAATTCAGCACCACCAAACCAGCTTTGCAACAAATGCTAAAGGAACTTCTCTAGGTGGAAAACACAAGGGAAGAAAAACACCTGCAAACACAAACCTAAAACGATTAATAAAATGGTAATAGGAACATATAAATCAATAATTACCATAAGTTAAATGGATTAAATGCTCCAGCCAAATGAAACAGACTTGCTGAATGGATTAAAACAAAACAAAACAAAACAAAATACCCATATATAAACTGTCTACAAGAGACCCACTTCAAAACTAGGGACATATACTGACTGAAAGTGAGGGGATGGAAAAAGATATTCCATGCAAGTTGAAATCAAAAGAAAGCTGGGGGGATTTCCCTGGTGACACAGTGGTTAAGAATCTGCCTGCCAATGCAGGGCACAAGGGTTGGAGCCCTGGTCCAGGAAGATACCACATGCCACAGAGCAACTATGCGTGTGCACCACAACTACTGAGGTTGCACTCTAGAGCCTGTGAGCCACAACTACTGAAGCCTGTGCATTTAGAGCCTGTGCACTGCAAGAAGAGAAGCCACCACAATGAGAAACCTGCACACTGCAACAAAGAGTAGCCCCCACTTGCCACAACTGGAGAAAGCTCTCATGCATCAACAAAGACCCAACACAGCCAAAATTTTTTTAATAAATTAATTAATTAAAAAAAGAAAGCTGGAGAAGTAATACTCATATCAGGCAATATAGACTTTAAAATAAAGACAATTAAAAGAGACAAGGAAGGACACTACATAATGATCAAGGGATCAATCTGAGAAGAAGATATAAAATTGTAAATATATATGTACCCAACATAGGAGCACTTCATTAACACCCACTTACACCAATTGACAGATCATCAGACCGAAAATTAATAAGGAAACACAAGCCTTAAATGACACATTAGATCAGATACACCTAATTGGCATTAATAAGACATTCCATCCAAAAGCAGAAAAATACACTTTCTTCTCAAGCGCACATGGAAATTCTCCAGGATAGATCACATCTTGGGTCAAAAATCAATCCTCAGTAAATTTAAGAAAATTGAAATCAGATCAAGCATCTTTTCCAACTGCAACACTATGAGATTGGAGATCAATTACAGGAAAAAAAACTGTAAAAATCACAAACATATGGAGGCTGAAAAATATGCTATTAAATAATCAGGATGTCACTGAAGAAATAAAAAAGGAAATTAACAAATACCTAGAGAAAAATGACAATGAAAACATGATGATCCAAACTCTATGGGATGCAGCAAAAGCAGTTTTAAGAGAGAAGTTTATAGCAATACAATCCTACCTCAAGAAACAAGAAACATCTCAAATAAACAACCTAGTCTTACACCTAAAGCTGCTAGAGAAAGAAGAACAACAACAAAAACAAAAAAAAACCCCAAAGTTAGTAAAAGGAAAGAAATCATAAACAGCAGAGCAGAAATACATGAAATAGAAATGAAGGAAACAATAGCAAAGATCAATGAAACTAAAAGCTGGTTCTTTGAGAAGATAAACAAAATTGATCAACCTTTAGACACAGTCATCAAGAAAAGAGTGAGAGTACTCAAATTAACTAAAATTAGAAATAAAGGAGAAGTTACAACAGACACAACAGAAATACAAAGGATCATAAGAGACTACTAAAAGCAACTATATGCCAATAAAAGGCACAACCTGGAAGAAATGGACAAATTCTTAGAAAAGTACAACCTTCCAAGAATGAACCAGGAAGAAATAGAAACTATGAACAGACCAATCACAAGTACTGAAATTGAAACTGATTAAAAATCTTTGAACAAACAAAAGTCCAGGACCAGATGGCTTCACAGGTGAATTCTATCAAATATTTAGAGAAGAGCTAACACCTATCCTTCTCAAACTCTTGCAAAAATTTGCAGAGGATGGAAAACTCCCAAACTCATTCAATGAGGTCACCATCACCCTGATACCAAAACCAGACTAAGAAACCACACAAAAAAGAAAATTACAAGACAGTATCACTGATGAATATAGATGCAAAAATCCTCAACAAAATACTAGCAAACCAAATCCAACAATACATTAAAAGGATCATACAACAGGATCAAGTGGGATTTATCCCAGGGATGAAAGGAATCTTCAATATACACAAATCAATCAGTGTGATACACCACGTTAACAAATGGAAGAATAAAAACCATATGATCATCTCAATAGATGCAGAAAATTCTTCTGACAAAATTCAACACCGATTTATGATAAAAAAAAAAAAAACTCTCCAGAAAGTGGGCATAGAGGGAAACTACATCAACATAATAAAGGCCATATATGACAAACCACAGCAAACATCATTCTCAAAGGTGAAAAACTGAAAGCATTTCCTCTAAGATCAGGAAGAAGACAAGGGTGTCCACTCTTGCCACTATTATTCAACATAGTTTTGGAAGTCCTAGCCATGGCAATCAGAGAAGAAAAAGAAGTAAAAGGAATCCAACTTGGAATAGAAGAAGTAAAACTGTCACTATCTGCACATAACATGATACTATACATAGAAAACCCTAAAGATACTACCAGAAAACTACTAGAGCTCATCTATGAACTCAGTAAAGTTGCAGGATACAAAATTAATACATGAAAATCTCTCGCATTTGTATATACTGACAACAAAATATCAGAAAGAAAAATAAGGAAAAAGTCCCATTTACCATTGCAACAAAAAGAATAAAATACCCAGGAATAAAGCTACCTAAGGAAGCAAAAGAACTGTACACAGAAAAGTATAAGATATTGATGAAAGAAATCAAAGATGACACAAACAGATGGAGAGATATACCATATTCTTGAATTGGAAGAATCAATATTGTGGAAATGACTATACTCCCCAAAGTAATCTACAGATTCAACACAATCTCTATCAAATTACCAATGGCATTATCCACAGAATTAGAAAAAATATTTTTACAATTTATTTGGAAACACAAAAGCTCTCAAATAGCCAAAGCAATCTTGGGGGGAAAAAAAAGAGGTGGAGGAATCAGGCTCCCTAACTTCAGACTATACTACAAAGCTACAGTAATCAAGAGAGTATGGTACCAGCACAAAAACAAAAATATAAATCAATGGAAGAGGATAGAAAGCCCAGAGATAAACCCACACACCTATGGTCACTTAATCTATGACAAAGGAGGCAAGAATACACAATGGAGAAAAGACAATCTCTTCAATAATTGTTGTATGGAAAACTAGACAGCTACATGTAAAAGAATGAAATTAGAACACTCTGTAACATCATACACAAAATTAAAGTCAAAATGGATTAAAAACCTAAATGTAAGGCCAGACACTATAAAATTCTTAGAGGAAAACAGGCAAAACACACTTTGACCTAAATGACAGCAAGATCTTTTGTGATCTACCTCCTAAAATAATGAAAATAAAAACAAAAATAAACAAATGAGACCTAATTAAACTTAAAAGCTTTTGCACAGTAAAGGAAACAATAAACAAGATGAAAAGACAACCCTCAGAATGGGAGAAAATATTTGCCAATGAAGAAACTGACAAGAGATTAATATCCAAAATATACAAACAGCTCATGCAACTCAATATCAAAGAAAACAAAAACCTAATCCAAAAATAAGCACAAAGTCTAAATAGATATTTCTCCAAGGAAGACATACAGATGGCCAACATAAACATGAAAAGATGCTCAACATCACTAATCATCAGAGAAATGCAAAACAAAACTACAATGAGGTATCACCTGACACCAGTTAGAATGGCCATCATCAAAAAATCTACAAACAATAAATGCTGGAGATGGTGTGGAGAAAATGGAACCCTCTTACACTGTTAGCGGGAATGTAAATTGATACAACCACTATGGAGAAAAGTATGGAGTTTCCTTTAAAAACTAAAAATTGTATTACCACGTGACCCAGCAATCCCACTCCTGGACATATACCCAGAGAAAACCATAATTCAGAAAGACACATGCACCCCAATATTCATTGCAGCACTATTTACAATAGCCAGTACCTGGAAGCAACCTACGTGTCCATCAAAAGAGGAATGGATAAAGAAAGTGTGGTACATATATTCAATGGAATATTGCTCAGCCATAAGAATGAAAAAAACTCATGTTATTTTCAGAGACATGGATGTACCTAGAGACTGTCGTACAGAGTGAAATGAAGTAAGTCAGAAAGAGGAAAATATTGTATATTAACACATGTGTGTGGAATCTAGATAATGGTATAGATGACCTTACATGCAAAGCAGAAATGGAGACATAAACATAGAGAACAAACGTATGGATATCAAGAGGGAAAGGGTGCATGTGTGGGTTGAATTGGGAGATTGGGATTGACATATATACACTACTATGTATAAAATAGATTACTAATGAGAACCTACTGTATAGCATAGGGAACTACTTGGTGCTCTGTGGTGACCTAAATGTGAAGGAAATCCAAAAAAGAAGGGATATATATATATATACCTTATATCCCATATATATATGGCTGATTCACTTTGCTGTACAGCAGAAACTGACACAGCAGCGTAAAGCAGCTATACTCCAATAAAAAAAAAATACAGATTGAACTCTGTATTCAATGCAGTAAATCTTCCTTAGAATGTCCTTGGATTCTTTAAATGTATATTCTAAGTAAGGCATGCCATGTATCAGTAATCAGATAATAACAGGAAATATTTGTTCTTATTTATTCTTTCATAACCATTCTTTGATGTATAGAAAGTGATGGTTAAACTATATGGGGAGTCCATTTATTTGTTATGGATCATTTCAGTGCTCATTAGGATGTCTTAAATTAATACACCTATATCTATTTACTGGTATTTCAGTATAAAACTCACATGATGTGTATCCTTATTATAAACATTGTCTGGCCTCACATATGAAAGAGAAAATGTGCCAGGTATCCTGTACCCCAACTTCCTAACTTTCTAATCCACTTAATGTGTTGTTGTAACAATCTCTTTGGAGACCACATGCTCCCTCAGGTCTGGATCTTTGTATTGTTTAACTCTGAATGCACAAAGCTACATATGATAGATGTGTAATAAGTCATTAATAAATATTTGTGTAAAGGATCTTCCTAAATAAATATATTTTGTTGCTATAAGAAACAAACATGTTAATTTTTTAAAAAGTAACTGAAACAAATTTGAATTAAATTTTCAAAGGAAAGAAGAATGTCTCTTTTTTTTGTTGAATTAAATGGGACCTGACCAAGAGTCTCTGCCTGATCAAGTCTTAATCAGGCTCCTGATAATTCTTTCAGGCCCATTTGTGAATTTTCTTGTAAAATCCTTATCAAGAACTCTGTTAAGTCAAGTTAGCAAGAGTCCCTCATCCTCCATTCTGATCACCCTCTCTATATAATAGAGTTTCTCATACTCCACAATTCATGAGGTAATATCTGATCAACCTGGCCTGTCTTCAGCAATACTGTGAAATTTATATAGCCAGAATTCCTGTTACCCTTCATGTTTCTACTTAGTATTGTAACATTACTGACCCCCACCAGGCTTCTTGATTATAAATTCCCACTTATCAATGATGTGTTTGTACTTGAGCAAGATTCTATACTGAGGTCTCTTTTCCCTATAACAGTAGTCTTAAATAAATTTGGTTTTCAACTTCATTTTAAGTATGGTTTCTCTTTGACAGTACATATAACATATCACCCCAGACAATAAAATAACTCTTTACTTTGCCTTTTGATTCAAATGTATGAGGATACCACTGTGGCAAAGTGGCAGTCTTAACCAACAGTTCATGCAAATAATTGTTTTGTCTCCTGGTGGAAGCATTTCTTCCTCTGAATCAAAGATATAGGTCATCAGAGCATAAAGTCACAGAAACAGGAAGCAAAACTATTGCTAGCAGGTACTAGGGAATATTTTGAGTGGTGCCCCTTGTAGCTCCACTCCTTGATGTCAGAAGATGTGAATCCTGGCAATTAAAAAAAAAACAACCGGATATATTGGATGTTGATTCAGAAAAGATACAGCCTCCTGGAGAAAATTCCTAAAGCTCCGTAACATATTGCCACCTAGCTGGCACCATAACTCAGTTTTCAATATGTCCTTCCACCATTCTATCAAGCCAGATGTTTCAAGATGGTAGGAAACATAGTGAGACCAGTAAATTACTTGAGCATGGGACAACTGTACTTCTTTTCCTGTGAAATGAGGTCCTTAGCCCCAAGGAATGCTGTGTGGGCTACCATGACAGTGGATAAAGCATTCTAAAACACCATGGGTGTTAGTTTTGGTAGAAGCATTGCTTGCATGTAAGACAAATCAGTATGCAGAGTAAATGTGTATCCCAGAAAGGACAAAATGCTATTACTTTCATTATGGAAGTAGCCCAGTGTAATCAACCTGTCACCAGGTAGCTGGTTAAACACCCTGGGTAAAGGTGCCATATCAGAAACTGCTACTCTTCACTGCTGGCAGATTGAACACTTCACCTTGTTGAGTGAAAGTCCATATTTCTGAGCCCATGCAAAATCTCCATTACTGCACAATGGCTATCTTTTTCACAAGGCCTTTAGGCAGTGACAGTCAGAAAGAGGCTGACATATCTGCAGAACATATGATTCTATGCACTTGATTATTGAAATCCCCCTCTCTGTCATCACCCTTTATTGAGCATTCACATGGGCACAAATATATTCATGGTTTTTTTAACCCAATGAGAGGGGTAGGTATATCGACTTGCCTCTTCCCCAAAGTGAATTGTCACCAATTCTCCAACCATGTTCCCCTCAAGTCCCTTGCCATCAATCCAAAGCATTGACCACATTCCATGAATAAACATATAATTCCATGCTGGTCATTTATTCTTCCAAGCAATTAAAAAAATCAGGTGCATTTTATAAATTTCAGTTCACTGACATGATTTCCCTTCATTACAGTCCCTTAAGGGGTATAGTGCTTCAGCTCTCTACCCTCAGTGGTGACTGCATATAATCCAGAACCATTTGTACACCAGGCTAACTTTTTTCTTCCTCTTTCAATTGATCTTAAAGAGCTCCCCTTAAGACTATAGATACGGGCTTGGAGTGAGAAGGCAATGTAGCAGGAATAAACTGTAGGCATTTCTGACATTTTTTATGTAACCTATTTGTGCCTTTAGGGCCTGACCATATGCAATCATGTATACATCACTTCTGATTTATAATGGGGTATTAATGTGCACTCCCATCTTTAAGGCTTGGTAGGTCAGAAAATATGCAGCTCATGATTAGCAGCTCATGTAACATGATAACTTGGTAACCCATGGTCAAGCATTCAATATCTGCTAAGACCCAGTGGCTGACTAAGATTTGTTTTCAAAGAGAGAGTAGTTATCTGCAAATAATAGCAAGCCTTGCTCCAAAATCCTAAATTTGTGATTCAACTATAGGGTCTTCCAAGGTTCCAAACAGCACTTCTATCTGTCAATAAAATTTCAGAAATCATAGGGGTTTGAAATACACAGCCCAGGTGACAAAGCAGCTTGAACCACAGCCTGGACTTGTTGCAGAGCCTTCTCTCTTTCTGGGCCTCACTCAAACCTAGCAAATTTTCAAGTTACTCCATAAAAAAACCAGGATAATGCACACAGATGAGGAATATGTTGCTTCCAAAATCCAAAGAAGTACAACAGGTGTTGTGTCTCTCTCTGTCTGCACAAGGGGCCAGATGTAACAATTAATTGTTCACTTTGAAAGGGATATATGGAAATACCCCACACCTAGGACCCTAGAAATTTCTCTTAGGTAGAACAGCATTGAACTTCAGTTTAATTTGTTTCTCACCCTCACATGCAAATGTCTTACTTAAAAGTCCAGGATAGTTGCTATTCTCACTCACTAGGTTCATTCAGCGTGATGTCAACCATATAATGGACCAGTATAATATCTCATGAAAGGAAAAGGTGATCAAACTCTCTGAAAACTAAATTTTGACATAGGGCTGGAGAGTTGATACACCCTGAATGTAGGGCAGTAAAGGTGTATTGCTAGTCTCGCCACCTGAAAGAAACTGCTTCTGGTGGGCCTACATGCAGGTATGGATAAAAAGGCATGTCTCAGATCAATAGCTTCTTACTGAATAGTAGAGGATGTGTGAATTTTCACAAACACTGAAATCACATCTAGTATAACAACTAAAGTATGTCTACTGGTTAAGATTTTCTTAATCCACTGCTATTCTGCAATATACATATACATCTGCACAGGCCAAATAGAAGAGTTTGGGGAGATAAAGGGGGAATCATCTTTCAAGTCATTGATGGTGGTCCAAATTTTGTGATTTCTCCAGGAATGCAGTATTGGCTTTGATTAACGTTAGTAGATAAAGTCAGTTAAAATTGTTTCTATATGGCACTTTGCATCATAACAGCCATCATTCCACAGATTAGGGACCAAATTAAGGGATTCTGCCAGCTTCTACATATCACTTTTGCTCTAATGAATTCCATATCTGGGAAATAACCACAGGATGGGCTAGGAGAACCTCAGGGTTCATTGTATATGGACATTGCTTAAACTTAATTGATTGTCTGAGCTCCCCAAGTCCCCTCCTCTGACAGGAAGGACATGGTGTTTGTTTTGAGTCTCCTGGAAACAATGTCATATCAGAGCCAGTGCCTAAGTAATCCCTGAAATATGTGATTATATCCTTTACCTCAATGCACTATTACCCTGGTAAAAGCCCATAGGTCTCATTGGATAAAGCTAACAAAAAGATTAACACTATAATTTTTGTCAGTGACATGGGGGTTTCCTTCAAGGGGACATGGTCAACCCTTCATTCAAGGGGTTCTGGGTCTGTAAGCTTGCTCAAGTCAGGGAATTGATTAAGGGCCTGTGGCTCTGTAGTTTTATAATTCAAACTAGACTTTTTTTCACTTGACCTAGAACTTTTCCTCCTATACATATATAGTAAGATGTTAGATTTTCTATCTCTTTCTAGGAAAAAAATGGCATGAGTCTCTGCCTGTCACAATATTCTGAGTGTTGCTTCATATCTGTTATCCATTACAGTAACTACACCTACATTGTCTTTAGTGTTTGAGCTACACCACCTGGGATCCAATTACTTCAACTGCATTTGATTTCCAATTAAGTGTCCGTGATTCCCACTGTAAGTTCTGGTCTACAGAGAAGAGAAACAATAAAGCTTATCAAAGAAACAAGGCTGCTCTTTCAAATGTATTTATTGATGTATTGGTGAAAGGTTGTTTTCTGGACCCTCCCAGTGTGAATAAGTAAGTCTTAAATGACAAATACACTCCAACATTCCAGTGTCCTTAAGCTTTTGAGTATCTTCCTCCACATTAAACCAAGAGATTGGATGTGTCCATTTAATAATTGTTAGCCAAATTTTTATGTATATTTTAATTAACCACCTCAGCAAACTGTTAGAGCCCTTTTCAAGGAACTGAGTTGCAACATTAAATGCTGAATTTTTGCCTCATGGGCCCAAATCAATAAACTTAGCTGATCCAATTTTATGTTTCTTCCATCATTATCCCACACTCTTAATATACATTCCAACAGCACATTAAAAGGATCATACACCATGATCAAGTGGAATTTATCCAAGGGATACAAGGATTCTTTAATATACGCATATCAACCAAGGTGATGCACCATATTAACAAATTGAAGAATAAAAACCATATGATCATCTCAAGAGATGCAGAAAAAGCTTTTGATGAAATTCAACACTGATTTATGATAAATACTCTCCAGGGTGTGGACATAGAGGGAACTTACCTCAACATAATAAAGGCCATATATGACAAACCCACAGCAAACATCATTCTCAATGGTGAAAAACTGAACGCATTTCCTCTAACATCAGGAACAAGACAAGGATGTCCACTCTCACCACTATTACTCAATATAATTTTGGAAGTCCTAGCCATGGCAATCAGAGAAGAAAAAGAAATTAAATGAGTACAAATTTTAAAAGAAGAAGTAAAATTCTCACTGTTTGTAGATGACATGAAACTATACATAGAGAATCCTAAAGATGCTACCAGAAAACTACTAGAGCTAATCAATGAATTTGGTAAATTTGCTGGATACAAAATTGATGCACAGAAATCTCTTGCATTCCTATACACTAATGATGAAAACTCTGAAAGTGAAATTAAGGAAATACTCCCATTTACCATTGCAACAAAAAGAATAAAATACCTAGGAGTAAGGGAGACAAAAGACCTGTATGCAGAAAACTATAAGATGCTGTTGAAAGAAACTAAACATGATACCAACAGATGGAGAGATATACCATGTTCTTGGAATGGAAGGATCAATATTGTGAATATGACTATACACATAAAGCAATCTACAGATTCAATGCAATCCCTATCAAATTACCAATGGCATTTTTTAAAGAACTAGAACAAAAAATCTTAAAATATTTATGGAGACACAAAAGACCCCAAATTGCCAAAGCAGTCTTCAGGGGAAAAAAAGGGCTGGAGAAATCAGACTCCCTGACCTCAGAGTATACTACAAAGCTACAGTAATCAAGACCATATGGTACTGGCACAAAATCAGAAATAGAGATCAATGAAACAGGATAGAAATTCCAGAGATAAACCCATACACCTATGGTCAACTAATCTATGACAAAGGAGGCAAGGATATACAATGGAGAAAAGACAGTCTCTTCAATAAGTGGTGCTGGGAAAACTGGACAGCTACATATAAAAGAATGAAATTAGAACACTCTTTAACGTCATACTTAAAAATAAACTCAAAATGGATTAGAAACCCAAATGTAAGATCGGACATCATAAAACTCCTAGAGGAAAACATAGGAAGAACACTCTTTGACATAAATCACAGCAAGATCTTTTTTGATCCACCTCCTAGAGTAATGGAAATAAAAACAAAAGTAAAAAAATGGGACCTAATGAAACTGAAAAGCTTTTGCAAAGCAAAGGAAACTACAAACAGGATGAAAAGACAACCCTCAGAACTGGAAAAAAAATATTTGCAAACGAATCAATGGACAAAGGATTAATCCCCAAAATATATAAACAGCTCATGCACCTCAATACTAAGAAAGCAAACAACTCATTCCAAAAATGGGCAGAAGACCTAAATAGACATTTCTCCAAAGAAGACATACAGATGGCCAAGAAGCACATGAAAAGCTGCTCAACATCACTAATTATTAGAGAAATGCAAATCAAAACTACAAAGAGGTATCACCTCACACCAGTTAGAATGGGCATCATCAGAAAATGTACAAACAACAAATGCTGGAGAGGGTGTGGAGAAAAGGGAGTCTTCTTGCACTGTTGGTAAGAATGTAAATTGTTACAGGCACTATGGAGAACAGTATGGAGGTTCCTTAAAAACCTAAAAATAGAATTACCATATGACACAGCAATCCCACTACTGGGTATATACCCAGAGAAAACCATAATTCAAAAAGACACATGCAATCCAATGTTCATTGCAGCACTAGTTACAATAGCCAAGTCATGAAAGCAACCTAGATGCCCATCAACAGATGAATGGATAAAGAAGTTATGGTACCTATATACAATGGAATATTACTCAGCCATAAAAAGGAACGAAATTGGGTCATTTGTAGAGACGTGGATGAATCTAGAGACTGTCATACAGAGTGAAGTAAGTCATAAAGAGAAAACCAAATATCACATATTAACGCATATATGTGGAACCTAGAAAAATGGTACAGATGAACCAGTTTGCAGGGCAGAAATTGAGACACAGATGTAGAGAACAAATGTATGGACATCAAGGGGGGAAAGCAGCAGGGGGTGGGGGTGATGGTGTGATGAATTAGGAGATTGGGATTGACATGTATACACTGATGTGTGTAAAATGGATGAGTAATAAGAACCTGCTATATAAAAAAATAAATAAAATAAAATTCAAAAAGAAAGAGAAAAAGACAAATATTATATTTTTGACTTACATTAGAAATCTAAAAAAATAAAACAGATGAACAAACATAGCAAGACAACAGACTCAGAGAATGGACTGGTGGTTGTCAGGGGAGAGAGGGGTGTGTGGAGGGCCAAAATGGATAAAGGAGTAAAGGGGATTAAAACTAACAAACTGGACTTCCGGGAAGATGGCGGAAGAGTAAGACGCGGAGATCACCTTCCTCCCCACAGATACACCAGAAATACATCTACACGTGGAACAACTCCTACGGAGCACCTACTGAACGCTGCCAGAAGACCTCAGACCTCCCAAAAGGCAAGGAACCCCCCACGTACCTGGTTAGGGCAAAAGAAAAAACTAAACAGAGACAAAAGGATAGGGACGGGTCCTGCACCAGCGGGAGAGAGCTGTGAAGGAGGAAAAGTGTCCACACACTAGGAAGCCCCTTCGCGGGTGGAGACTTCGGGAGGCGGAGTGGGGGAGCTTGGGAGCCGCGGAGGAGAGCACAGCAGCAGGGGTGCGGAGGGCAAAGCGGACAGACTCCAGCGCAGAGGATCGGGCCGACCGGAACTCGCCAGCCGAGAGGCTTGTCTGCTCGCCCGCCGGGGCGGGCGGGACTGGGAGCTGAGGCTCCGGCTTTTGTCGGAGCGCCGGGAGAGGACTGGGGTTGGCGGCGTGAACACAGCCTGCAGGGCGTTAGTGCACCGCGAGAGAGTCCGGGGAAAAGTCTGGACCTGCCGAAGAGGCAAGAGACTTTTACGTCCCTCTTTGTTTCCTGGTGCACGAGGAGAGGGGATTAAGAACGCTGCTTGAGAGAGCTCCAGGTTCGGGCGCTAGCCGCGGCTAGAAGTGCGGAGCCCAGAGACAGACATGAGACGCTAGGGCCGCTGCTGCCGCCACCAGGAGGCCTGTGTGCGAACACAGGTCACTAGCCACACGCCCTTCCGGGGAGACTGTGCAGCCCGCCACTGCCGGGGTCCCGGGATCCAGGGACAACTCCCCCGGGAGAACGCACGGCGCGCCTCAGGCTGCAATGTCACGCCGGCCTCTGCCGCCGCAGGCCCGCCCCACACTCCGTGACCCTCCCTACCCCCCGGCCTGAGTGAGCCAGAGCCTCCGAATCAGCGGCTCCTTTAACCCCGTCCTGTCTGAGCAAAGAACAGACGCCCTCCGGCGACCTACACGCACAGGCGGGGCCAAATCCAAAGCTGAGCCCCTGGGAACTGTGAGAACAAAGAAGAGAAAGGGAAATCTCTCCCAGCAGCCTCAGGAGCAGCGGATTAAAGCTCCACAATCAACTTGATATACCCTGCATCTGTGGAATACCTGAATAGACAACGAATCATCCCAAATTAAGAAGCCCTGTGGATGAAAGGCTCTTGGGGCTGCAGCCAGGAGTCAGTGCTGTGCCTCTGAGGTGGGAGAACCACTTCAGGACACTGGTCCACAAGAGGCCTCCCAGCTGCACATAATATCAAACAGCAAAAATCTCCAAGAGATCTCCATCTCAACGCCAGCACCCAGCTTCACTCAACGACCAGCAAGCCACAGTGCTGGACATCCTATGCCAAACAACTAGCAAGACAGGAACACAACCCCACCCATTAGCAGAGAGGCTGCCCAAAATCATAATAAGTCTACAGACACCCCAAAACACATCACCAGACGTGGACCTGCCCATCAAAAGGCAAGATCCAGCCTCATCCACCAGAACACAGGCCCTAGTCCCCTCCACCAGGAAGCCTACACAACCCACTGAACCAACCTTAGCCACTGGGGACAGACACAAAAAACAACAGGAACTACGAACCTTCAGCCTGCAAAAAAGGAGACCCCAAACACAGTAAGATAAGCAAAATGAAAAGACAGAAAAACACACTGCAGATGAAGGAGCAAGATAAAAACCCACCAGACCTAACAAATGAAGAGGAAATAGGCAGTCTACCTGAAAAAGAATTCAGAATAATGATAGTAAGGTTGATCCGAAATCTTGGAGATAGAATGGACAATAGAATGGACAAAATGCAAGAATCAGTTAACAAGGACCTAGAAGAACTAAAGATGAAACAAGCAATTATGAACAACACAATAAATGAAATTAAAAGTACTCTAGATGGGATCAACAGCAGAATAACTGAGGCAGAAGAACGGATAAGTGACCTGGAAGATAAAATAGTGGAAATAACCAATGCAGAGCAGAATAAAGAAAAAAGAATGAAAAGAACTGAGGACAGTCTCAGAGACCTCTGGGACAACATTAAATGCACCAACATTCGAATTATTGGGGTTCCAGAAGAAGAAGAGAAAAAGAAAGGGACTGAGAAAATATTTGAAGAGATTATAGTTGAAAACCTCCTTAATATGGGAAAGGAAATAGTTAATCAAGTCCAGGAAGCACAGAGAGTCCCATACAGGATAAATCCAAGGAGAAATACGCCAAGACACAAATTAATCAAACTGTCAAAAATTAAATACAAAGAAAACATATTAAAAGCAGCAAGGGAAAAACAACAAATAACACATAAGGGAATCCCCATAAGGTTAACAGCTGATCTCTCAGCAGAAACCCTACAAGCCAGAAGGGAGTGGCAGGACATACTGAAAGTGATGAAGGAGAAAAACATGCAGCCAAGACTACTCTACCCAGCAAGGATCTCATTCAGATTTGATGGAGAAATTAAAACCTTTACAGACAAGCAAAAGCTGAGACAGTTCAGCACCACCAAACCAGCTTTACAACAAATGCTAAAGGATCTTCTCTAGGCAAGAAACACAAGAGAAGGAAAGGACCTATAATAACGAACCCAAAACAATTTAGAAAATGGGAATAGGAACATACATATCGATAATTACCTTAAATGTAAATGGACTAAATGCTCCCACCAAAAGACACAGATTAGCTGAATGGATACAAAAACAAGACCCTTATATATGCTGTCTACAAGAGACCCACTTCAGACCTAGAGACACATACAGACTGAAAGTAAGGGGATGGAAAAAGATATTCCATGCAAATGGAAACCAAAAGAAAGCTGGAGTAGCAATTCTCATATCAGACAAAATAGACTTTAAAATAAGGACTATTAAAAGAGACAAAGAAGGACACTACATAATGATCAAGGGATCGATCCAAGAAGAAGATATAACAATTGTAAATATTTATCCACCCAACATAGGAGCACCTCAATACATAAGGCAAATACTAACAGCCATAAAAGGGGAAATCGACAGTAACACATTCATAGTAGGGGACTTAAACACCCCACTCTCACCCATGGACAGATCATCCAAAATGAAAATAAATAAGGAAACACAAGCTTTAAATGATACATTAAACAAGATGGACTTAATTGATATTTATAGGACACTCCATCCAAAAACAACAGAATACACATTTTTCTCAAGTGCCCATGGAACATTCTCCAGGATAGATCATATCTTAGGTCACAAATCAAGCCTTGGTAAATTTAAGAAAATTGAAATTGTATCAAGTATCTTTTCTGACCACAACGCCATGAGACTAGATATCAATTACAGGAAAAGATCTGTAAAAAATACAAACACATGGAGGCTAAACAATACACTACTTAATAATGAAGTGATCACTGAAGAAATCAAAGAGGAAATCAAAAAATACCTAGAAACAAATGACAATAGTGACACATGGACCCAAAACCTGTGGGATGCAGCAAAAGCAGTTCTAAGGGGGAAGTTTATAGCAATACAAGCCCACCTTAAGAAGCAGGAAACATCTCGAATAAACAACCTAACCTTGCACCTCAAGCAATTAGAGAAAGAAGAACAAAAAAACCCCAAAGTTAGCAGGAGGAAAGAAATCATAAAAATCAGATCAGAGATAAATGAAAAAGAAATGAAGGAAACGATAGCAAAGATCAATAAAACTAAAAGCTGGTTCTTTGAAAGGATAAACAAAATTGATAAACCATTAGCTAGACTTATCAAGAAAAAAAGGGAGAAGACTCAAATCAATAGAATTAGAAATGGAAAAGGAGAAGTAACAACTGACACTGCAGAAATACAAAAGATCATGAGAGATTACTACAAGCAACTCTATGCCAAAAAAATGGACAACCTGGAAGAAATGGACAAATTCTTAGAAAGGCACAACCTGCCAAGACTGAATCAGGAAGAAATAGAAAATATGAACAGACCAATCACAAGCACTGAAATTGAAACTGTGATTAAAAATCTTCCAACAAAGAAAAGCCCAGGACCAGATGGCTTCACAGGCGAATTCTATCAAACATTTAGGGAAGAGCTAACACATATCCTTCCCAAACTCTTCCAAAATATAGCAGAAGGAGGAACACTCCTAAGCACATTCTAGGAGGCCACCATCACCCTGATACCAAAACCAGACAAGGATGTCACAAAGAAAGAAAACTACAGGCCAATATCACTGATGAACATAGATGCAAAGATCCTCAACAAAATACTAGCAAACAGAATCCAACAGCACATTAAACGGATCATACACCATGATCAAGTGGGGTTTATTCCAGGAATGCAAGGATTCTTCAATATACGCAAATCAATCAACGTGATACACCATATTAACAAATTGAAGGAGAAAAACCATATGAGCATCTCAATAGATGCAGAGAAAGCTTTTGACAAAATTCAACACCCATTTATGATAAAAACCCTGCAGAAAGTAGGCATAGAGGGAACTTTCCTCAACATAATAAAGGCCATATATGACAAGCCCACAGCAAACATCATCCTCAATGGTGAAAAACTGAAAGCATTTCCACTAAGATCAGGAACAAGACAAGGTTGCCCACTCTCACCACTCCTATTCAACATAGTTTTGGAAGTTTTAGCCACAGCAATCATAGAAGAAAAGGAAATAAAAGGAATCCAAATCGGAAAAGAAGAAGTAAAGCTGTCACTGTTTGCAGATGACATGATCCTATACATAGAGAACCCTAAAGATGCCACCAGAAAACTACTAGAGCTAATCAATGAATTTGGTAAAGTTGCAGGATACAAAATTAATGCACAGAAATCTCTGGCATTCCTATATACTAATGATGAAAAATCTGAAAGTGAAATCAAGAAAACACTCCCATTTACTATTGCAACAAAAAGAATAAAATACCTAGGAATAAACCTACCTAAGGAGACAAAAGACCTGTATGCAGAAAATTATAAGACACTGATGAAAGAAATTAAAGATGATACAAATAGATGGAGAGATATACCATGTTCTTGGATTGGAAGAATCAACATTGTGAAAATGACTCTACTACCCAAAGCAATCTACAGATTCAATGCAATCCCTATGAAACTACCACTGGCATTTTTCACAGAACTAGAACAAAAAATTTCACAATTTGTATGGAAACACAAAAGACCCCGAATAGCCAAAGCAATCTTGAGAACGAAAAATGGAGCTGGAGGAATCAGGCTTCCTGACTTCAGACTATACTACAAAGCTACAGTAATCAAGACAGTATGGTACTGGCACAAAAACAGAAATATAGATCAATGGAACAGGATAGAAAGCCCAGAGATAAACCCACGCACATATGGTCACCTTATCTTTGACAAAGGAGGCAGAAATGTACAGTGGAGAAAGGACAGCCTATTCAATAAGTGGTGCTGGGAAAACTGGACAGCTACATGTAAAAGTATGAGATTAGATCACTCCCTAACACCATACACAAAAATAAGCTCAAAATGGATTAAAGACCTAAATGTAAGGCCAGAAACTATCAAACTCTTAGAGGAAAACATAGGCAGAACACTCTATGACATAAATCACAGCAAGGTCCTTTTTGACCCACCTCCTAGAGAAATGGAAATAAAAACAAAAGTAAACAAATGGGACCTAATGAAACTTAAAAGCTTTTGCACAGCAAAGGAAACCATAAAGAAGACAAAAAGACAACCCTCAGAATGGGAGAAAATATTTGCAAATGAAGCAACTGAGAAAGGATTAATCTCCAAAATTTACAAGCAGCTCATGCAGCTTAATAACAAAAAAACAAACAACCCAATCCAAAAATGGGCAGAAGACCTAAATAGACATTTCTCCAAAGAAGATATACAGAGTGCCAACAAACACATGAAAGAATGCTCAACATCACTAATCATTAGAGAAATGCAAATCAAAACGACAATGAGATATCATCTCACACCAGTCAGAATGGCCATCATCAAAAAATCTAGAAACAACAAATGCTGGAGAGGGTGTGGAGAAAAGGGAACCCTCTTACACTGTTGGTGGGAATGTAAATTGATACAGCCACTGTGGAGAACAGTATGGAGGTTCCTTAAAAAGCTACAAATAGAACTACCATATGACCCAGCAATCCCACTACTGGGCATATACCCTGAGAAAACCATAATTCAAAAAGAGTCATGTACCAAAATGTTCATTGCAGCTCTATTTACAATAGCCCAGAGATGGAAACAACCTAAGTGTCCATCATCGGATGAATGGATAAAGAAGATGTGGCACATATATACAATGGAATATTACTCAGCCATAAAAAGAGATGAAATTGAGCTATTTGTAATGAGGTGGATAGACCTAGAGTCTGTCATACAGAGTGAAGTAAGTCAGAAAGAGAGAGACAAATACCGTATGCTAACACATATATATGGAATTTAAGAAAAAAAAAATGTCATGAAAAACCTAGGGGTGAAACAGGAATAAAGACACAGACTTACTAGAGAATGGACTTGAGGCTATGGGGAGGGGGAAGGGTAAACGGTGACAAAGCGATAAAGAGGCATGGACATATATACACTACTAAACGTAAGGTAGATAGCTAGTGGGAAGCAGCCGCATAGCACAGGGAGATCAGCTCGGTGCTTTGTGACCGCCTGGAGGGGTGGGATAGGGAGGGTGGGAGGGAGGGAGATGCAAGCGGGAAGAGATATGGGAACATATGTGTATATATAACTGATTCATTTTGTTGTGAAGCTGAAACTAACATACCATTGTAAAGCAATTATACTCCAATAAAGATGTTTAAAAAAAAAAAAACTAACAAACTACTAGGTTTTATAGAAAAATTAAAGGGATATAATATACAACAAAGGCAATATAACCAATATTTTATAATAAATTTATATGAAGTATAATCTATAAAAATATCAAATTATTCAGATGTACACCTGAAATTAATATAATATTTAAGTCAATTATACTTTAATAAAAAAATAAAAAGCTACAATGTTTGACCAACTATCTGAACTTCACATAACCCACTCAAGTTGACACATAAAACTAACCATCAAAATCCACCCCTCGTCACATTGATCCTACATGTATCACCTTCAACTATACTTAATCTTCAAATAATGAGGTCTTAATTGTGACTAACCTTGATTGAAGAATCCTGCATACCACCAAAAACACACTAACTTCTTTCCCAGAAGAGAATGTAAAATCCTTGAATGATGTTTACTAGTCTCCTTGATACCTCGTAAGAAATAGTATGATGAAAAATTAACAATAATTAAATACCATGATATAAAGTCAGTATGTCTTACATTACATTATAAGGGAAAAAAGAGAGGATAAAAAACAGAGGTATTCATGTGTAAAATAGATAGATAGTGAGAAGCAGCCACATAGCACAGGGAGATCAGCTCCGTGCTTTGTGACCACCTAGAGGGGTGGGATATGGAGGATGGGAGGGAGACGCAAGAGGGAGGGGATATGGGGATATATGTATATGTATAGCTGATTCACTTTGTTATACAGCAGCAACTAACACAACAGTGTAAACAATTATACTCCAATAAAGATGTTAAAAAATGTATTTGTTAATATATGTATATATGCATTCAAATGTATTCAAAATAAGGAGGAAGCACTTATGACAATTCCAGCCCTCTTTTATAACTGGTTACATGGTATTAGGTGATATTTATAACTACAACCTGTTACTACCCTAAGATATTATCTTTGCTTGAGCAAGCATCTCAGCATGTCTTGGTTCTTTATCTTGCAATGTAACCCCAAAATTCATTCCTGAAGAGTCTGCACCATTACTAGTCTTGCATGGATTGGTTTGTGTAATTTTCCGTTGACCTTAATCACAGGGGATAATAATAAAAAGAAAAACCCTAGGGGATATCCTGTAATTCAGATATACTCTTCCTTGGTTTTATTGTTGATTATTTGTGCAATTTCCCTTTGGCAGTGACACAGATTCTTTGTTTCTCCAAATATTTGTCAGGCTCCTGAACATTCTCCAATGCCTATCTGTGCATTTCCTTGTAAAATCCTTAACAAGAACCAAGATTAGTCAGTTTATCAATGGTTTCTCATCCTCCTCGTCTGATCACCCTTGATATCTAATTAGGTTTTTCACCCTCCATCTTTAATCAAGTGATCTCTGATCCACTGGTAACTCTGTCAGGTCAGTTTAGCCAGAATACCCCTCAGCTCTCATGTTTGTTTTAGTACCCTTCAAACTAGTGAGTACCATCAGGATCCTTGGGTATAAATTACCATATGCCCATGCTGTATTTGGATTTAAACCTATTTCTATATTGAAATCTCTTTTCTGTCATTGCAATATTTGTGAAGCAAATCTGTTTCCCCCCCACCTTTAAATTTTTGTTTTCTTTTTTTTTTGACAGTTATAATGCCACAAATTGGATATATCAGATTCTTCTTTTAGCCTAAGAGTCCTCACTGTGAACTCAGAACTTCAAAGTGTGTACCTTTGAAGCTGTTGTTTTCACTCCTGATGGATCAGGAATCCTTTGATGAGTCCAACTCCTAATATTGTTCCAGTCAAATGGTCCCTGAAGCTGGTATGGTCAGATTTTAATTTATAAGATTTTTGAGTATACTCTAGAAGATAGGTTGGAGTTTCAGACAACAAGAGACAGGTTGTAGTCCAGTGTTCCTCTCTAAGAAGCTGGATTACAGTCTTAGACAAGAATAAGATATGTTAGAATTCCATGTTTCTCTGTTCATAAGTGTATAATACCACTAATTAAGAGCATAGATGCTGTTTCTTTCAAGATGGCGGAGGAGTAGGAGGATGTGGAGTTCATCTCTCCCCACAAACACATCAAGAATACATCTACAAATGGAAAAATTCTCACAGATCACCTGCTGAACACTAGCAGGGACCTCGGACACCTAAACGGACAAGAAAGATCCCCACATAACTGGCTAGGATAAAAGAAAAAAGGGAAAAGGAAGAGGAGAGGAAGTAGAATGGGACCTGCAATCCTGGTGGGGAGCTAAAGGTGACGAGAAGTTCCCACATCTGGGGAAGCCTCCTCACTGGTGGGGAGATCAGCTGGGACAGAAGGGGAACCTCAGGGGCTTGGAGGAGAGCCCAGAAACTGATCTGTGGCAAGGAGGACAGAGTGAGACATACACAGATGGTCCGTGCTACAGCCCTGTGTGCCCCAGCCTAAGACAGGTGTCCACCGGTATGGACAGGAGCTGGGTGCTCAAAAGAGGGGTTTTGAGAGCAGACTCAGGAAGGGGACTGCTATTGGCTGTGAGGAGACAGCCTGAGAGGATGGTAGTGAGGACCTCTGCAACTGAGAATGCTTGTGGAGGAAGCGCAGACCACCACAGAGGCAAAGTGTCATTGTTGAGTGACATTCAAAGGGGAGGGCTGCCATTGCAGCCTCTCTCCTCACGCACTGGCCCCTGCCTCCATGGGCACTAGGGAAGTCTCCCACCAGAGCCAGATCACACACCGCTGCCAGCATCTCTTCCACACTCCCCCTTCCCCGCCTGGGTAACCTGTTCACCCCGATCCTCCAGTCACCACATGACAGGCTCATGCATTCCAATTGTTACCCCAGCACACTCCCACCTGGATGGTTGCTTGCTCTGTTCACTACCCTGGCTCCTTCCTGCCTGATGGGCTCCTGTGTTCTGGCAAACTCTGGAGAATATTCCAGTGGAAGGAACACATGCAGAGTTGGGGCTGAAAACACAGCTGAGCCCCAGGGGCCATGTGACTAAGGAAGAAGAGTTTAAGTCTCTCTCACCAGCTGCACAAAATGCAGACTTACATCTCCATTGACAGCTTCCTAAATTCAGCAACTGCAAAACATCTGAAAGGACAAGTGCTCCTGCAGCTTGGATGGGTCTCGCTTTAGCAGCTGTGGGCTTTGTAGGCTATACACATGGTGGTGGGGCCAGGACAGAGTCTGAGCTGCCCCTATAGCACCCACAGTGGGTCCAGGTGCACAACACTGCAGTGGGACCTGACCTCAGTGGATCTGCACTAGTGACCTAGTGAAAAAAACACCTGAGAACCACCAGGGCCAATTTCCAGCATACCTATAGTTAAGGTGGGACTGAGAGCAGTGCCAACAGCAGTGTATTTTGTAAGCCCACACAACAGGCAAAAGAGGACAAAATGGAGCACATTCACAGGTGAACAGCTCCAGAGGAGGAATAGTCAGTGGTTTCTCACCCAGTGGGAGTGCTCCAATCCCACCTACCTCACACAGCAGGTTAGAAACACTGCTAAGAAACAGATCTGGGCCAGTACCATACTGTCTTGATTACTGTAGCTTTGTAGTATAGTCTGAAGTCTGGGAGCCTGATTCCTCCAGCTCCGTTTTTCTTTCTCAAGATTGCTTTGGCTATTGGGGTCAGGAATAAATATGCAGACCTACTAGAGAATGGACTTGAGGACACAGGGTGGGGGGAGTGTAAGCTGGGACAAAGTGAGTGGTAGTGTATATATGGACATATATACATTACCATATGTAAAATAAATAGCTAGTGGGAAGCAGTTGCATAGCACAGGGAGATCAGCTCTTTGCTTTGTAAGCAGCTAGAAAGGTGGGATAGGGAGGGTGGGGGGAGGGAGGGAGATGCAAAAGAGAAGAGATATGGAGATATATGTATATGTATAACTGATTCACTTTGTTATAAAGCAGAAACTAACACACCATTGTAAAGCAATTGTACCCCAATTAAAATGTTAAAAAAAAGAGAAAAAAAAGAAGCAGATCTGAGGACATCTACTCCAACAACTATGGAGCACACCATGCTCCTGATAGTGCAGTGAAAACCACAGAGCAAAGGAGAGGCCCGGAACAATATCCAGGGAAGGCTCTGGTTACTACAACAACAACTAAACCCCCAATCAGGGGGAAAATGGTACAAGCCTCTGGACCAACCTCAACTACCAGGGACCAGACACCAGAAGCAAGAAGAAATACGATCCTGCAGCCTGTGGAAAGGAGACCACAAGCACAGTACTTTTGACAAAATGAAAAGACAAAGAAATATCTTGCAGATGAAGGAGCAAGATAAAAGCTTACAAGAAAAACTGAATGAAGAGGAGATAAGCAATCTACCTGAAAAAGAATTCAGAGTAATGATAGTAAATGTGATCCAAGATCTCAAAAAAGAATGGAGGCATGGATTAAGAGATACAAGAAAAGTTTAGCAAAGACATAGAAGAAAAAAAGAACAAACAAACAGAGATGAACAATACAACAACTGAAATAAAAAATATACTAGAAGGGATCAAAAGCAGAATACTGAGGCAGAAGAATGGATAAGTGATCTGGAGACAGAATGGTGGAAATCTCTGCCATGGAACAGAATAAATTAAAAAGAATGAAAAGAAATGAGGACAGTCTCAGAGATCTCTGGGACAACATTAAATGCACCCACATTCAAACTATAGGGGTAGAAGAAGAAAAGAAATAGAAAGTGATTGAGAAAATATTTGAAGAGATTATAGCTGAAAACTTCCCTAACATGGGAAAATAAATAGTCATCCAAGTCAAGGAAGTGCAAAGAACCCCATACAGCATAAACCCAAGGAGGGACATGCCAAAACACATATTAATCAAACCAATAAAAATTAAGTACAAAGAAAATATATTAAAAGCAACAAATAACAAGGGAAGCTCCATAAGGTTATCAGCTGATTTTTCAGCAGAAACTCTGCAGGCCAGAAGGGAGTGGAACTATATATTAAAAGGGATGAAAGGGGAAAACCTACAACCAAGAATACTCTACCCAGCAAGGCTTTCATTCAGATTTGATGGAGGAATTAAAAGCTTAACAGATAAGCAAAAGCTAAGAGAATTCAGCACCACCAAACCAGCCTTACAACAAATGCTGAAGGAACTTCCCTAGGCAGGAAACACAAGAGAAGAAAACAAGTGAGGAAAGGAAGAAAAAATATCTACAAAACAAAACCAAAACAATTAAGAAAATGGCAATAGGAACACACATATTGATAATTACCTTAAATGTAAATGAATTAAATGCTCCAACCAAAAGACATAGACAGGCTGAATGGATACAAAACAAGTGCAATGTACATGCTGTCTACAAGAGACCCACTTCAGACCTAGGAACACATACAGACAGAAAGTGAGCAGATGGAAAAAGATATTCCATGAGAATGGAAATCAAAGTAAAGCTGGAGTAGCAATTCTGATATCAGACAAAATAGAATTCAAAATAAAGACAGATACAAGAGACAAGGAAGGACACTACATAATAATCAAGGGATCATTCCAAGATATAAATTTGTAAATATATATGCATCCAATATAGGAGCACCTCAATATGTAAGTTAAATTAAAAGGGAAATCAACAGTAATACATTAATAGTGGGAGACTTTAACACCCTACTTACACCAATGGACAAGTCATCCAGACAGAAAATTAATAAAGAAACACAAGCATTAAATGACACATTAGACCAGATGGACTTAATTGATATTAATAGGATATTCCATACAATAGCATAAAAATATACTTTCTTTTCAAGTGAACGTTCTCCAGGATAGATCACATCTTGTGTCACAAATCAACCCTCAGTAAAATTAAGAAAAGTGCAGTTGTACCAAGCATCATTTCTGACTACAACACTATGAGATTAAAAATCAATTACAGGAGAGAAAAACTGTAAAATCCCAAACACATGGAGGATAAACAATATGCTACTAAATAACCAGAGGTCACTGAAGAAATTAAAGAGGAAATAAAAAAATACCTAGAGAGAAATGACAATGAAAACACAATAATCTGAACCCTATGGAATGCAGCAAAAGTAGTTCTAAGAGGTAAGTTGATAGCAATACAATCCTACCTCAAGAAACAAGAAAAGTCTCAAATAAACAAGCTGGCCTTATACCTAAAGCTACTAGAGAAAGAAGAACAAAAATTCCAAAGTTAGTAGAGGAAAGAAGTCATAAAGATCAGGGGAGAAATAAATGAAATAGAGACAAAGAAAACAAGAGCAAAGCTCAATGAAACTAAACGCTGGTTCTTTGGGAAGATAAAAAAAAACTGATAAACCTTTAGCCAGGCTCATTAAGAAAAAAAGGGAGAGGACTAATATCAATAAACTTAGAATGAAAAAGGAGAAGTTACAGTGGGCACCACAAAATACAAAGGATCATAAGAGACTACTACAAGCAACTCTACATTAATGAAATGGAAAACCTAGAAGAAATGGACAAATTTTAGAAAGGTACAACCTTCCAAGAGTGAACCAGGAAGACATACAAACTATTAACAGACCAATCACAAGTACTGAAGTTGAAACTGTGATCAAAAATCTTCCAACAAAACAAAGTCTAGGACCAGATGGCATTGCAGGTGAATTCTCTCAAAAAATTTAAGAAGAGTTTACACCTACCCCTCTTAAATTCTTCTAAAAAAATTGAAGAGGAAGGAACAATCCCAAGGTCATTCTATGAGGCCACCATCACCCTGATAACAAAACCAGACAACCAGACAAAGATATTACAAAAAAGAAAATTACAGGCCAATATCACTGTTGAACATAGACACAAAAATCCTCAACAAAATACTAGCAATCCAAATCCAACAACACATTAAGAGGATCATACACCGTGATCAAGTGGGATTTATCCGAGGGATGCAAGGATTTTTCAAAATACGTAAATCAATGTGATACAGCACAGCAACAAATTGAAGAATGAAAACTATATGACCATCTCAATAGTTGCAGAGAAATAATTTGACAAAATTCAACACCCATTTATGATAAAACTCTCCAGAAAGTAGTCATAGAGGAAACCTATCTCAACATAATAAAATGCCAAACCCAGAGCAAACATCATTCTCAATGGTGAAAAACTGAAAGCACTTCCTCTGAGATCAGGAAGAAGACAAGGATGTCCACTCTCACCACTATTATTCAACATAGTTTTGGAAGCTCTAGCCATGGCCATCAGAGGAGACAAAAAAAAAAAAAATCCAAATTGGAAAAGAAGAAGTAAAACTGTCACTGTTTGTAGATGACATGACACTATACATAGAAAATCCTAAAAATGCCAACAGAGAACTGCTGGAGCTCATTCATAAACTTGGTATTGTTGCAGGATACAAAATCAATACACAGAAATTTCTTCCCTTCCTGTACACTAGCAATGAAAGATCAGAAAGAGAAATCAAGGAAACAATTCCATTTACCATCTCATCAAAAAATGTAAAATACCTAGGAAGAAACCTACATAAGGAGGCAAAAGGCCTGTACTCAGAAAACTATAAGATACTGATGAAAGAAATAAAAGATGACACAAACAGATGGGGAACTATATCATGTTTTAGGATTGGAAGAATCAATAAAATGAAAATGCCTATACTACCCAAGGCAATCAATGGATTCAATGCAATCCCTTTCAAATTACCAATGGTATTTTTCACAGAATTAGAACAAAAAATTTTACAATTTGTATGGAAACACAAAAAAACCCAAATAGCCAAAGAAATCTTGAGAAAGAAAAACTGAGCTGCAGACATCTGGCTCCATGACTTCAGACTACACTACAAAGCTACAGTAATCAAAATAGTATGGTACTGGCACAGAAACAGAAATATAGATCAATAGAATAGGATTCAAAGTCCAGAGATAAACCCAGGCACCTATGGTCACCTAATCTATGACAAAGGAAACAAGAATACACAATAGAGGAAAGACAGTCTCTTCAATAAGTGGTGCTGGGAAAATTGGAGAGCTATATGAATGAAATTAGAATATTCTCTAACACCATACACAAAAATAAACTCAAAATGGTTTAAAGACCTAAATGTAAGACAGGTTTCCATCAAACTCTTAAAGGACAGCATAGGCAGAACACTCTCTGACATAAATAAATTGCAGCAAGATCTTTTTTGATCCACCTCCCAGAGTAAGGAAAATAAAAACAAAAATAAACAATTGGGGACTCATTAAACTTAAAAGCTTTTGCACAACAAAGGAAACTATAAACAGAACAAAAAGACAACCCTTAGAATAGTAGAAAATATTTGCAAATGAAGCAACTGACAAGGGGTTAATCTCCAAAATATACAGAGCTCATGCAGCTCAATATCAAAAAAAAACAAACAACCCAATCAAAAAATAGGCAGAAGATCTAAATAGACATTTCTCCAAAGGAGACATACAGATGGTTTAAAAGCACATAGAAAGATGCTCAACATCACTATTAGAGAAATGCAAATCAAAACTACAATGATGTATCACCTCACTCTGGTCAGAATGGCCATTATCAAAAAAATCTATAAACAATAAATGATAGAGAGGATGTGGAGAAAAGGGAATCCTCTTACACTGTTGGTGAGAATGTAAACTGGTACAGCCACTTGGAGAACAGTATGGAGGTTCCTTGAGAAAACTGAAAAGAGGGTTACCAGATGATCTAGCAATCCCACTCCTGTACATATATACAGAGAAAACTATAATTTGGAAAGATACATGCACTCCAATGTTCCTTGCAACATTATTTACAGTAGCCAAGATGTGGAAGCAACCTGAAATGTCCATCTATGGATGAATGGATAAGAAGATGTGGTATATACATACAATGGAATATTACTTAGCCATAAAAATGATGAAATAATGTCATTTGCAGCAATATGGATGCACCTAGAGACTGTCATACTGAGTAATGTAAGTCAGAGAGAGAAAGTCAAATATAATATGATATCATTTATGTCTGGAATCCTAAAAATGTTACAAAGGAACTTAGCTACAAGACAGAAATAGAGTTACAGAAGTAACAAAAAACTTATGGTTACCAGGGGCTAAGTGGGGGAAGGATAAATTGAAAGATTGGGATTGATATATACACACTACTACATAAAATAGATAACTAATAAGGACCTACTATATAGCAAGGGAACTCTACTCAATATTCCATAATGGCTTATCTGGGGAAATAATCTAAAAAAGAGTGGATTTATGTATATATACAACTGATTCACTTTGCTGTACGCCTGAGACTAAGACAACATTGTAAATCAACTATACTCCAATAAAAATTAAAGAAAAATATCCTTCAGAATTCAAAAAAAGAGAGAGAGAGAACTTAGGAGCTTATCAGTGGACTGAAAACACTTTTCTTGAACCCTTGCTGACTCTATGCTCTATAAACTCTGTGTGCTATTTTTCATATTGGCATGATTTTTTTAAAGATAATTTAGAATACCAGTGGTCTTTTTGGAAAACATGACATTCTCAAATTTATTACTATAATTTTTTTCTTCTCACAATTGTTCTTCTCTTTCCTCTTTTTACTGAATCATTTTACATGACCGCCTTCAGACCCCTACCCCCTCCATCCCTGTGTCCACCCTGTCAGACACTTCCCATTTCATTTCAGCCCCTCAGCTCTCTATGTCACTAAAATTTTAGGCTCCTTACTTTCCACTGAGGTTTCTCAAGGGACAAATGTACCCCTAAAATTAACCACCTCAGTCTGACAATAGAAAAGGTGCTAGTTGGAAACAAAACTGGAAGATTATCAACTCACATGAGTTTAGAGACATCTAAACAGCTGCTAGATATCTCCTAAATCACTGACATATAATTTAGTCCACAGCATTAATCAGATTACATTAAAAAGCAAAAAAAAATCTTAACTGTCTCTTCCACAAATATTTGCAATTAGGTAAACTTAACTTGTTCTGTTTGCCAGGATCATAATTCAAATACACACTACTATATACAAAATAGATAACTAATAAGAACCTGCCGTATATCACAGGGAACTCTACTCAATACTCTGTAATGGTCTATATGGGAAAAGAATCTAAAAAAAGAAAAGAAAAGAGTGGATATATGTACAACTGATTCACTTTGTTATACACTTGAAACTAACACAACATTGTAAATCAACTATACTCTAATAAAAACTTTAAAATATATATATAAAGTGATGATAAACAAGTGAGTTTGCACTACTATTTCTTATTGAGTCAGCGCTAACATTTTAGAATGAAAGCTATAAGATCTCTGCATCTATCTGTAAGTTTATGCATGTTTCTATATATGTGCATGCATTTTATGTATATATGACATATTCTACTTCTGGGTGATAAAACTAAGTTAATTTATAAAACCACTTAAAGGAGTTCTATTCAAATTGGCTTAGAGAAAAAGATAATATCTGTAAACTATTTTTAAAACTCTCAGAAACATAGAAACAATTTGAATTTTTATGACATCACTTATATGTGGAATCTAAAATATAACACAAATGAACTTATCTATGAAACAGAAAAAGACTCACAGATATAGAGAACAGACTTGTGTTTGCCAGTGGGGAGAAGGGGTTAAGGGAAGGATGGATTGGGAATTTGGGATTATCAGATGCAAGCTGTGATATATAGGATGGATGAAAAACAATGTCCTACATTGTTATAGTTACAGTTATAGTTCCCTATATAGCACAGGGAACTATATTCAGTATCCTGTGATAAACCATAAAGGAAAAGAATATGAAAAATAATATATATATATATATGTATAACTGAGTCACTTTGCTGTACAGTAGAAATTAATACAACATTGTAAATCAACTATACTTCAATAAAATTTTTAAAAATGAAAAGAAATTACATTTGCCTGGGATAATCATTGAAAAATAAAGCTGTTCCCCACCTTACAAGGCATTAAGGAAGGTACTTTTTGGAAGGCCCATGAACCTCAGTGGGGAAAACTGGTAGAGAGCTTTTTACCAAAATCTATAGGTATTGCAGGCAAAATCTGGTGACAAGATCTTGGTTTAGATTTCTAGCCTCAAGAGTTGATGTTGATATTGAAAAGTCCAATCTGAAATTCCTGAAAAGTTCCAGCAAACCAAACTCAAGAGACCTAGTGGTCTATCAATAAACTTGCTGCACTTATGTAAGTAAACGGACCAAATTTCATGAGACTGCTTATTTTGCAAACAAATTAGTCTGACATTGATCCTCTCTCATAGAAGAGGTGATGACAATAGAAAGAAAAAATATTATGTTTCAATGGAAAATTACAAGGTACCCTTGTGAAATCAGTCGTGTACATTGTAAGTCTAGAAAAAATACTGAATTCTTCTAGTGTCCGGCAGTGTCTGGCTACACCTCTCCAAATTAAAGTTTCCAATATTTTTCCCCTCTGACTTGGAACCTTTGAGAACTAAACTGTCCTTTTCCTGAAGTCCTGCAAGCTGAAGCTAGACAACATGATATAACTTTAAGGAAATCAACACAGCAGATCATGTATGGGTAAACTTTATGGCTGCTGTTGTGTGGGCCACTCAGAAAGTTCTGGAACACCTGGATGCCATCTCACACTCATTCAAACTGCAAACCAGTAATACCATGTATTGCCACTGCTGTCCTAACTTTACCATCTAATAATGCTTTGAGCCCAACATGAAGAAATCTTTTGGACTGGCTGCTCTTTGGAATCATAAACTGTTTTGTACTTTTTTTCATGGGGCTTTTTTTAGAGAGAGAGAGAGATGCAGAAATGGGAAGGCAGAGAGAGAAGGCAAAGACTAAGTGAGAAATGAGACTCCAAGAGAAGGATATTGAGAGGCAACAAAAAATATGTGGTCAGAGACAGAGAGTACGAAAAAAAAAAAAAAAGAAAAGAGAGAGAGACAGAGACAGAGACAAAGGAATACACCACTCTCATGCCTCTGCAACTCCAGTCCTATCTTTGAGGTCTTCACTTTGTTTCTTGGTATTGGATATCATTTCCTCTCTGAATTTATTTATTTTTTTTAACATCTTTATTGGAGTATAATTGATTTACAATACCATGTTAGTTTCTGCTTTATAACAAAGTGAATCAGCTATACATATACATATATCCCCATATCTCCTCCCTCTTGCATCTCCCTCACACCCTCCCAAGCCCACCATCTAGGTGATCAGAAATCACCGAGCTGATCTCCCTGTGCTATGCGGCTGCTTCCCACTAGCTATCCATTTCACATTGGGGAGTATATATAAGTCCATGCCACACTCACCTCAACGCAGCCTACACCTCCCCTTCCCCACACCCTAAAGTCCATTCTCTACGTCTGCATCTTTATTACTGTCCTGCCCCTAGGTTCTTCAGAACATTTTCTTTTATTATTATTAGATTCCATATATATGTGTTAGCATACGGTATTTGTTTTTCTCTTTCTGATTTACTTCACTCTCTATGACAGACTCTAGGCCTATCCACCTCACTACAAATAACTCAATTTCATTTCTTTTTATGGTTGAGTAATATTCCATTGTATATATGTGCCACAACTTCTTTATCCATTCATCTGTCAATGGACATTTAGGTTGCTTCCATGTCCTGGCTATTGGAAATAGTGCCACAATGAACACTGTGGTACATGACTCTTTTTGAATTGTAGTTTTCTCAGGGTATATGCCCAGTAGTGGGATTGCTGGGTCGCATGGTAGTACTTTTCTTAGTTTTTTAAGGAATCTCCATACTGTTCTCCATAGTGGCTGTATCAATTTACATTCCCACCAAAAGTGCAAGAGTGTTCCATTTTCTCCATACCCTCTCCAGCATGTATTGTTTGTAGATTTTTTGATTATGGCCATTCTGATAGGTGTGTGGTGATACCTCCTTGTAGTTTTGACTTGCATTTCTCTAATGATTAGTGATGCTGAGAATTCTTTAATGTGTTTGTTGGCAATCTGTATATCTTCTTTGGAGAAGTCTCTATTTAGGTCTTCTGCCCATTTTTGGATTGAGTTGTTTGTTTGTTTTGATACTGAGCTGCATGAGCTGTGTGTAAATTTTGGAGATTAATCCTTTATCAGTTGCTTCATTTGCAAATATTTTCTCACATTCTGAGGGTTGTCTTTTCATCTTGTTTATGTTTTCCTTTGCTCTGCAAAATCTTTTCAGTATCATTAAGTCCCAGTTGTTTAGTTTTATTTTTATTTACACTTCTCTGGGGGGGGGGGCTCAAAAAGGATTTTGCTGTTATTTATGTCATAGCGTGTTCTGCTTATGTTTTCCTCTAAGAGTTTTATAGTGTCTGGCCTCACATTTAGGACTTTAATCCATTTTTAGTTTATTTTTGTGTATGGTGTTAGGGAGTGTTCTAATTTCATTCTTTTACTTATAGCTGTCCAGTTTTCCCAGCACCATTTACTGAAGAAACTGTCTTTTCTCCATTGTATATTCTTGCCTCCTTTATCAAGAATAATCTGACCAGGTTTCCCTGGTGGTGTAGTGGTTAAGAGCCCACCTGCCAATGCAGGGGAGATGGGTTCAAGCCCTGGTCCAGGAGGATCCCACATACCACGGAGCCACTAAGCCCATACACCACAACTACTGAGCCTTTGCTCTAGACCCCATGAGCCACAACTACTGAGCCCGCATGCCACAACTACTGAAGCCTGTGCGCCTAGAGCCTGTGCTCCATGGCAAGAGAAGCCACTGCAATGAGAAGCCCACTCACCACAATGGAGAGTGGCCCCCACTCGCTGCAACTACAGAAAACTCCCACATGCAGCAACAAAGACCCAACGCAGCCAAAAATAAATAAATTTATATATATAAAAAAAGAATAAGTTGACCATATGTGTGTGAGCTTATCTCTGGCCTTTCTATCCTGTCCAATTGATCTATATTTCTCTTTTTGTATCAGTACCATACTATCTCGATTACTGTAGCTTTTTAGTATAGTCTGAAGTCAGGGAGCCTGATTCCTGCAGCTCCATTTTTCATTCTCATGATTGATTTGGCTATTCGGGGTCTTTTGTGTTTCTATACAAATTGTGAAAATTTTTGTGCTAGTTCTGTGAAAAATGCCATTGGTAGTTTGATAGAGGTTGCATTGAATCTGTAGATTGCTTTGTGTAGTATACTCATCTTAACAATGTTGATTCTTCTAATCCAAGAACATGGTATATCTCTCCATCTGTTGGTATCAGCTTTAATTTCTTTCATCAGTGTCTTATAGTTTTCTGCATACAGGTCTTTTGTCTCCATAGGTAGGTTTATTCCTAGGTATTTTATTCTTTTTGTTGCAATGGTAATTGGGAGTGTTTCCTTAATTTCTCTTTCATATTTTTCATCATTAGTGTATAGAAATTCAAGAGATTTCTGGGCATTAATTTTGTATCCTGTAATTTACCAAAATTACTGATTAGCTCTGGGAGTCTTCTGGTACCCTCGTTAGGATTCTCTATGTATAGTATCCTGTCATCTGCAAACATCGACGGCTTTACTTCTTTTCTGATTTGGAATCCTTTTATTTCTTTTTCGTCCTGTTTGCTGTGGCTAAAACTTCCAAAACTATGTTGAATAAGAGTGGTGAGAGTTGAGAACCTTGGCTTGTTCCTGATATCAGTGGAAATGGTTTCAGTTTTTCAGCATTAAGAACAATGTTGCCTGTGAGTTTATCAGATATGGCCTTTATTATGTTGAGGTAAGTTCCCTCTATGCCTACTTTCTGGAGATTTTTTATCATAAATGGGTGTTGAATTTTGTTGACAGCTTTTTCTGCATCTATTGAGATGATCATATGGTTTTTCTCCTTCAATTTGTTAATATGGTTTATCACATTAATTGATTTCTGTATATTGAAGAATCCTTAAATTCCTGGGATAAACCCCTCTTGATCATGTTGTATGATCCTTTTAATGTGTTGTTGGATCCCGTTTGCTAGTATTGTGTTGAGGATTTTTGCCTCTGTGTTCATCAGTGATATTGGCCTGTAGTTTTGTTTCCGTGTGACATCTTTGTCTGGTTTTGGTATCTGGCTGATGGTGGCCTCCTAGAATGTGCTTAGGAGTGTTCCTCCTTCTGCTATATTTTGGAAGAGTTTGGGAAGGATATGTGTTAGCTCTTCCCTAAATGTTTGATAGAATTCACTTGTGAAGCCATCTGGTCCTGAGCTTTTGTTTGTTGGAAGATTTTCAATCACAGTCTCACTTTCAGTGTTTATGACTGGTCTGTTTCAATTACCTATTTCTTCCTGGCTCAGCCTCAGAAGTTTGTGCTTTTCTAAGAACTTGTCCATTTCTTTGTGGTTGTCCATTTTATTGGCAAATAGTTGCTTGTAGTAATCTCTCATTGTCCTTTGTATTTCTGCAGTGTCAGTTGTTACTTCTCCTTTTTCATTTCTAATTCTGTTGATTTGAGACTTTTCCCTTTTTTTCTTGATGAGTCTGGCTAATAGTTTATCAATTGTGTTTATCTTCTCAAAGAAAGAGGTTTAGTTTTATTGATCTTTGCTGTTGCTTCTTTCACTTCTTTTTCATTTATTTATGATCTGACTTTTATGATTTCTTTCTATATGCTAACTTTGGGGGGTTTTTGTTCTTCTTTCTCTAATTGCTTTAGCTGGAAGGTTAAGTTGTTTGTTTGAGATGTTTCCTGTTTCTTGAGGTAGGATTGTATTGCTATAAACTTCCCTCTAAGAACTGCTTTTGCTGCATCCAAAAGGTTTTGGGTTATCATGTTTTCATTGTTTCTAGGTATTTTTTGACTTCCTCTTTGATTTCTTCAGTGATCACTTGGTTTTTAAGTAGTGTATTGTTTAGCCTCTATGGGTTTGGATTTTTTACAGTTTTTTCCTGTAATTGATATCTAATCTCATAGCATTGTGCTCCGAAAAAATACTTGATATGGTTTCAATTTTCTTAACTTTACCAAGTGTTGATTTGTGACCCAAGATATGAGCTATCCTGGAGAATGTTCCATGAGCATATGTGAAGAAAGTGTATTCTGTTGTTTTTGGATGGAATGTTCTATAAATAGCAATTAAGTCCATCAGGTTTAATGTATCATTTAAAGCTTGTGTTTCCTTATTTATTTTCATTTTGGGTGATCTGTCCATTAGTGAAAGTGGGGTGTTAAAGTCCCCTCCTATGATTGTGTTACCATTGATTTTCCCTTTTATGGCTGTTAGAATTTGCCTTATTTATTGAGGTGCTCCTATGTTGGGTGCATAAATATTTACAATTTCTATATCTTCTTGATTGATCCTTATGTAGTGTCTTTATTTGTCTCTTGTAATATTCTATATTTTAAAGTCTATATTGTCTGATGTGACAATTTGTACTCCAGCTTTCTTTTGATTTCCATTTGCATGGAGTATCTTTTTCCATCCCCTTACTTTCAGTCTGTATGTGTTTCTAGGTCTGAAGTGGGTGTCTTGTAGACAGCATATATATGGGTCTTGTTTTTGTATCCATTCAGCCACTTTATGTCTTTTGGTTGGAACATTTCATCCATTTACATTTAAAGTAATTATCGATATGTATGTTCCTATTACCATTTTCTTAACTCTTTTGGGTTTGTTATTATAGGTCTTTTCCTGTGCTTGTGTTTTCTACCTATAGAAGTTCCTTTAGCATTTGTTGTAAAGCTGGTTTGTTAGTCTGAATTCTCTTAGTTTTTGCTTGTCTGTAAAGGTTTTAATTTCTCCATCGAATCTGAATGAGATCCTTGCTACGTAGAGTAATCTTGGTTGTAGGTTTTTCCCTTTCATCACTTTGCATATGCCATGCCACTCCCTTCTGGTTTGCAGAGTTTCTTCTGAACGATCAGCTGTTAACTTTCTGGGGATTCCCTTGTACTTTATTTGTTGTTTTTCCCTTGCTGCTTTTAATATGTTTCCCTTGTATTTAATTTTTGATAGTTTGATTAATATGTGTCTGTGCATGTTCTTCTTGGATTTATCCTGTATGGGACACTCTGTGCTTCCTGGTCTTGATTAACTATTACCTTTCCTATATTAGGGAAGTTTTCAACTATAATCTCTTCAAATATTTTCTGAGTCTCTCTCTTTTTCTCTTCCTCTTCTGGGACGCCTATAATTCTAATGTTGGTGCTTTTAATGTTGTCCCAGAGGTCTCTAAGACTGTCCTAAATTATTTTCATTCTTTTTTCTTTATTCTGCTCTGTGGTATTTATTTCCACTATTTTATATCCAGGTCACTTATCTGTTCTTCTGCCTCAGTTATTCTGTTTTTGATTCCTTCTAGAGAATTTTAAATTTCATTTATTATGTTGTTCATCACTGTTTGTTTGCTCTATATTTCTTCTAGCTCCTTGTTAAACATTTATTGTAGTTTCTCCATTCTATTTCCAAGATTTTGGATCACAGTTACTATCATTACTCTGAATTCTTTTTCAGGTAGGCTGCCTATTTCCTCTTCATTTGTTTGGTCTGCTGCATTTTTACCTTGCTCCTTCCTCTGTTATGTGTTACTCTGTATTCTTATTTTGCTTAACTTACTGTGTTTGTGGTCTCCCTTTTGAAGACTGCAAATTCATATTTCCCATTGTTTATGGTGTCTGCCCCCTGTTGCTAAGGTTGGTGCAGTGGGTTGTGTAGGCTTCCTGGTGGAAGGGACTCATTCCTGTGTCTGGTGGATGGGGCTGGATCTTGTCTTTCTGGTGGGCAGAACCACGTCTGGTGGTGTGTTTTGCTGTGTCTGTGACCTTATTATGATTTTAGGCAGCCTCTCTGCTAATGTTTGAGATTGTGTTCCTGTCTTCCTAGTTGTTTGGCATAGGGTGTCCAGAACTGTAGCTTGCTGGTCATTGAGTGGAGCTGGGTCTTAGCATTGAGATGGAGATCTTTCACTGTTTGATATTACATGGAGTCAGGTGGTCTCTTGTGGACCAATGTCCTGAACTCAGCTCTCCCACCTCAGAGGCACAGACCTGACACCCGGTCAGAGCACAAAGACTTTGTCACCTACATGGCTCAGAAGAAAAGAGAGATAAAAAGAAAGAAGGAAAGAAAAAATAAAAAAGGTTTTGAAATAAAAAATAATTATTAAAAATTAAATTTTTTAAATTAATTAAAAAAGAAAGAAAGAAAGAAGAGATTAACCAAACCAAATAACAAATCCACCAATGATAACAAACACTAAAAATTATACTAAAAAAAAAAACAACACAAATAAACCCCCAAAAAACAAACAATAAAAACAGACAGACAGAACCTTAGGACAAATGATAAAAGCAAAGCTATACTTTCAAAATCACACAAAGAAGCATACACATACCACTCACAAAAAGAGAAAAAAGAAAAAATATATATATATCAATATATTAAAAACAAAGGAGGAAGAGAGCTACCAAATCAGTAAACAAATCTACCAAAGATAATAAACTTTAAATAATAAACTAAGATAAATATAAAACCTAAAACAAATTAGATGCAGAAAGAAACCCCCAAGTCTACAGTTGCTCCCAAAGTCCACTGCCTCAATTTTTTGGTGATTCATTGTCTTTTCAGGTATTCTACAGATGCAGGGATCATCAAGTGGATTGGGGAGATTTAATCTGCTGATCTTGAGGTTGCTGGGAGAAATTTCCCTCTCTCTTCTTTGTTTGCACATCTCTTGGGGTTCAGCTTTGGATTTGGCCCCACCTCTGCATGTAGGTTGCCTGAGGGCATCTGTTCCCTACCCTGACAGGATGGAATTAAAGTAACCACTGATTCGGGAGCTCTGGCTCACTCAGGCATGGGAGAGGGAGGGGTACGGAACGTGGGGTGAGCCTACAGTGGCAGAGGCCAGCATGACGTTACAACAGCCTGAGGCATGCCGTGTGCGCCCCTGGGGAAGTTGTCCCTGGATCCTGGGACCCTGGCAGTGGTGGGCTACACAGGCTCCCAGGAGGGGAGGTGTGGATAGTGACATGTGCTTGCATACAGGTTTCTTGGTGACTGCAGCAGCAGCCTTAGCCTTTCATGCCTGGGTTTGATGTCCTCGCTGATAGCCGCAGCTCACGCCCATCTCTGAAACTCGTTTAAACAATGCTCTGAATCCCCTTTCCTCGTGCACCTCGAAACAACTATCTCTTGCCTCTTAGTCAGGTCCAGACTGTTTTCTGGACTCTCTCCAGGCTAGTTGTGGTGCACAGATCTCCTTCAGGCTGTCTTCATGCAGCCAACCCCAGTTATTTCCCTGAGATCTGACCTCCGAAGCCCAAACCTCAGCTCCCAGCTCCACCCCACCCTGGCAGGTGAGCAGAGAAGCCTCTCGGGCTGGTGAGTGCTGGTCGGCACTGATCCTCTCTACAGCAATCTCTCTGCTTTGCCCTCTGCACCCCTGTTGCTGCCCTCTCCTCCTAGGCTCTGAAGCTTCCCCCCACCACCTGCCCACGTCTCTGCCAGTGAAGGGGATTCCTAGTGTGTGGAAACTTTTCCTCCTTCACAGCTCTCTCTTGGATGTGCAGGTCCCATCCCTATTCTTCTGTCTCTGTTTTTTCTTTTATCTTTTGCCCTACCCAGGTACGTGGGGGAGTTTCTTGCCTTTTGGGAAGTCTGAGGTCTTCTGCCAGTGTTCAGTAGGTGTTCTGTAGGAGTTGTTCCACATGTAGATGTATTTCTGATGTATCTATGGGGAGGAAGGTGATCTCTGCATCTTACTCCTCTGCCATCTTGAAGGTCTCCCCACCCTCTCTGAATTTAGAATCACAAATCTTCACCTTTTGAACTGTTCTTGGATACCACCTAACTCATCCTCTCCTTTTTTGTGGATTTTTTTCTGCATTTAGTTTACATATAAATGGATGTATATATGTAATAAAGTTCATCCTTTTGCTTCAGTGTGGAGCTGCCCTGCTGGAATGTGGGCTTAGCATTGCCAGATTTTCTGAGTTTTCAAGAAAAACTGGCAATTGAGATTTATAGTGAGATGTTTCCTAATTTTAAAATATTGGAAAAAAACATAAACAAAACACTAGGCCCAACACAGGTCTCTGTCTCTCTTCCTCTCTCCCTCTCTCCTTTCTCTCTCTCTCTCTCTCTCTGTCTGTCTGTCTCTCTCTCTCTGTCTCTCTCTGCCTTTATCTTTTGTTGAAGTAAAATTAACATTAAAAAAATTTAGTATTTGAACCAGTTTAAAGTCTACAAGTCAGTGAATTCCACTACACTTACAATGTGCAGTCATCACCACAATCTAATTCCAGAACATTTCATCACCCCAAGAAGAAACCTTGTATCCATTGTTTATGGATCTGTTCAACTGATGAACAGATTTTAAAAATGTCATCTATCCATACTTTGAAATATTATTTATCCATAAAAATAAATGGAGTACTGATAATGCTATAAGAGATGAATCCTGAAAACCTCATGCTCAATGAAAGAAGTCATTCACAAAAGGCTACATATTGTATGATTCCATTTATATGAATTGTCCATAATAGTCACATACATAGAGACAAGAAGCAAATTAGTGGTTACATGGGGCTAATGGGGTAATAGGTAATGGGGAATAGGGAATGACTACTACTATGGCTCTTCTGACATACAGGCTTTCAGTTTGTGGCTTCTGGATAAAGGCAATTCATTCTCTACATAGCTGGAGGCTCAAAGAGGAAAGAGACTGGCTTGCAGTCACATACCTCCTGTTTTTCAGAGAAAGCTCTGAGCACCTTTTGCCACCTCTCACAGGGAGTTCCCAGAGCTCTCAAGTCCCTGTGCCTCATGTTTTACTCTTGGGCATCATCATAAGCTCAATATTAAGCCCATTCCCTAGAGATAACTCAGCCATCCCAATATATGGGGTGAAGGTCTAGAGCATGGAGACCATTATAGAGGTGAGAACCAAGGCACAACTAGATAAAGTCACTTGCCCAAAGTCACACAGCTGATAAGTGGCAAGAACTAGAGTGTGAACCCAAGCAGGCTGGCTCCTTAATCATTATTCTTAATTATTATTCAAATACATGAAAGAACAAATGAATGACTAATTGAATTAGTATATGTGAAGAGATGAATGTATGGATGTTCCTACAGGTTTAAAAGAAGGATAGTTTTTGGAATCATACAGACTTGTGTTGAAACCTCAGCTCATCCTATGACATACTGGGAGCTGTTGAGCCACTCTCTTGTCCTGACCTCAGTTTGCTCATCTGAAAAATGTGGCTGAGAAGAAGTTAAATGTTTACTTACAGCTTCCTCTTGTGATCATCAAGTAAGGCAACAAAAAAATGGGTGCGAATATCAGGTATGTTAAGTGTACACACTATCAAAATTGCCTTTATCAGTTTATTTCTTTATACAGAAGGAATTTTCAAAGCTGACTTAGATGACAAAACTTTCATTTTTAGATGTGAAGAAATAACAGATACAATTTGTTGCTATTATTTGTTTTCTGTCTCTATCTCTAAACTTTCTCTCTCTCTCTCAATTTCTCTGTATCACTTATTCATTTATTTGTTCATTCATTCAACAAAGACTTTGAGATGGCCTGACCCTATACTGGGTGGTTCTGGGACCACAAAGTTTAATCAGAACCATTCCCACAATACCTCTAAATTACGGCCCTATTTCTCTAATATCTTCTCAGCAAAACTTCTCCATGGAGATCTACTTACTGCTTCGACCACAGAGCCATAATCTTTTTGGGCTTCCAGAGACTTCCATGTTGAGCAATCCAGTAGTTATCCCTCTGTCTTAATTATATCAATACTTAATCTTTCATTAGCATTCAACACAGTTGGCCACTCCCTCCTTCTTGAAACTCACCCCTCTCCTGGTTTACGGGACACCATGCATTTCTGGTTTCCTTTTAAATTTTCTGGCTGACCTTCCCATCCTCCAACATGAATTGTTCTTTTGTTCCCTCCACTGTTTCCTTTCAAAATAAGGGCATTCCTATGGCCCCTTCTAAACCATGTCCTCTGCACTGACGGCACATATTGACTGTTTTACCTGTCACTTGGGACACGATGGTTGTTAGGGTCTTTCCCCTGGCCAAATGTCTTTCCCAAGCTTCAGGCCTGGGCATCCAACAGCCTCCTGGATAACCCAAACCAAGCTCACCATCTTTCCCCACAAACATATTTTCAGACCCCACATTCTCTGTGTGGTGATCCCACAATCTACCCAGTCCCCTGCTACACAGCCTAGGGAGACCAATTTCACTCAAGGACCCAGTTTCCACTCTTTCTTCAGAAACATTCTGTCCACTCCCAAGACTGCTTCAACCACTAAACATTCCCTCTCTCTGAATCTATCTCTTGAGTTCTGGTCTTTTGCAGCCACTGGCCTCCTGTATGCCCCCTCAGCCCATCCTGCCCTCTGTGTCCCCAGTGGATTCAGCAACTTTCTCCTGATTCTTCATTTCAGGAGTAGCCCTAACATCTGACAATTCACTAGGCTGAACCCAGCACTATCTTCCTCCTTACCCATCCTCAGCCCTGTTCTTCCTGTTCCCAACTGTCTCTGCCCCAGCCTTTCCTCCCTACCCCCAGCTTGGTTTAATCTCAGGCCTCTTCCGCTCCTCTGTGGTGCCTCACCCTAGTCTCCTAGCTAGATTCTTGGCCTCCATTTCACTTTCCATACATCCCAGATGGGTATGTCCATATCCAGAGCTGACCCTGCTCCTCTCCAGCTCATATCCCTCCTGTGACTCCCTAGTAACCCAGGGTAAAACACAGCCCTTCATCTTGGCCTTCAAGGTATTACACAATCTGGCTTCAGCTCTCACTTGGGGTCTCTGTTCCTGACCTGGCCTTTCAGGCTCCAGAAATCCCAAATTACTTATAGATCTCAGATCCCACTATGCCCTTTCCCCCCTGCTATGCCTTTTCTCATACTTACCTTGTCTGGATTGTCTCTTTGTGTAAAGAATCTTTATCTTATCTTTTAAAAAGAAGTTCTGAAGTGTCATGTCCTCTGGGGAGGCTTTCCTACCTCATCAAGTTTGGTCAAATACCTGTGCTTTCCCCCTGAGAACCCACATATGGAACCCACTGGGAGTACAGTAGGTCAGAAATTCTATCTGTCACATTCCTGTGTCCTCAGCATATGCCTCAGGTAAGTATTATTCAATGAGGAAATAAATCCAGATGTAAAATGAGCTTCTAGACCCAAAGTGGCTATTGGGTCAACAGGGCATAAGAGTGAGTTGTACTTGAATTTGTACTCCTTTATTCCTAGACCCATGTATACAGGTTATTAGAAAACTCATTAGGAATTCATACTCATTTGTTGTGGTTACCACACAGACATGCAATGGATCCCCCACCACAAATTTCTTTCCAGTATAAAGGCCAATAATGTCTCAGACCCACCAAAAGGGTATGAAAAACTTTATATACTACTGTGATATAATAAGAAATATATGTTTGGTTTTCTTCCCAGGTTCTTGGCACAGAGCTTCTAAAACCCTTGGAATTTTCTGAGTGGTAGGCATGACAGGAGGATCTTTAATTTTTCATAATAAGACCCTTTCAACCCTATCTCAGAAACTGGTTTTTAATTATATTACTTGTTTTTCTTTTATTTTCATAGAACACTCCCCCAATAAATGCTTGACAGCTAGTACCAAATAGCATAATCCTTACTACCAAGTCTCAGCATATAATTTGGCTGGCTCTTAATAAACACAAGATAACCAAAGAAGAAAAGGACTATTATTGTTCTAAGGAAAGAAGAATGTCTCATTTTTCCTTTGAACAAGAGGGAGTACTGACAAAAATTCTATGCTTGACAAAATTTTAGTAAGACTCCTAAACCTTCTCCTTGACTCACTTGTGCACTTCTTTGTAAAATCCTTTGCAAGAACTCAGCTAAGTAAATTTAGCAAGTGTCCCTCATCATCTATATCTGATTATTCTCAATATCTAACCAAGTTTATCATACTCCATCATCCTGGCCTTTCTTAAGCAAGAATACATCTAAATTTGTCTAGCCAAAATCCCTTTACACATGATATACTCTCTAAGTACTTTTCCATCCAGTGACCTCCACCAGGCTCCTTGGCTATAAATTTCACTAGTTCATGCTGTATTCAGCATTGACACTTGTTCTGCACTGAGCTATCTCTCCCCATTGCAATAGTACTGGAAAAAATTGGGGTTTTTTGTTTGTTTTTTTTGTTGTTGTTTTTGCTTTGCTTAAACTTATGTCTTGCTATGCTTTTTCTTTGGCAGTTGTCAAAATCAAAAAACCCATCCAGTTCAGTACACTCTTCCTTATCTTTTGATTCAGAGTCATGAGAAGCCAAAAGTGTCCATTTTGCAATCTCAACTTCTCATTCACAGGATCATTGCTTTGTCTCCTTGTGAAGGCATTCGTTCATTTGAAACTAAGACCTATAGGTCATCCCAGCATAAACTTGGAGGAATAGGAGACAAAAAAGTGGCTATTGTTTCAACAGAGGCTAATACTGAGCGATATCACTCCAAATTCTACTCTTTGATTTTTGGACCCATGTATACAGGTTATTAGCAAAAATGCACCATATATTAGTTATTGATTCAAAGCACTAACAGTACTTGGTGAACCTTGCCCCAGTCCTGCAACATATTACCACCTAGCTGGTACTGTAACTGAGTCTTCAAAAGGCCCTCCCACCATTCTATCAAGCCAGCAAGTTTAGGATGGACAGGAACATGGTGAAACTGATGGATTTCATGAGCATGGGTCCATTGCCACACTTATTTTGCTGTAAAGTGAGTTCCTTAATCACAAGCAATTCTGTGTGGGATAATATGACAGTGAATAAGGCATTAAGTCCAGAAATGTCAGTTCTTCAGAAACACTGCTTTCAAAGAAGGCATATCATTATCCAGAGTAAGTGTCTATTCCACTAGTGACAAAATGCTCTCTTATGATGGAAGTGGTCCAAAGTAATCAACCTGCTACCAACTAGCTGCCTGAAAACTTCAGGAATGGTGTCATAACAGCAGAGTCATTGTTGCTGTCTGCTGCTGGTCAATTTGCCACTGGGAATTGGTGACCAGAAACCCATGATGCTGAACCCATACATAACTACATTCCTGCCTTCATGGCCACTTCATTATGAGTTCATTAGGTGATGAAAAAGTTGACTGGGGAAAAAGGCTGACTGGTATCAACAGACATGTCATCTTAGCCACTTGAGTATTAAAATCCTCCTCTGCTTAGATAAAATTTTGGTAAGCATTCACATGAAAAATATCTTTATTTTATTTATTTATTTTTACCCATTAGGAAATAACTCTTTATATAATCTTCCCCAATTGCCATTGTTATCAATTTTCCAATCCTGTTTCTCTCAAGTCCCTACCATCAGTCCATACTATTCGCCATGGTATATGAATCAGTATACAATCAAAATCTGGTCATTTAAGTGAACATGGAGGTCCACTGTCCATAATCCTGCCCACTGAATAGATTTCCATCCTCCTCTGTCCAGGGATGTTGCAGAGCAGAGCTGTAGTGCTGCAGCTGTCCACTATTGTGTGGTGCTTGCATATCATGAGGAATCATCTATAAACCAAGTCTGCATCTTTTCTTCCTCTGTCAACTGATAGTAGGGAATTCTCCATTACAGATAAGTTTAGGCTTGGAGAGACAAGGCAGTGTGGCAGTAGGGACCATAGGAATTTGGGTCACTAATTCATGTAACTTACTTTGCCTGTATGGCCTGCTTGGGCCTAATCACATATATATCACATACATTTGATGGAGATTTGTTATGCAGGCCCAATTTGATGACTTAGTGTATGAGATAACACTCAGCTCATAATGGAAGTTCAGATCACATGGTAACAGTGTGGTCCATTGTCAAGCTTTCACTCTCTAAACACAGCAGAAGGCCTAGAGATGTTTCTCAAAAGGAGAGTAGTTATCTTTGGAAGACAGAAGGACCTTTTACAAAATTCTAAAATCCTGAACTACCATTCAAATATAGGACCTGTGAAAGGCTCCAAATAGCATCACATTTTGCCATAAAACTTTAAGAACCATCAGGTATACTGGGATATGTGCCTCAAGTAGTAGAGCAGTTTGCACAGCATCATGGAAATGTTGCAGAGTCTTCTCTTCATTTAGGCCCAATTAAAAACTAGCAACTTTTTGGGTTACTCAATAAAAAGACCAGAGTTATATATTCAAATGAGGATTATTTTTCCTCCAAAATCCAAAGGCCCACCAGACATTCTGCCTCTTTCTTGATATTAGGAGGGCCCAAATACAACAATTTATGCTTCACCTTAAATGGGATATCTGATCAAGTTCTATAACTCTGGCTCCTAGAAATTTCACTGGGGCACAGACACCTAAATTTTAGCTGGATTGATTCCCCACTCTCTGCTGTGCAATGTGTTGTAAATGAGTCTAGAGTAGTTGCTACTCCTGCTCACCAGGTCACTCAGCATAGTGTCATAAATGTAATGAGTCAGTGTGATATCTTGTAGAAGAGAAGGAAATCAAGATCACTGAAAACCAAATTGTGACATAGGACTTGGTAGTTGATATACCCCTGAGATAGGAAAATAAACTTGTATTTTTGGCCTTGTCACCCGAGAAAAAACACTTATGTTGGGCACTATGGACAGGTATTGAGAAAAGTCGTTTGCTAAATCAATCATTACCTACTGAGTACCAGGGGATATGTAAATTTGCACAAGCAATGCAGTCAGAGTCACCACTAGGTTAAGCTTGAGATAATCCCCTGTCATTCCCTAAGATATGACTCTCTTCTGCACAGACAAAATAGAAGAGCTGATTGCGATGGGATGGGAATCACCATATATTGTATGGTGTCCCTGGATTATGACACCCTGGCAGTGGCAGGCTTCACAGGCTCTTGGGAGGGGAGAATTGTATCTTTCAAGTTCTTGATGGTGGCGCAAATGTATGCAGTCCACCAGGAATGAGGCATTGCTATTGAATTACTATTTTCATAGGTAGAGGGGGTTTTAATGGCTTTCATTTGGCCTTTCCTACCACAGTAGCCCCAGTCTGCAGGTCAAGGGACCAATAGCAGCTGAGGGAATTCTGTCAGCTGCTAAGTATCTCTCTTCCAATTATGCATTCTAGAACTAGAGAAATACCACAGGATGGGTCCACGAACTACTGGGAACAACAGTGAGACTGACCTGGGCTAAAAACCACAGACCACATGACCCCTATTCTGGTTGGAGGTATGCAATTAAGGCTATCCTCGAAAAAGTGTGAGTTCAGTATTTCCTGAAAATTTTGATTGTTTCCCTTCTTTCAATTCACAGTGTTAAAAGGTGTTAAAAGTTCCTTTTGTGGAAGGCAGGGAGAATGATTAACAATATAAACTTTTATTCATGTGGGGAATTATTCCACAAGAGACCATGGTCTCCCTTCATTTAAAGAGTTATAGGTCTGTAAATTGTCTCATCTCCAGGAGTTGATTAAAGGACTGTGGCTTTCTATTTGTATAACTGAAGTTAGACTTTTGCTCAATAGTCCTTGTAATTTACCTCTTATACTTATCAAGTATGAATTTAGTAGATTTCCTATCTCTTTCACTTCTAGGGACACTGTTATTAACTAGCCTAAGCCATAGGTCTGTGTTGGTCAGACTAATAAGAATGCTTCTTTGGAGGAGACCTTCAAGATGGGGGAGTAGTAAGATGTGGAGATCACCTTCCTCCACACAAACACATCAGAAATACATCTACATGTGAAACAACTCCTACAGAACACCTACTGAATGTTGGCAGAAGACCTCAGACTTCCCAAAAGGAAAGACTATCCCCACGTCCCTGGGTAGGTCAAAAAAAAAAAAAAAGAAAGAAAAAACAGAAGCAAAAGAATAGGGACAGGACCTGAACCTCCAGGAGGGAGCTGTGAAGGAGGAAAAGTTTCCACACACTAGGAAGCAACTTCACTGGCGGAGATGCGAGTTGGCATGGGGGAAGTTTTGGAGCCACAGAAGAGAGTGCAGCAATAGGGGTGCAGAGGGAAAAGCAGAGAGATTCCCACACAGCAGATCAGTGCCAACCAGCACTCACCAGCCTGAGAGGCTTGTGTGCTCACCCACCGCCAGGGCAGGTGGGGGCTGGGAGCTGAAGCTGGGGCTTCAAAGGTCAGATCCCAGGGAGACGACTGGGGTTGGCTGCATCAACACAGCCTGAAGGGGGCTAGTGCACCACAGCTATCCCAGAGGGAGTCTGGGAAAAGGTCTGGAACTGCCTAAGAGGCAAGAGACCATTGTTTTGGGGTAAGTGAGGAGAGGGGATTCAGGGCACCGATTAAAAGAGCTCCTGAGATGGGCATGAGCTGTGGTTATCAGAGCGGACACCAGAGACAGGCATGAAATGCTAAGGCTGCTGCTGAAGTCACCAAGAAGCCTGATGTACAAGCACAGGTCACTATCCACACCACCCCTCCCAAGAGTCTGTGCAGCCCACCACTGCCTGGGTGCCATGATCCAGGGACAACTTCCCTGGGAGAACACACAGAGCACCGCAGGCTGTTGCAACATCATGCTGGACTCTGCCGCCACAGGTTCACCATGCATTCTGTACCCCTCCTTCCCCATGGCCTGAATGAGCAAGAGCCCCCTAATCAGTACTTTAACCCCATCCTGTCTGAGCAGACAACAGTTATCCTCAGATGACCTCCAGGCAGAGGTGGGGCCAAATCCAAAGCTGAACCCCAGGAGCTGTGAAAACAAAGAAGATAAAGGGAAATTTCTCTCCCAACAGCCTCAGGAGAAGAGAATTAAATCTCCACAATAAACTTGATGTGCCCTGCATCTTTGGAATACCTGAATAGACAATGAATCATCCAAACAATGAGGTGGTGGACTTTGGGAGAAACTGTAGACTTCGGGTTTGCTTTTTGCATCTAATTTGTTTCTGGTTTATGTTTATCATAGTTTAGTATTTAGAGTTTATTATCATTGGTAGATTTGTTTATTGATTTGGTTGCTCTCTTCATTTTTTTATACATATAGATTTTTTTTCCTTTTTTTCTTTTGTGAATCTGTATGTGTATGCTGCGTTGTGTGATTTTTTTCTGTATAGTTCTGCTTTTACCATTACTCCTAAGGTTCTCTCTGTCCATTTTTTTGTTTTTGTTTATGTTTTTTTGTGTTGTTGTCTTTTTTTTTAGTATAGTTTTTAGCACCTGTTCTCATTAGTGGATTTGTTTTTTGGTTTGGTTGACCTCTTCTTTCTTTCTTCTTTTTTTTCTTTCTTTATTTATTACTTTAAACTTTTTCTTTTCTTTAATAATTTATTTTTTTTATTTTAATAACTTTCTTTTCTTTATTTCTTTCTTTCTTTCCTTTCTTTATTTTTCTCCCTTTTCTCCTGAGCCATGTGACTGACAGGGTCTTGGTGCTCCAGCCAGGTGTCAGACCTGTGCCTATGAGGTGGGAGGGCCGAATTCAGGACACTGTTCCACCAGAGACCTCCCGGCTCCCTGTAATATCAAATGGCAAAAGCTCTCCCACAGATCTCCATCTCAATGCTGAGACCCATCTCCACTCAATGACCAACAAGCTACAGTGCTGGACACCCTAAGCCAAACAACTAGCAACACAGGAACACAACCCCACACACTAGAAGAGATGCTCCCTAAAATCATAATAAGGTCACAGACACCCAAAAACACACCACTGTATGTGGTCCTGTCCACCATAAAGACAAGATCAGCTTCATATACCAGAATACAGGCACCAATTCCCTCCACCAGAAAGCAAACACACCCCACTGAACCAACCTTAGCCACTGGAGGCAGACACCAAAAACTACGGGAACTATGAACGTGCAGCCTGCAAAAAGGAGACCCCCAAAACAGTAAGTTAAACAAAATAAGAATCCAGAGAAACACACATCAGATGAAGGAGCAAGGTAAAACCCCACCAGACCAAACAAATGAAGAGGAAATAGGCAGTCTACCTGAAAAAGAATTCAGAATAATGATAGTAAAGATGATCCAAAATCTTGGAAATAGAATGGAGAAAATACAAGAAATGTTTAACAAGGACCTAGAAGAACTAAAAAGCAAACAAACAATGATGAACTACAAAATAAATGGAATTAAAAATTCTCTAGAACAAATCAATAGCAGAATAACTGAGGCAAAGAATGGATAAGTGACCTGGAAGATAAAATATTGGAAATAACTACTGCAGAGCAAAAAATAGAAAAAGAATAAAAAGAATTGACAGTCTTAGAGACCTCTGGGACAACTTAAATGCACCAACATTCGAATTATAGGGATCCAGGAAGAAGAAGAGAAAGAGAAAGGGACTGAGAAAATATTTGAAGAGATTATAGTTGAAAACGTCCCTAACATGGAAAAGGAAATAAACAACAGGTCAAGGAGGCACAGAGAGTCCCAAACAGGATAAATCCAAGGAGAAACTGGTCAAGACACATACTAATCAAACAATGAAAAATTAAATACAAAGAAAAAATATTAAAAACACCAAGGGAAGAACAATAAGTAATATACAAGGGAATCCCCATAAGGTTAACAGCTGATCTTTCAGCAGAAACACTGTAAGCCAGAAGGGAGTGGCAGGACATATTTAAAGTGATGAAAGAGAATAACCTACAACCAAAATTACTCTACCCAGCAAGGATCCCATTCAGATTCAACAGAGAATTTAAAGCTTAACAGACAAGCAAAAGCTAAGAGAATTCAGACTAACAAACCAGCTTTACAACAAATGCTAAAGGAACTTCTGTAGGTAGAAAACACAAACGAAGGAAAAGACCTACAATAACAAACTCAAAACAATTAAGAAAATGGTAATAGGAGCATACATATTGATAACTACCTTAAATGTAAATGGATTAAATGCTCAACCAAAAGACATAGACTGGCTGAATGGATACAAAAGCAAGACCCATATGACTGAAAATGAGGAGATCGAAAGAGATATTCCATGCAAATGGAAATCAAAAGAAAGCTGGAGTAGCAATTCTCATATCAGACAAAATAGACTTTAAAATAAAGACGATTACAACAGACAAAAAAGGAAATAGATAATGATCAAGAGATGAATCTAAGAAGGTATAACAATTGTAAATATTTATACACAAACACAGGAGTATCTCAATACATAAGGGAAATGTTAACAGCCATAAAAGGGGAAACTGACAGTAACACAATCATAGTAGTGGACTTTAACACCCCTCTTTCTCCAAAGGATAGATAATCCAAAATGAAAATAAAGACAGAAACACAAGCTTTAAAAGATATATTAAACAGGATGGAATTAATCGATATTTATAGGACATTCCATCCAAAAACAGCACAATACATTTCCTTCTCAAGTGCTCATAGAACATTCTCCAGGATACATCATATCTTGGGTCACAAATGAAGGTATGGTAAAATTTTAAAAATTGAAACCGTATCAAGTATCTTTTCCAACCACAATGCTATGAGACTAGATATCAATTACAGGGAAAAAAATGTAAAAACTACAAGCAAATGGAGGCTAAACAATTTGCTAAATAAAAAGGAAGAGATCACTAAGAAATCAAAGAGGAAATCAGAACAAACGTAGAAGCAAATGACAATGAAAACACGGTGACCCAAACCCTATGGGATGCAGCAAAAGCAGTTCTAAGAAGGAACTTTATAACAATATAATCATACCTCAACAAATACAAACATCTCAAATAAACAATTTAACCTTACAGCTAAAGCAATTAGAGAAAGAAGAACAAAAAAACCCCTAAGTTAGCCAAAGGAAAGAAATTGTAAAGATCAGATCAGAAAGAAATGAAAAAGAAATGAAGGAAACAATAGCAAAGGTCAATAAAACTAAAAGCTGGTTCTTTGAGAAGATAAACAAAATTGATAAACCATTAGCCAGACTCATCAAGAAAAAAAGGGAGAAGACTCAAATCAATAGAATTAGAAATGAAAAAGGAAAAGTAACAACAGACACTGCAGAATTACAAAAGATCATGAAAGATTACTACAAGCAACTCTATGCCAATAAAATGGACAATCTGGAAGAAATGGACAAATTCTTAGAAATGCACAACCTGCTGAGACAGAATCAGGAAGAAATAGAAAATACGAACAGACCAATCACAAGCACTGAAATTGAAACTGTGATTAAAAATCTTCCAACAAACAAAAGCCCAGGACCAGATGGCTTCACAGGTGAATTCTATCAAACATTTAGAGAAGAGCTAACATTTTCCTTCTCAAACTCTTCCAAAATACAGCAGAGGGAGGAACACTCTCAAACTCATTCTATGAGGCCACCATCACCCTGATACCAAAATCAGACAAAGATGTCACAAAGAAAGAAAACTACAGCCCAATATCACTGATGAACATAGATGCAAAAATCTTCAACAAAATACTAGCAAACAAATCCAAGAGCACATTAAAAGGATCATACACTATGATCAAGTGGTGTTTATCCCAGGAATGGAACGATTCTTCAGTATACTCAAATCCTTCCATGTGATACACCATATTAACCAACTGAAGTATAAAAAACATATGATCATCTCAATACATGCAGAAAAAGCTGTCGACAAAATTCAACACCCATTTATGATAAAAAAAAAAAAAAGCTAGGGAAAGTAGGCATAGAGGGAACTTATCTCAACATAATAAGGGCCGTATCTGACCAATGCACAGCCAAGATTATTCTCAATGTTGAAAAAGTGAAAACATGTCCTCTAGGAACAGGAACAATACTAGATTGCCCACTCTTACTACTATTATTCAATGTAGTTTTGGAAGTTTTAGCCAAAGCAATCAGAGAAGAAAAAGAATAAAATGAATCCAAATTGGAAAAGAACAAGTAAAAGTGTGACAGCTTGCTGATGGCATGATTCTATACATAGAGAATCCTAAAGATGCTACCAGAAAATTACTAGAGCTAAACAATGAATTTGGTAAAGTAGCAAGATACAAAACTAGTGCACAGAAATCGCTTGCATTCCTATACACTAATGATGAAAAGTCTGAAAGAGAAATTAAAGAAACACTACCATTTATCATTGCAACAAAAAGAATAAAATACCTAGGAATAAACCTACCTATGGAGACAAAAGACCTGTATGCAGAAAACTATAAGACACTGATGAAAGAAATTAAAGCTGATACCAACAGATGGAGAGATATATCATGTTCTTGGATTAGAAGCATCAACATTGTGAAAATGAATATACTACCCAAAGCAATTTACAAATTCAATGCAGTCCATATCAAATTACTAATGTCATTTTTCACAGAACTAGAACAAAAAAATTCACAATTTGGATGGAAAAACAAAAGACTCCAAATAGCCAAAGAAATCTTGAGAAACAAAAACAGAGCTCGAGGAATCAGGCTCCCTGACTTCAGACTATACTACAAAGCTACAGTAATCAAGACCATATGGTACTGGCACAAAAACAGAAATATAGATCAATGGAACAGGATAGAAAGCCCAGAGATATACCCACACACATATGGTCATCTTGTCTGTGATAAAGGAGACAAGAATATACAGTGGAGAAAAGACATCCTCTTCAATAAGTGGTGCTGGGAAAACTGGACAGCTACATGTAAAAGAATGAAATTAGAACACTCCCTAATACCATACACAAAAATAAACTCAAAATGGATTAAAGACCTAAATGTAAGGCCAGACACTATAAAACTCTTAGAGGAAAGCCCAGGCATAACACTCTATGACATAAGTCACAGCAAATTCTTTTTGACCCACCTCCTAGAGAAATGGACATAAAAACAAAACTAAACAAATGAGACCTAATGAAACTTAAAAGCTTTTGCACAGCAAAGGAAACCATAAATAAGATGAAAATACAAACCTTATAAAGGGAGAAAATATTTGCAAATGAAGCAACTGACAAAGGATTAATCTCCAAAATATATAAGCAGCTAATGCAGCTCAGTATCAAAAAAAGCAAACAACCCATTTCAGAAATGGGCAGAAGACCTAAATAGACATTTCTCCAAAGAAGATTGCCAAAAAACACATGAAAAGATGCTCATCATCCCTAATCATTAGAGAAATGCAAATCAAAACTACAGTGAGGTATCACCTCACACCAGTCAGAATGACCATCATCAAAAAATCTACAAACAATAAATGCTGGAGAGGGTGTAGAGAAAAGGGAACCGTCTTGCACTGTTGGAGGGAATGTAAATTGATACAGCCACTATGGAGAACAGTATGGAGGTTCCTTAAAAAACTAAAAATAGAACTACCATATGACCCAGCAATCTCACTACTGGGCATATATCCTGAGAAAACCGTAGTTCAAAAAGAGACATGAAAAAAAAAAAAAAGAGACATGGACCACAATGTTCATTGCAGCTCTATGTACAATAGCTAGGACATAGAAGCCACCTAAATGTCCATTGACAGATGAATGGATAAAGAAGATGTGGCACATGTATAAAATGGAATATTATTCAGCCATAAAAGGGAATGAAATTGAGTTATTTGTGTTGAGGTGGATGGACCTGGAGTCTGTCATATAGAGTGAAGTAAGTCAGAAAGAGAAAAAGAAATACCGTATGCTAACACATATATATGGAATCTAAAAATTTTAAAAAATTCTGAAGAACTTAGGGGCAGGACAGGAATAAAGATGCAGACATAGAGGATGGCCTTGAGGACAAGGGGAGTGTGGGTGGAAAGCTGGGATGAAGTGAGAGAGTGGTATGGACATATATACTCTACTGAATGTAAAGTAGATAGCTAGTGGGAAGCAGCTGCATAGCACAGAGAGATCACCTCCATGCTTTTTGACCACCTAGAATGATGGGATATGGAGGGCAGGAGGGAGGTTCAAGAGGGAGGAGCTATGGGGATATTTGTATATGTATAGCTGATTCACTTTGTTATACAGCAGATAATAACACACCATTGTAAAGCAATTATACTCCTATAAAGATGTTAAAAAAAGAAAAGAATGCTTCTTTGACTCTCCTGTCTATTACAATAACTACACCTACTTTGGCTTTCTCAGATGAGATAAACCACTTGGCACCTGCAGTCCTGAGTCCACTTACTCACTCTGTATTGTTTTTCCAATTGAGTAGCTATAGTTCTCAATGTATAGTCTACCATGCAAAGGAGAGCATTCCCAGAGCTCTTCAAGTATTTTAGGGCTGCAGGTACAAATTTCTTTGTCAAAACATTGGTGAAAGTTGTGTCTTTTGGACCCTACAAGTTTGAGGGGGTAGGTCTTAAATGACAAATTCACTCTTAGATTCCAGTCTCCCCAAGCTTTGAATCCCCTTTTCTACATTAAATGAAGAGGGATCAGTCATGTCCATTCCACTTATTGTGGGCTATCTATTGATCTATATTTCAGCCAACCAACCCAACAAACTGTTAGAGATTTACTATCTCCCTGTGCTGCAATAATAACTGGAGAATTTCTGCTTTGCTCTCCCCTAATAAATAAATTTGGCCTGAGAGTGTTTCAGTCACCTCCTGCCTGTATTCTCAGAAAGACCAAAGACTGAGTTGCAGGTGTGAGTGCACAGCACTTGTGAGTCCCCAAGGCCCAGGGGATGAAGAATTATACTTCACAATGCTTCAATTTCTCTGCTCTGCCTCTTAGATTTCTCTTCCCCACTAGGTTGTAAATGAGGCTGGCCTGTTTATTTTTACCTGCAGCACATGGCACATGAATAAATATCTTACTCAAGTAATAGATATCCTTAAGAAATGGTTGATGTAGAGGAAAGAGACACGATGGCAGAGTAGAAGGGCCTTGAGCTCACCTCCTCTAATGAGCACACCCAAATCACAACTAACTGCTGAAAACCCATCAGTAAAAAGACTGAAACCTACAAAAAAAGATATGGTACATCCAAAGACATAAAGAAAAAAACCACAAGGAGATGGTAGAGGGACACACTCGTGATATAATCAAATTCTATTCCCCCTAGGTGGGTGGCCAACAAACTGGAGACTATATTGCAGATGTTCTCACACAGAAATGAGAGTTCTGAGCCTCACATCAGGCTCCCCAGCCTGGGGATCTGGCATCAGGAGGAAAAGCCACAGAGCATTTGACTCTGAAGGCCAGTGGGGCTTGATTGCAGGAGCTCCACAGGAATGGGGGAAAGGGAGAACCATTCTTTGAGGGCACACACAAGGTCTTGTGCACACCAGAACCCAGAGCAAAAACAGTGACTTCACAGGAGCTGGAGTCAGACCTACATGAAAGTCTTGGAGGGTCTTCTAGGGGAGGCAGGGGGTGGATGTTGTTAACCCTGGGGACAGGGACACTCGTGGCAGAGGTATCTGGGAGTATTCATTAGGATGAGATCTCCTGGATGTTGTCATTTTGTTACCAACCTGGCCCCACACAACAACATGCAGGCTCCAGTGCTGGTGTGCTTCAGGCCAAGCAACCAACATGGTGGGAACAGAGCCCCACCTATCCAAAACTAGGGTGCTTAAACACTTCCTGAGCCCACAGCAGTCTCTGGATATACCCCTTGAAAGTGTTCTGCCTAGCAGAGAGCCAAGACCCAGCTCCACCCACCAGTGTGAATGCACTGACCCTCCCACCAGGAAGCCTACACAAGCCTCTAGACAGCCTCACACACCAGGGCGCAGACACCAGAAGCAGTAAAAATACAATAATGCAGCCTGCAAAACTGAGTCCACAAACATAGAAACTATCCTAAGACCATCTGGTCCCTGGCCCTTGGGTGATGACATGCAAGTGTACTGCTGGGACACTTACAACATCCCCTACAGAGGACTACTTCTCCAAGGTCTAGACACATAAATAACCTTACACATGCATAAAAATACAAATAGAAATTTAGACAAAATGAGGCCAGAAAGGACTATGTACCAGACAGTGGAACAAGATAAAACCCGAGCAGGACAACTTAGAGAAGTGAAGATAGGCAATCTACTGAGAAAGAGATCAGAGTAATACTCATAAAGATGACCCAAGAATTTGGGAAAAGAATGAATGCACAGAGAAGTTATAAGATGTCTTTAACAAAGAGTTAGAAAATATAAAGAACAAACACAGTAGAAGAATACAATAACTTAAATGAAAACCATACTCAAAGGAATCAGTACCAGAATAAATGAGGCAGTAGAATGGATAAGTGAGTGGGAATACAGAATGGTGGAAATCACTGCCAAAGAACAGAAAAAAGAAAAAAGAATGAAAAGAAATGAGGACAGTTTATGAGACTTCTGGGACAACATCAAATGCACAAATATTCTAATTATAGGGGTTGCGAAAGGAGAAGAGAGAGAGAAAGGGCCTGAGAAAATATTTGAAGAGATAATAGCTAAAATTTTTCCTACCATGGGAAAGGAAACAATCACCCAAGTCAAGGAAGCACAGAGAGTCCTATACAGGATTAAGCCAAGGAGGAACATGCTGAGAAACATAGTAATTAAATTGGCAAAAACTAAAGATAAATAGAAAATATTAAAAACAACAATGGAAAAGCAATAAAATCATTCAGATTTAATGGAGAAATGAAAACATTTACAGAAAAGCAAAAGCTAAAATAATTCAGCACCATCAAACCAGCTTTACAACAAATGCTAAAGGAACTTCTCTAGGCAGAAAAGAAAAGGTCACAACTAGAAAGAAGAAAATTACAAACTGGGAAAGCTCACTGATAAAGGCAAACACACAGTAAAGGTAGGAAATCATCTACACACAAATATGATATCTAAAACAGTAATTGTGAGAGGAGAGTACACATGCAGAATATTTAAAATTCATTTGTAGTTAAGAGATCAGCTATTTATGGGATGAAGTGAGAGAGCGGCATGGACATATATACACTACCAAATGTAAAATAGATAGCTAGTGGGAAGCAGCTGTGTTGCACAGGGAGATCAGCTCAGTGCTTTGTGACCACCTAAAGGGGTGGAAGGGTGGGAGGGAGATGCAAGAGGGAGGGGATATGGGAATATATATATATATATATATATATATATATGTATAGCTGATTAACTTTGTTATACAGCAGAAACTAACACAACATTGTAAAGCAGTAATACTCCAATAAAGATGTTAAAAAAAAAGAAATGGAAAAGAAAAAAAAAAAGGAATGATCTAGAGGAAAAAGAAAAAATCAGTGGGACCAAACTGTAAATTGTACAAACAAAATTTTCTAAATTAGACACCTTATTAAGTCTTAAAAGTATATGTTTCTGTTATAGCTTTTTTTTAACATCTTTATTTCCACATAATCTCTAATGTTATCCTCCACACTTAGGAGGCAATTAAATTTCTTGTCATTCTGCACATTTATTTAGTAATCTAGAACAGCAAATAGCAAAAAGTATTGGTGAAATACATTTCCTCTTAAGAAAGTGTCACTTCTTAGGCACTTTAAATACAAATTACATACAGAGGCTTCACTGACTAGAGATACATTTCTAATTTGAACAGAAAAATTGAGAGGAAAAGAACTCTTCACACAAGTAACTATGCATATCTCATCCACCTATGAAACTAAAAAAAAAAAAGTATTTCATTTTTATAATGATGTTTTATATCCAAACAGAAAATAAAAAGCATCATAAAAGTATAATCCATTAGATGTGCTTAAAACAAAATCATGTTCCAACAAGGCTGCCCATCAGCTTTTACCTTATATTGGGTCCTCAAGCTACTGTGAAGCTAGCATACTAGAGAGAGTATCATTATCCCTGTGAACAAAGTTTGAGAAATACTGTTGCAAAAGCTGTACATTTAGATGTGGTAAACACTTTATCCTTTATATAAATGGGTATTTTATGTAGACTACAAAGAGAAATGTAAATTGTTTTGTTCTCTATATATGTAGGGCTAGGATATCTATTATCATGGTAGCTTAACGCCAAAGACCTGGCTGGCTGTTATATTCTACTTAGAAAAGTACACAATGAACATTTTCAGCAATTGTTCTCTTTGATATTTCAAGCAAATTATACTAAGAAAATACAGTCGAAATTTAAAAACAAAAATGGAAAAACAATAAACAAAATGACAATAAGGAAATATATATCAATAATTACCTTAAATGTAAACTGATTAAATGCTCCAACCAAAACAAACAGAATGGCTGAATGGATAAAGAAACAAGACCCATATATATGCTGTCTACAACAGGCACACTTCAGATCTAGAGAAACATACAGACTGAAAGTGAGGGGATGGAAAAATATATTCCATGCAACTGGAAATCAGAATAAAGCTGGAGTTGCAATATTCAAGGAAGAAAATATACACTTTAAAATAAAGACTATGAGGGCTTCCTTGGTGGTGCAGTGATTGAGAGTCTGCCTACTGATGCAGGGGACACAGGTTCGTGCCCTGGTCTGGGAAGATCCCACATGCCACGGAGCGGCTAGGCCCATAAGCCATGGCCTCTGAGCCTGCGTGTCTGGAGCCTGTGCTCCACAACGGGAGAGGCCACAACAGTGAGAGGCCCACATACCGCAAAAAGAAATAATAATAAAAAAATAAAGACTATGAGACAGAGAAGGATATTACGTAATGATCATGGGGTCAATCCAAGAAGAAGATATAACCATTGTAAATATTTATGCACCCAAGATAGGAACAAATCTATATATAAAGCAAATGCTAAAAGACATAAAAGGAGAAATTGATAGTAACAAAAAAATAGTGGGGGACTTTAACACCACACTTACATAAATGGACAGATCATCAAGACATGAAATCAATAAAGAAAAAAACGACATCAATGACACATTAGACCAGATGTACTTAATTAATATTTATAGAGCATTCCATCCAAAAGCAGCAGAATACACATTTTTTCATGTGCACAAGGACATTCTCCATGATAGATCACATGCTGGGCCACAAAGCAAGCCTTGGTAAGATTAAGAAAATGGAAATCATATCAAGCGTCTTTTCCAAAGACAACACTATGAGATTAGAAATGAACTACAAGAAAAAAAAACTGTAGAAAACACCAACTCGAGAAGGCTACATAATATGCTACTAAATACTCAATGGATCACTGAAGGAGTCAAACAGGGAATCAAAAACTAACTTGAGGCTCTCTTTTCTCCATTGTATATTCTTGCCTCCTTTATCAAATATAAGGTGACTTTATGTGCATGGGTTTATCTCTGGGCTTTCTATCCTGCCCCATTGATCTATGTTTCTGTTTTTGTGCCAGTACCATACTGTCTTGAGTACTGTAATAAGTGGTTTTGAGAAAACTGGAAAGCTACAGGTAAAAGAATGAAATTAGAACACTTCTTAACACAATACACAAAAAGAAACTCAAAATGGATTAAAGACCTAAATATAAGGCCAGACACTATAAATCTCTTAGAGGAAAACACAGGAAGAACACTCTTTGACATAAATCACAGCAAGACCCTTTTTGATGCACCTCCTGAAGAATTGGAAATAAAAACAAAAATGAACAAATGGGACCTAATGAAACTGAAAAGCTTTTGCACAGCACAGGAAATGATAAACAAGATGAAAAGACAAGCCTCGGAATGGGAGAAACTATTTTCAAATGAAGCAACTGACACAGGATTAATCTCCAAAATATACAAGCAGCTCATGCAGATCAATATAAAAAAACAAACAACCCAATCCAAAAATGGGCAGACCTAAATAGACATTTCTCCTAAGAAGATATACAGATTTCCAATAAACACATAAAAGGATGCTCAATATCACTAATCATTAGAGAAATGCAAATCAAAACTACAATGAGGTATCACCTCACACAAGGCAGAATGGTCATCATCAAAAAATCTACAAACAATAAATGCTGGAGAGGGTGTGGAGAAAAGGAACACTCCTGCACTGCTGGTGGGAATGTAACTTGATACAGCTACTATGGAGAACAGTATGGAGGTTCCTTAAGAAACTAAAAACGGAACTACCATACAACCCAGCAATCCCACTACTGGGCATATACCCTGAGAAAACCATAATTCAAAAAGGGTCATGTACCACAATATTCATTGCAGCACTATTTACAATAGCCAGGCTATGGAAGCAACCTAAGTGTCCATCAACAGATGAATGGATAAAGAAGATGTGGCACATATATACAATGTAATATTACTCAGCCATAAAAAGAAACGAAATTGAGTTATTTGTGTTGAGATGGATGGACCTAGAGTCTGTCATACAGAGTAAAGTAAGTCAGAAAGAGAAAAATAAATACCGTATGCTAACACATATATATGGAATTAAAAAAAATAATTATTATTATAGTTCTGATGAACCTAGGGGAAGGACAGTAATAAAGACACAGATGCTGAGAATGGACTTGAAGGGAAGGGCAGGGGTAAGTGTAAGCTGAGATGAAGTGCGAGAGTAGCATTGACATATATACACTACTAAACGTAAAGTAGATAACTAGTGGGAGCAGCTGCATCACATGGGGAGATCAGCTCAGTGCTTTGTGACCACCTAAAGTGGTGGGATAGGGAAGGTGGGAGGGAGATGCAAGAGGGAAGGGATACAGGGATATATGTAATACATTTAGCTGATTCACTTTGTTATACAGCAGAAACTAACACAACATTGTACAGCAATTATACTCCAATAAAGGTGTTAAAAACATACCTAGAGACAAATGAAAATCAAAACATGACAATCCAAAACCTATGGGATACCTCAAAAGCAGTTCTAAGAGGGAAGTTTATAGCAATAAAAACTTACCTCAGGAAACAACAAAAATCTCAAATAAACAACCTAACCTTACATGTAAAGCAACTAGAGAAAGAACAAACAAAACTCAGTTAGTAGAAGGAAAGAAATCATAAGATCAGAGCAGAAATAAATCGAGTAGACCAAGAAAACAACAGAAAATATCAACTAAACTGAAAGCTGGTTCTTTGAAGAGATAAACAAAATTGACAAAACTTTAGCCAGACTCATTAAAAAAAAAAGGGAGAGGGTCAAAATTGATAAAATTAGAAATGAAAAAGGAGAAGTTACTGACACCAGAGAAATAGAATGGGCCATAAAAGTCTACGACAAGCAATTATATGTCACCAAAATGGACAAGCTAGAGGAAATGGTCAAATTTTTACAAAGGTAAAATCTTCTGAGACTGAACCAGGAAGAAATAGAAAAATGAACAGACCGATCACAAGTACTGAAATTTAATCTGTGATTTAAAAACTCCCAACTAACAAAGGTCTGGGACCAAATGGCTTCACAGGTGAATTCTACTAAACATTTAGAGAAGAGTTAACACCTATCCTTTGGAAACTATTTCAAAAAATTTCAGATGGAGGAACACTTCCAAACTGACTCTAAGAGGCCACAATTACCCTGATACCAAAACCAGACAAACATATTATGAAAAAGAAAATTACAGGCCAATATCACTGATGAACATAGATGCAAAAATCCTCAACAAAATACTAGCAAACTGAATCCATCAATACATTAAAAGGACTGTGCACCATGATCAAGTGGAATTTATCTTAGGGATGCAAAGATTTTTCAATATCTGCTAATCAATATGATACAGCGCGTTAACAAAGTGAAGAATAAAAACCATATGATCATCTCAATAGATGCAGAAAATGTTTTCGATAAAATTCAATATCTATTCATGATTAAAAAAAGAATAACCTCCAGAAAGTGGGCATAGAGGGAACATATCTCAACATAATAAAGGCCATATATGACAAGCCCACAGCTCACATCATACTGAATGGTGAAAAATGTAAGAATTTCCTCTAAGATCAGGAACAAGACAAGGATGTCTACCCTTGCCACTTTTATTAAACATAGTTTTGGAACTCCTAGCCACGAGAATCCAAATTGGAAAAGAAGAAGTAAAACTGTCACTGAAGATGACATGATATTATACATAGTGACAGTGGGAGGGTGATGCAAGAGGGAGGAGATATACATATAGCTGATTCACTTTGCTATACAGTAGCAACTAACACAACAATGTAAAGCAATTATACTCCAATAAAGATGTAAAAAAAATATTATTAAAGATGCTACCAGAAAACTCCTAGAGCTCATCAATGAATTTGGTAAAGTTGCAGGATACCAAATTAATACACAGAAATCTGTTGCATTTATATACACTAGCAATGAAAGATCGGAAAGAGAAATTTAAAAAAACAATCCCATTTATCATCACATCAAAAAGAATATGATATCTAGAAATAAAGCTACCCAAGGAGGCAAAAGACCTACACTCCAAAACTATAAAATGCTGATGAAATAGATGACACAGACAGAAAATATACCATGTTTTGGTTTGGAAAAATCAATATTTTTAAAACGATCATACCAAGGCAGTCTACAGGTTCAATGCATTCTCTATCAAATTACCAATGGCATTTTTCGAAGAACTGGAACAAAATAATTTTTAACTTGTAAGGAAAACAAAAGAGCCACAATAGCTAAAGTCATCTTGAGAAAGAAAAATGGAGCTAGAGGAATCGAGTTCCCTGACTTCAGACCATACTACAAAGTTACAGTAATTAAAACAGTATGGGGTGGTGCAGAGGTTGAGAGTCTGCCTGCCAATGCAGGGGACACGGGTTTGTGCCCTGGTCTGGGAAGATCCCACATGTCGCGGAGTGGCTAGACCCATGAGCCATGGCTGCTGAGCCTGAGCGTCTGGAGCCTGTGCTCCACAACGGACAGGAGAGGCCACAACAGTGAGAGACCCGCATACCAAAAAAAACCAAAAAACAAAAAACAAAACAGTATGGCACTGGAACTAAAACAGAAATATAGATCAATGGAGCAAGATAGAAAACCCAGAAGTAAACCTGTGCACCTATGATCAATTAATCTATGACAAAGGAGGAAAATATGGAGAAAAGACAGTCACTTCAATAAGTGGTGCTGGGCAAACTGGAGAGCTACATGTGAAAGAATGAATTTAGAACATTCTCTAACACCATACACAAAATAAACACCAAATGAATTAAAGATCTAAATGTAAGACCAGATACTATAAAACTCTTAGAGGAAAACATATGCAGAACACTTGACATAAATCACAGCAATATATTTTGGAATCATCTCCTATAGTAATGGAAATAAAAACAAAAACAAAGGATTCAAACCTAATTAAACTTAAAATATTTTTCACAACAAAGGAAACCATAAACAAAACAAAAAGACAACCTACAGACTGGGAGAAAAAACTTGCAAACAATGCACCCGAGAAAGATTTCATCTCCAAAATATACAAATAGCTCATACAGCTCAATATAAAAAAAAAAACTCAATTAAAAAATGGGCAGGGCTTCCCTGGTGGTGCAGTGGTTGAGAATCTGCCTGCTAATGCAGGGGACACGGGTTCGAGCCCTGGTCTGGGAGGATCCCACATGCCGCGGAGCAACTGGGCCCGTGAGCCACAACTACTGAGCCTGCGGGTCTGGAGCCTGTGCTCCTCAACAAGAGAGGCCGCGACAGTGAGAGGCCTGCGCACCGCGATGAAGAGTGGTCCCCGCTCACCGCAACCAGAGAAAGCCCTCGCACAGAAACGAAGACCCAACACAGCTGAAACTAAATAAATAAATAAATTTATAAAAAAAAAAAAAAAATGGGCAGAAGTTCTAAGTAGACACTTCTCCAAAGTAGACATGCAGATGGACAAAAGACATATGAAAAGATGTTCAACACTGCTAATTATTAGAGAAATGCAAATCAAAACTTCAATGAGGTATCACCTCACACCGGTCAGAATGGCCATTATCAAAATGTTTACAAATAATGGATGCTGGAGGGGTTGTGGAGATAAAGGAAGCCTCCTGCACCACTGGTGGAAATATAAATTGGTACAGCTACTATGGAGGGCAGTATGGAATTTCCTTTAAAAACTAAAAATAGAGCTACCATATGATCCTGTAATCCGTAATTCAAAAATATACATGTACCCCAGTGTTCCTTGCAACACTATTTACAGTAGCTAAGATGTGGAAGCAACCTAAAATGTCCATCTATGGATGAATGGATAAAGAAGATCTGAGATATATAGATATAGATACACAATAGAATATTACTTAGCCATAAAAAATGATGGAATAATGCCACTTGCAGCAACATGGATGGACCTAGAGATTATCATACTAAGTGAAGTAAGTAAAACAGAGAAAGACAAATGTATGATATCACTTATATCTGGAATCTAAAAATAAATGATGCAAATAAATTTATACACAAAACAGAAACAGACCCAAAGACATAGAAAATAAATTTATGGTTACCAAAATAGAAAGGGGGTGGGGAAAGTGTAAATTAAGAGTTTGGGATTAAAATATACATACACACTATTATATTAAGTAGTTAGCAAACAAGGACCTACTGTATAGCGCAAGGAACTATGCTCAATATTTTATACTAACCTATAAGAAAAATAATCTGAAATATATATATATATGTATATATATACACACATATATATATACATACCTGAATCATCACTTTGCTGTACACCTGAAACTAACACAACATTGTAAATCAACTATACTTCTATTTTTTAAAATTTGACCTGATCCAACTTTATATTCCTTCCACAATTATTCTATACCCTTAATATTCATTCTCAAACATATTTCCCAGAATTCTTCTTGTAGAAGTTAGAAAACTCAAGTGGTTCCTTTGAGAGGTAGCACATAACCTCATCAGTCACATTTTGTACCTCTCCTTTAGGGGTCTGCTGGGACTTGTGTCTAGTCATAGGTGGCAACTGTCTCAGGGGAAGTCATTATTGTTTTCTAAGCAAATGCAAAGATAATATCACAGATGGAGTTGGGAAGGATGTTACCATTGTGGATTTAGAGGCTGCTACCACTTGGTGTTGGAGTACGAGTGCTACTGGAGTTGAGGAGGCCACTTTTGCTCAGGATGAGTAGACCACTTCCACTGGCAAAGAAGACTCATCAATATTTAGGAGCTTTATAACCCCAGATTTTTCAAGGTCATCCTACATGTTTCTATCCCACAACACAGGATCCCATTTTTCCCAATAATTTTCTCACTTTAACAGTAGACACCCTAGGAATCTGGAAGTTCAACTGTCCTCAACATTTAACCAATTACTGCTTGATTTTCAGCCATTTCAGCCCAGACGGGAGAATAGGCTCTCCCTCATGCATACCTACAAACTCTTAGGTCATTGATGCAAGCCTGAGCTGATAATTTGAATCCCTAAGCTCATTCTTTTCTTTTTACCACTTTTTCAGGGACATTAGGAGAAGCCAAACAACATCATTATATGCTTTAGTTTTCCAAAAGTATTTCAAACTATTATATACAGAGTCACTTAATTTCTTTCTTATTATAAGTGGTTATTTAGTAGTATCTAATACACATATTTTGCTTATCTCTATAAGCATTTCATACTCTGGACTATACTGCTCTGTTTACTACTAGAATTAGAGTCATTAGTGTCTATTTTTTAATATAATCAGATTAGAGAGAAAATTCCAAACACATAGAAACCATTCAGAAAACTCATCCTTAAACTTCTGTTCCTTTTGAACCACTCTGGGTACACAAAACTATGTTAGTCATTGTTCTCCTGAAGAGACTAACTAATATCATAGATAGATAAATAGATATATAGATACATAGATAGAAAGATACATGCATACATGCATATATACATAGACACACATACATGCATACATACATATGAAAAAAAGATTTGTTGTAAGTACTGGCTTAAGCAGTCATTGAGGCCCCTAAATCCCACTATTTGCTATCAGAAAACTGGAGAACCAGGTAAGCTGGGGGTATAAAACAGTTAAAATCTGAAGGCCAGAGAATAGGGAAATTGGTGGTGTACTTCTAGTCCCAGGAATAAGGCCTGAGAACAAGGGGTGAATGGTTTAAATCCCAGGGTCCAAATCTTTAAGAACCAGAATAACTGATGTATTAATGAGCATATAGACATCCAGCTCAGTAAAAGAGACAGAAATTTGCACTTTCTTTGCTTTTGCATTTTATTCAGGCTCTCTATTCAGACTGGATGATGCCTGCCCACATTAATGACAGATGATCTCTTTACTCAGTCTACTGAATCAGATGCTAATCCCGTCCAGATATCTTCACAAATACAGCCAGAAAAAAATATTTTACCAGCTAGCTGGACTTCTCTTAGCCCAGTTAAATTGACACATAAAATTAACCATCACAAGTCCACCCCCTTGTGACATATATATATGTTGTATCAAATAATGTTAATCTCCAAATAAAGACAATACTGAGGTTTTAATTCTGTCTAACATGATACATCTATGTTAAATACAACTGAAAACAAACTCCTACCCCAGAAGAGGAAAGACAGTCCTTATTTAGGTTTACTTTTCTTCTTTATATCTCTAACAACTCTATGATATAAATTAAATGATACTTAAATATATGATATTAAGTTAATACATCTCATATTATAAGTTAAGGGAATGATAGAGAATAGAAAACAAAGATATATGTTTAGGGCTTCCCTGGTGGTTCAGTGGTTGAGAGTCCGCCTGCCGAACCAGGGGACACGGGTTCATGCCCCGTTCCGGGAAGATCCCACATGCCACGGAGTGGCTAGGCCCGTGAGCAATGCCTGCTGAGCCTGCGTGTCCAGAGCCTGTGCTCTGCAACGGGAGAGGCCACAACAGTGAGAGGTCCGCATATCGAAAAAAAAAAAAAGATATATGTGTGCATACACACAAACATTCATAACAAAATAAGGAGAAAATATTCATGCCAATTACAGTCCTTATTTCTGTAACTAGTCACGAAGTTGAACCTGGTATTATACTACCCTATTCTAATCCCATTCTGTATTCCTTTTGCCTCAGCAACAACTTCATCTGGTTGGAGAATTTATCTGATTGGTAAACCTTTACTCTTAAAGGGTCTGGTATCATTACCAGTGTTGCTTGCATTGGGTTATTGTAGTTTCCAACTGACCTCAGTGAAAGAGTATGCTAATACTAAAGAAATCCTTATTTTGTATTCCAGACAAACTCTTCATTATCTTCATTGTGGTAGTTGTCCAATTTCCCTTTGGTAGTGACAAAATCCTTGTTTTTTCCAACATTAGCCAGGCTCCTGAGTCTTTTCCAAGGAATCTGTGCACTTCCTTACAAAATACTTGGAAAAAAACCTTACTAAAACAGTATAGCAAGAGTCTCTCATTCTCTATGTCTGATAATCATCAATACCCAACCAGATTTCTCATCCTCCACCATCCACCAGGTGAGTCTGATTAACCAGGCTTGTCTTCAGCAATATTCAGCTAAGTCAGTTTAGCCAGAATCCACATTACCCTTGATGTTTCCTTTTAGTGACTTTCCATCCACTGAACCCCACCAGAATCCTTAGCTGTAAATACCTAATTGTCCATGCTCTATTCAAATTTGAGCCCAGATTTATACTGAGGTCTATTTTCCTGTATTACAACATTTCTGAATAAAAGCTATTTTTTTCTGCTTTAATTATGCCCACTTCTGGTTTATCTTTGATAGTTATGATGTGAATTGGATAGAATCATACTGATTATTGAGACTCTGGACCCCACATCCGGAACCCTAAGTGTACAATTTTGAAAACTTTGTCTTCACTTCTGACTGATTGATCATGTATCCATTGGTTAGTCCATCTGCTACACCATTGACCCAGACAAATATCTATGGTAGCTTGTAGGGAAAGAGTTTGAATGTTAAGATTTGAGGTATAACGTAGAAGGTATATTAGAGTCCCAGACAATGAGAGACTGGCTTAGAGTGCTTGTTGTATGAAGTGATCGGATCCTTTCTTCAGTCTCCCCTTACCTTCCATGTACAGATCAATTTTAAATTTCACCTGGGAATCTCCTAAGGTTGCAAACCAGCAATAAGTGTAAAGATTGTTTATAAACATGAGACTTCTCAGCTGGTTAAAATAAAAAAACCTTCTTAAACTCCTGCTGAAATGTGCTCTAACTGTGTCTGCTTACTTTCCTGTTGGCATAATATTACTAATAATAATTCGGAACATCAATGGCCTTTTGCGGAAACATAATTCCCAAATTGGCTCCTCTAAAATCTTTTCTTTCTCAATACAGGTGTTTATTCTTCCTTCTATTACTGCTTTGGATTGTCCCTCCAGTTCCTTTGATTTCTTTTACACGTCTCCCTTCATACCTCTGCACTCTGCATTTTTCTGTCCAGAAACTTTTTCCTTCCCACTTAAGCTATTCAACTCCCAGTGACTTGACCTGTAGGCCTCCTAATATGAATTGAGGACTCCCAAGGGATTAATGGATCCCCAAAGTAAACACTTATGGCTAAAATAGAAAAAATGACTATTTGGAAACAGAACTTGTTTTTAATCCCTCATATGTGTTCAAAGATATCCAGAGAGCTGCTAGGTGTTTCATCAGTGACTGTCCTAAAATTTAGTTAACAGCTTCCATCAAATTACATATTGGGACAAAAAAAATCTTAACAGTCATGTTTACAAACATTTGTAAACAGGTAATTTTAACTTGTCCACTTCCAGAAACACAATACAGATAAAAATGTAAAGTGGTTACAAACAAGTGAAATTGTATTACTATGTCTTACTGAGTCAGGGCCAAAGTTTTAGAATGAAAGCGCTAAGATATTTATTTGCACCTATATATAAGTTTATGTATGTTTCTCTAAGTGTGTATGTATGTTATATATATGTGACATTTTCTACCTCTGGATAATACTGAATTAATTCATAAAATCTCAAGAGAGTTATCTTCAAATGAAAGATAAAAAACTGATCCTATAAAGTAGGTATTCCAAAAACCCTCAGAAATATAAAAATTAACAATTTTAAGTCTGCTTAACTGGGGTAGCCTTTAAAAAATAAAGCCAATTTTAAAAATTGTTGTCATTTTACCATACACAAAAATAAACTCAAAATGGTTTAAAGACCTAAAGGTAAGGTTGATTACTATAAAACACTTAGAGGAAAATATAGGCAGAACATTATTTGACATAAATCATAGCAAGATCTTTCTTTGACCTATCTCCTAGAGTAATGAAAATAAAAGCAAAAATAAACAAATGGGACCTAAATAAACTTAAAATCTTTTGCACAGCAAAGGAAACCATAAACAAAACGAATAGACAACCCTCAGAATGGGAGAAAATATTTGCAAATGAAGCAACTGATAAGGGATTAATCTCCAAAATATACAAACAACTCATGCAGCTCAATATCAAAAGAACAAACTACCCAATCATAAAATGGGGGGAAGACCTAAATAGACATTTCTCCAAAGAAGACATACAGGTGGCCAACAAACACATGAAAAGATGCTCAGTATCACTAATTAGTAGAGAAATGTAAATCAAACCTATAATTAGGTATCACCTCACACTAGCCAGAATGGCCATCATCAAAAAACCTACAAACATTAAATGCTGGAGAGGGTGTGGAGAAAAGGGAACACTCCTACACTGTTGGTGAGAATGTAAATTGGTACAGCCACTATGGAGAACAGTATGGTGGTTCCTTTAAAAATTAAAAATAGAGCTACCATATGATGCAGCAATTCCACTCCTAGGCATATATCTGGAGGAAACCAGAGTTCAACAGGATACATGCACCCAAATGTTCATTGCAGCACTATTTACAATAGCCAGGATATGGAAGCAAACTAAATGTCCATTGACAGAGGAACGTATAAAGAAGATGTGGTACATTACTGGGCATATATCCTAAGAAAACCATAATTCAAAAAGAGTCATGTACCAAAATGTTCATTGCAGCTCTATTTATAATAGCCAGGACATGGAAGCAACCTAAGTGTCTGTCATCAGATGAATGGATAAAGAAGATGTGGCACATATATACAATGGAATATTACTCAGCCATAAAAAGAAACGAAATTGAGATATTTGTAGTGAGGTGGATGGACTTAGAGTCTGTCATACAGAATGAAGTAAGTCAGAAAGAGAAAAACAAATACTGTATGCTAACACATGTATATGGAATCTAAGAAAGAAAAAAAAAGATCATGAAGAATGTAGGGGTAAGACGGGAATAAAGACACAGACCTACTAGAGAATGGACTTGAGGATATGGGGAGGGGGAAGGGTAAGCTGTGATAAAGTGAGAGAGTGGCATGGACATATATACACTACCAAACGTAAAATAGATAGCTAGTGGGAAGCAGCCGCATAGCACAGGGAGATCAGCTCGGTGCTTTGTGACCACCTAGAGGGGTGGGATAGGGAGGGTGGGAGGGAGGGAGATGCAAGAGGGAAGAGATAGGGGAACATATGTATATGTATAACTGATTCATTTTGTTATAAAGCAGAAACTAACAAACCATTGTAAAGCAATTATACTGCAATAAAGATGTTTAAAAAAAAAGATGTGGTACATATATATCAATACAATGGAATATTACTCAGTCATAAAAAGGAAAAAAATAGTGTCATGTGCAGAGAAATGGATGGGCCTGGAGATTGTCATACAGAGTGAAGTAAGTCAGAAAAAGAAAAACAAATGTCATATAATATTGCTTATATGTACAATCTAGAAAAATGTCACAGGTGAACTTATTTGCAAAGAAGAAATAGAGTCACAGATGTAGAAAACAAACATGGTTATGAAGGGGGTAGGGGGTTGGGATGAATTGGGAGATTGGGATTGAAATATGTACACTATTACATATGAAATAGATAACTAATGAAAACCTACTGTATAGCACTCTACTCAGTGCTCTGTGGTGACCTAAATCGGAAGGAAATTTTAAAAAGAGAGGATATATGTATATGTATAACTGATTTACTTTGCTGCACAGCAGAAACTAACTCTACATTGTAAAGTGACTATACTCCAATAAAATTAACTTTTAAAAATGCAAAAAAAGAATAAAATAAAAATGGTTGTTATCTAGAAACAGACATGCCTTCAGAGTTGTCAGAATTAAATATAATACAAGCATAAATTTTTAAACCTAAGTTTAGTAGTCATGCAAGCTTATGTTGTCTCTACTAGATGTTTAAGACAATAAACTATCTATGAAATGTCAAGTAAATCTATAAAATTATGAAATTATATAAATTTGCAGTAGAATGAGAGTGTGTGGTAGTCAATGAAAACATGCTGAATTCCTAGTTTTTTTTTCTGTAAAAAGAAAGATGGATAATGGTTAAAATTTTAATCAATAGGTTGGACAGGAAGATGGTGGAAGAGTAAGATGCGGAGATCACCTTCCTCCCCACAGATGCACCAGAAATACATCTACACGTGGAACAACTCCTACAGAAGACCTACTGAACACTGGCAGAAGACCTCAGACCTCCCAAAAGGCACGTACCTGGGTAGGGCAAAAGAATAAACAGAGACAAAAGGATAGGGACAGGACCTGCACCAGTGGGAGGGAGCTGTGGAGGAGGAAAGGTTTCCACACACTGGGAAGCCCCTTCACGGGCGGAGACTGCGGGTGGCGGAGGAGGAAAGCATCGGAGTCGGGGAGGAGAACACAGCAACAGGGGTGCGGAGGGCAAAGCGGAGAGATTCCCGCACAGAGGACTGTGCACAGAGGTGCCGACCAGCACTCACCAGCCTGAGAGGCTTGTCTGCTCAACCACCAGGGCGGGTGGGACTGGGAGCTGAGGCTCTGGCTTTGGTTGGAGCACAGGGAGAGGACTGGGGTTGGCGGCGTGAACACAGTCTTCAGGGGGTTAGTGTACCATGGCTAGCCAGGAGGGAGTCCATGGAAAAGTCTGGACCTGCCGAAGAAGCACGAGACTTTTTCTTCCCTCTTTGTTTCCTGGTGCGCGAGGAGAGGGGATTAAGAGCGCTGCTTAAAGGAGCTCCAGAGACGGGCACGAGCCACGGCTAACAGTGTGAACCCCAGAGATGGGTATGACACGCTAAGGCTGCTGCTGCCACCATCAAGAAACCTGTGTGCGAGCACAGGTCACTATCCACACCTCCCTTCTGGGGAGCCTGTGCAGCCCGCCACTGCCAGGGTCCCGGGATCCAGGGACAACTTCCCCAGGAGAACGCAGCATGGCATGCCTCAGGCTGGTGCAAAGTCACGCCGGCCTCTGCCACCAGAGGCTCGCCCTGCATTCCGTACCCCTCCCTCCCCCCGGCCTGAGTGAGCCAGAGTCCCCAAAGCAGCTGCTCCTTTAACCCCGTCCTGTCTGAGAGAAGAACAGATGACCTCCGGCGACCTACACACAGAGGCAGGGCCAAATCCAAAGCTGAGCCCCGGGAGCTGTGAGAACAAAGAAGAGAAAGGGAAATCTCTCACAGCAGCCTCAGAAGCAGCGGATTAAATCTACACAATCAACTTGATGCACTCTGCATCTGTGGAATACCTGAATAGACAAAGAATCATCCCAAATTGAGGAGGTGGACTTTGAGAGCAAGATTTATGAATTTTTCCCCTTTTCCTCTTTTTTGTGAGTGTGTATGTGTATGCTTCTGTGTGAGGTTTAGTCTGTATACCTTTGCTTCCACCATTTGTCCTAGGGTTCTATCCATCCGTTTTTTGTTGTTGTTGCTGTTGTTTTTAAAACAATTCTTATCCTTAATAATTACTTTTTATTTTAATAATTTTATTATATTTTATCTTATTTTACTTTATTTTATCTTCTTTCTTTCTTTCTTTCCTTCCTTCCCTCCTTCCTTCCTTCCTCCCTCGCCCCGCTCCCTCCTCCCTTCTTTCTTTCTCTTTCTCTCTCTCTTTCTTTCTTTCTATCTACCTTCCTTCCTTTCTTTCTTTCTTTCTTTCCTCTTTCTTTCTTTCTTTCTTTCTTTCTTTCTTTCTTTCTTTCTCTCTTTCTTTCTTTCTACTTTTTCTCCCTTTTATTCTGAGCCATGTGGATGAAGCGTTCTTGTTGCGGCAGCCAGGAGTCAGTGCTGTGCCTCAGAGGTGGGAGAGCCAACTTGAGGACACTAGTCCACAAGAGACCTCCCAGCTCCACATAATATCAAATGGTGAAAATCTCCCAGATATCTCCATCTCAACACAAGAACCCAGCTTCACTCAATCACCAGCAAGCTACAGTGCTGGACACCCTATGCCAAACAACTAGAAAGAGAGGAACACAACACCACTCATTAGAAGAGAGGCTGCCTAAAATCATAATAAGTCCACAGACACCCCAAAACACATCACTAGACGTGGACCTGCCAACCAGAAATATAAGATCCTGCCTCATCCACCAGAACACAGGCACTAGTCCTCTCCACCAGGAAGCCTACACAACCTACTGAACAAACATTAGCCACTGGGGACAGACATCAAAAACAACGGGAACTACGAACTTGCAGCTTGCAAAAAGGAGACCCCAAACACAGTAAGATAAGCAAAATGAGAAGACAGAAAAACACACAGCAGATGAAGGAGCAAGATAAAAACCCACCAGACCTAACAAATAAAGAATAAATAAGCAGTCTACCTGAAAAAGAATTCAGAATAATGATAGTAAAGATGATCCAAATTCTTGAAAATAGAATAGACAAAATGCAAGAAACATTTAACAAGGACCTAGAAAAACTAAAGAGGAAAAAAGCAATGATGAACAACACAATAAATGAAATTAAAAATACTCTAGAAGGGATCAATAGCAGAATAACTGAGGCAGAAGAACAGATAAGTGACCTGGAAGATAAAATAGTGGAAGTAACTACTGCAGAGAAGAATAAAGAAAAAAGAATGAAAAGAACTGAGGACAGTCTCAGAGACCTCTGGGACAACATGAAACGCACCAACATTCGAATTATAGCAGTTCCAGAAGAAGAAGAGAAAAAGAAAGGGACAGAAAATATTTGAAGAGATTATAGTTGAAAACTTCCTTAATATGGGAAAGGAAATAGTTAATCAAGTCCAGGAAGCACAGAGAGGCCCATACAGGGTAAATCCAAGGAGAAATACAGCAAGACACATATTAATCAAACTGTCAAAAATTAAATATAAAGAAAACATATTAAAAGCAGCAAGGGAAAAACAACAAATAACCCACAAGAAAATCCCCATAAGGTTAACAGCTGATCTTTCAGCAGGAACTCTGCAGGCCAGAAGGGAGTGGCAGGACATATTGAAAGTGATGAAGGAGAAAAACCTGCAACCAAGATTACTCTACCCAGCAAGGATCTCATTCAGATTTGATGGAGAAATTAAAACCTTTACAGACAAGCAAAACCTGAGAGAGTTCAGCACCACCTAACCAGCTTTACAACAAATGCAAAAGGAACTTCTCTGGACAAGAAACACAAGAGTAGGAAAACACCTATAATAACAAATCCATAACAATTAAGAAAATGGGAATAGGAACATACATATCGATAATTACCTTAAAAGTAAATGGATTAAATGCTCCCACCAAAAGACACAGATTAGCTGAATGGATATAAAAACAAGACCCATATATATGCTGTGTACAACAGACCCACTTCAGACCTAGAGACACATACAGACTGAAAGTGAGGGAATGGAAAAAAGATATTCCATGCAAATGGAAACCAAAAGAAAGCTGGAGTAGCAATTCTCAAATCAGACAAAATAGACTTTAAAATAAAGACTATTAGAAGAGACACAGAAGAAAACTACATAATGATCAAGGGATCAATCCAAGGGGAAGATGTAACAATTGTAAATATTTATGCACCCAAAATAGGAGCAATTCATTACATAAGGCAAATACTAAAAACCATACAAGGGGAAATCGACAGTAAAACATTCATAGTAGGGGACCTTCACACCCCACTTTCACCCATGGACAGATCATCCAAAATGAAAATAAATAAGGAAATGCAAGGTTTAAATGATGCATTAAACAAGATAGACTTAATTGATATTTCTAGGACATTCTGTCCAAAAACAACAGAATACACATTTTTCTCAAGTATTCATGGAACATTCTCCAGGATAGATCATATCTTGGGTCACAAATTGAGTCTTGGTATATTTAAGAAAATTGAAATTGTATCAAGTATCTTTTCCGACCACAACGCCATGAGACTAGATATCAATTACAGGAAAAGATCTGTAAAAAATACAAACACGTGGAGGCTAAACAATACACTACTTAATAACAAAGTGATCACTGAAGAAATCAAAGAGGAAATCAAAAAATACCTAGAAACAAATGACAATGGAGACCAGATGACCCAAAACCTATGGGATGCAGCAAAAGCAGTTCTAAGAGGGAAGTTTATAGCAATACAATCTTACCTTAAAAAACAGGAAACATCTCGAATAAACAACCTAACCTTGCACCTAATGCAATTAGAGCAAGAAGAACCAAAAAACCCCAAAGGTAATACAAGGAAATAAATCAAAAATTTCAGATCAGACATAAAAGAATAAGAAATGAAGGAAACGATGGCAAAGATCAATAAAACTAAATGCTGGTTATTTGAGAAGATAAACAAAATAGATAAACCATTAGCCAGAGTCATCAAGAAAAAAAGGGAGAAGACTCAAATCAATAGAATTAGATTTGAAAAAGGAGAAGTAACAACTGACACTGCAGAAATACAAAAGATCATGAGAGATTACTACGAGCAACTCTATGCTAATAAAATTGACAACCTGGAAGAAATGGACAAATTCTTAGAAATGCACAACCTGCCAAGACTGAATCAGGAAGAAATAGAAAATATGAACAGACCAATCAAAGGACTGAAATTGAAACTGTGATTAAAAATCTTCCAACGAACAAAAGCCCAGGACCAGATGGCTTCACAGGCAAATTCTATCAAACATTTAGAGAAGAGCTAACACCTATCCTTCTCAAACTCTTCCAAAATATAACAGAGGGCGGAACACTCAAAATCTCATTCTATGAGGCCACCATCACCCTGATACCAAAACTAGACAAAGATGTCACAAAGAAAGAAAACTATAGGTCTATATCACTGATGAACATAGATGCAAACATCCTCAATAAAATACTAGCAAACAGAATCCCACAGCACATTAAAAGGATCATACAACATGATCAAGTGGGGTTTATTCCAGGAATGCAAGGATTCTTCAATATATGCAAATCAATCAACGTGATACACCATATTAACAAATTGAAGGAGAAAAATCATATGATCATCTCCATAGATGCAGAGAAAGCTTTTGACAAAATTCAACACCCATTTATGATAAAAACCCTGCAGAAAGTAGGCATAGAGAGAACTTTCCTCAACATAATAAAGGCCATATATGACAAACCCACAGCCAACATCGTCCTCAATGGTGAAAAACTGAAAACATTTCCACTAAGATCAGGAACAAGACAAGGTTGCCCACCCTCACCACTCGTATTCAACATAGTTTTGAAGTTTCAGCCACAGCAATCAGAGAAGAGAAGGAAATAAAAGGAATCCAAAATGGAAAAGAAGAAGTAAATGTGTCACTGTTTGCAGATGATATGATACTATACATAGGAAATCCTAAAGATGCTACCAGAAAACTACTAGAGCTAATCAATAAATTTGGTAAAGTGGCAGGATACAAAATCAATGCACAGAAATCTCTGGCATTCCTATACACTAATGATGAAATATCTGAAAGTGAAATCAAGAAAACACTCCCATTTACCATTGCAACAAAAAGAATAAAACATCCAAGAATAAACCTACCTAAGGAGACAAAATACCTGTATGCAGAAAATTATAAGACGCTGATGAAAGAAATTTAAGATGATACAAATAGATGGAGAGATATACCATGTTCTTGGATTGGAAGAATCAACAGTGTGAAAATGACTTTACTACCCAAAGCAATCTACAGATTCAATGCAATCCCTATCAAACTACCACTGGCATTTTTCACAGAACTAGAACAAAAAATTTCACAATTTGTATGGAAACACAAAAGTCTCCAATTAGTCAAAGCAATCTTGAGAACGAAAAACGGAGCTGGAGGAATCAGGCTTCCTGCCTTCAGACTATCCTACAAAGCTTCAGTAATCTAGACAGTATGGTACTGGCACAAAAACAGAAATATAAATCAATGGAACAGGATAGAAAGCCCAGAGATAAACCCACACACATATGGTCACCTTATCTTTGATAAAGAAGGCAAGAATATACAGTGAAGAAAAGACACCCTCTTCAATAAGTGGTGCTGGGAAAACTGGACAGGTACATGTAATAGTATGAGATTAGATCTCTCCATAACACCAAACACAAAAATAAGCTCAAAATGGATTAAAGACCTAAATGTAAGGCTAGAAACTATCAAACTCTTAGAGGAAAACATAGGCATAACACTGTATGACATAAATCACAGCAAGATCCTTTTTGACCCACCTCCTAGAGAAATGGAAATAAAAACAAAAATAAACAAATGGGACCTAATGAAACTTAAAAGCTTTTGCATATCAAAAGAAACCATAAACAATACGAAAAGACAACCCTCAGAATGGGAGAAAATATTTGCAAATGAAGCAACTGAGAAAGGTTTAATCTCCAAAAATTAATAAGCAGCTCATGCAGCTCAATAACAAAAAAACAAACAGCCCAATCCAAAAATGGGCAGAAGACCTCAATAGACATTTCTCCAAAGAAGATATACAGACTGCCAACAAACACATGAAAGAATGCTCCACATCATTAATCATTAGAGAAATGCAAATCAAAACTACAATGAGATATCATCTCACACCAGTCAGAATGGCCATCATCAAAAAATCTAGAAACAATAAATGCTGGAGAGGGTGTGGAGAAAAGGAACACTCCTGCACTGCTGGTGGGAATGTGAATTGGTACAGCTACTATGGAGAACATTATGGAGGTTCCTTAAAAAACTACAAATAGAACTACCATATGACCCAGCAATCCCACTACTGGGCATATACCCTGAGAAAACCATAATTCAAAAAGAGTCATGTACCAAAATATTCATTGCAGCTCTATTTACAATAGCCCAGAGATGGAAACAACCTATGTGTCCGTCATTGGATGAATGGATAAAGAAGATATAGCACATATATACAATGTAGTAGTACTCAGCCATAAAAAGAAATGAAATTGAGCTATTTGTAATGAGGTGGATGGACCTAGAGTCTGTCATACAGAGTTACGTAAGTCATAAAGAGAAAGACAGATACCATATGCTAACACATATATGTGGAATTTCAGGGAAAAAAATGTCATGAAGGACCTAGGTGTAAGACAGGAATAAAGACCCAGACTTACTAGAGAATGGAGTTGAGGATAGGTGGGGGGGAAGGGTAAGCTGTGACAAAGCGAGAGAGTGGCATGGACATATATGCAGTACCAAATGTAAAATAGATAACTAGTGGGAAGCAGCTTCATAGCACAGGTAGATCAGCTCAGTGCTTTGTGACCTCCTAGAGTGGTGGGATAGGGAGGGTGGGAGGGAGGGAGATGCAAGAGGGAAGAGATATGGGAACATATGTATATGTATAACTGATTCACTTTGTTATAAAGCAGAATCTAACACACCATTGTAAAGCAATTATACTCTAATAAAGATATAAAAAAATTTTAATCAGTATTTGTAGATGAGTATGGTAAGAATGGTAAAGGAAAATGGATGGTACCTCTGGTAAGATAAAAATAAAACCTCAGTATGCTAAGAAACATACATTTTTGATAAGGAAAGATAGAAAGGATGTGTTTTTGTTAAAAGTAGAATAGAGTAAATTTGCACTTATCCCGAATGATTAGTTGTTCCTGAATGAGAAAAAGGAAAAACAATAATAAATAAAAAACTAAACGGATATTTAAAAATAAAAAAATAAGTTTTAGAACATTTTTGGGGAAGAACTCTTGAAACAGAAATGTTATCTTGTTTGGTCAGATTTGGCAAAGATTGGATTAATTTATTTATAAGGGTTTTTTTTTAATAGCCTTAGGGTAAATAGTGTACTAATTCAAATCTAGAACTTGGTTCTCTACTAAACTACAAACGTTTCTTAGATTAATAGTCTACTATTAATAAGAAAGAGTAAAAATGCTTTCCTTTACATTTAAATATTCCGCTTAGGAAACTGAGACTTTGTTTCTGTAAATATTGTCCTATGCTTCATGTTTTCTTTATCAAGGCTTTGATTGCTTAAGAAAACAGTATTGTCAACATTAAAAGAGCTAGTCTTTTATAACTATGTAACTTTTGTATTTGCCTTTGAAATCTTTTAAATATAACTTTGCTTAAATAGATAACTAAGAATTTTTTTACAGTGATCCTATTCAAGTGTTTGATTTTCGGCAACTCCCTCCCCCCCAAAAAAATGAAAATGCAATTTTTTTGAGCTCAAAGTAACATTGAGATTTCCCAGAGAGTCCCTGAAAAATCTCAAAGGATTTGTCTCTCCATTATAAAAGGGAGATGCTAAACTAATTAAATTTATTTTCATATAAAATATGCAGTACTGTCAAATAAGAAGTGATGATAAACCTTTGTTGACTGTGTGTGTGTGGATATATTTTACTAATATATATATTGCAGAAATTACATGAAGTTCATAGAAGTTTGTCAATATGCTCATTGCTTCCACTGCTGAGGGCCCCCTTTGATAAGCATTCACTCAGGAAACACATATCTTCTTTTTTTCTTTTAATTTTTTTTGTCCATTGAGAAAAGTCCATTCAAATACCTCTCCACAATTTTATTGTCATCAATTTTCCAATCATGTTTCTTTCAAGTCCTTGACCATCAACCCAAAGTATTGGCCACAACCCATGAATTAGTATATAAGCCACTTCTGTCCATTTTTCCCTCAAAACAAAGTATACAGCCATGCGAACTGCTCAAATTTCTGCCCACTGAGATGACTGCCCTTTACCCCTGTCTTACAAAATGTCCATAGAAGCACTGTGGTATTCCAGCCCTCTACTCTTGAGTGGTGAAACTATGTCATAAAGACCCATAATTAAGCCAGACCTGCATTTCTTCTTCCTTTGTCAACAGATCAAAGGGTTTTCTCCATAAGTTCTCTCTCCCAACTACCGGTTATACCTTTAAAGTGTGCCCAAGTCCTGTCACGTATATACCACTTTTATTTCCAGATGCAGTACTTCAGTGCCCTCTCAACTATATGATTTATTGGGTCAGTTACACCCAGTTCATACTGGTCAGTTCTTGTCACATAGTAACTTTGTGGCCCATGGTCAAGTAATCAGTCTCTGGTAGGCTCACATGCAACCGAGAATTTTTTTCTCAAAAGCATAGTAGATATATGCAGATAATAGCAGGACTTTGTTCCAAATTTCTAACCACCTGACCTGTGATTCACCTATCAGGGCTGACAAAAGCTGCAAAAAATTTTACCTGCCAATTAAATTTTTAGAACCATTGTTTGTTGGAATATATGGCACAAGTAAAAAGCAGCTTGCACAAAAGTCTGGACCTCTTGCAGACCCTTCTCTTTCTCTGGCCCCCACTTAAATCTAGCAGCTTTTCAAGTCACTACATAAATGGATGTAAATCACACATCTAAATGCAGAATATGTCTCCTTGAAAATCCAAAGAGGCCTGCAGAACATTGCTCCTTTTACCTGGTTGCCAGGTGCAAAATCTTATCCTTCACCTTAAAAGGGATACCTGGACAATCCCCACACCAGTGGACCTGTCGAAATTTTACCAAGGTAAAAGTCCTGAATTTTAATTGTGTATGGAATAAACCCTCTCTAATCACTACTAACTGATCAAGGATTTATTGGTGAGTCCAACTACTAAACCATTGCTCTAGAAATGTTCTTTGAAGCTGGTAGGAGCATACTGTGATTCTTAAGATTTTGGAAATGCTCTTGAACATGAATTAATGTCCTAGACAAACAGAGATTGGGTTAGAGTCCTAGGTTTCACAGATACAAAAATGTTACATGCCACAGAAATAATTTTATTTATCAAATCAACTGTCATTAGAATTATAGCAATGGACATTTTAAGTTATTTGTCATTCACACAGAGATTGTTTGACTTTGATATTTTTCTGAAAGTAATTACAATCAGCTATAGTCAAGAATGCTCCATGCTGGCATTATGGTAATAAGTTTGAGACCTTGCTTCTAGACTGAGTAAAATTTTACAAAATAAATGAATAAGCTGATGAATCCATAAAACTGCTAACCCAAGATCTAACAAAATAAGAAATAATTACCTGGATCTGAAAGAACTGATGAGAACCGCTGTAATTTTTGATGAATTTGTTGGAAACATTGCTGGGTTTTAATATTTGTTTTCAAGATGAAAGGAAATCATTTTCTTTTAAGCTATGTGTACCTTACAGCAATTTGGTTAAGTGTACTTTTGTGAACAAAAATGTCATAATTACTTTTTCTTCCTACTTGATCTTCCAGAATTTTAAAACACGTAGTGTGTATTCTTACTTTTATGTAAAGAGAATTATTTACATAAGTTAAATAAGAATGTGTTCTCTTTGTAACAGGATATGATTGGAAACATTGATTATATTGCCAAGGCTTTAATGTCACTATGATATTAATGTGCATTTAATCAAATATGACCAGACAGCCTTACAAAAACTTAAGTCAACTTTAAGAAGCTAATATGCATAAATCCCCCTATGGAAAAACCTATCTTTTAGGGCTTCCCACCTTACAGGCAGAAAGGAAGTTCACATTTTTCTGGCATGCCCAGGAATCTCAGAATATTTTGGGGATCCCTAGAAGAGAGGAAACCAAATATATAGGTTTTACAAACAAAATCTAGCGTTAAGTTTTTTTGTTTGGTTTTCTAGCAGGGAGATGCTTTGAAAAGTCCAATCCCAGATTCCTTATGAATAGTTCCAGCAAAGCAAATTCAAGAGATCTATGTGGTCAGTCATTCTTGCTGTGCTTATGTAAAAAATCACACCTAGTATAATGGGTCTAGATTTATTTTGTATACAAATTAGTTTTACTTTGATTACCTCTGATTAAATGGTGCTGAGTGTAGAGAGAAAAATTATGTTTCAATGGAAAATTGTAATTTACCCTTTTGGATTTCACATTGCAAAATTTTCCCATCTGTACCAAAGCCTGCTTTTTTCTTCTTTCTTCCAAAACCTGGCTATAACTCTTCAAAGTAGTATTTCTATGTTTTCTGTCTTTTGCCTAGAGAACTAAAATTGCTCTTTTAATAAAATCTGCAAGCAGAAGCTGATATAATATAAACACAAAGGAATTCAGCACAACAAATTATATATGAGCAAACTTTGTATCTGCTGCTGCATGTGTCCCTCAAATAGTTCACTGGAAAACCCAATATCAACACCACAGACATTTGAACTAGGAAAACCAATGGATTATCACTGCTGTCCACAACCAATATATAAAAATGCTTTAAACCCTTATTAAGGTATCCTGATTTCTCAAATCATAAACTAGGTTTTTAACATTAATCTTTGTTTTCTTTTATTTTCATAGAAACCCCCCTCATTAAATGTCAAATGGCTAGCACCATAAATCATACCTTCTACTACCAAGTCTTAGCATATCATTAAAAAAAATCTGATTATAACAGGAAATCAAGATGGCAGAGTAGAGGGACATGGAGCTCACTTCCTCCCACAAATACTTCAAAAATACATCTATATATGGAACAATTCTCACAGAATATCTACTGAAAGCTTGCAGAAGATCTCACACAACCAATGCTGCAAGAAAGATTCCCACATAACCTGGTAGGACAAAGGGAAAAAGGAGAAGAAGAGCAATCAGGATGGGACATGTTTCCTTGGGAGGGAGCTGTGAAAGAGGAAAGTTTCCTTCACCATGGGAACCTCCTTCACTGGCTAGGAGGTCTGCTGGGACAGATAGGGAGCTTCAGAAGCTGGAGAGGAGAGCGTGGGATCAGCCTGTGGCCCCACAGGGTAGAAAGAAACCAGCTAGTCCTGACCACATCACCACACTTCCCAGCCTGAGATGTGTGCCTGCTGAGGTGTGCAGTGACTAGGTGCTGAAACTCAGGCTTCAGTGAGCAGACCTGGGGTGAGGACTTTATTTCATCATGTGGAGACAACCCAAAGGGTCTGGAGTATGGCTCCAGCTGCAACTGGGGGCCTGCACAGGAGGGAGAAGATGCTCAACATAGGAGTGGGCAAGATAGGAAAGGAGAGGTGTGGGTCCACCATAGCAGACTTGTCAGTGTGCTCAGAGTGGAGCATGGATCCAGCCACCAAGTGTTCTGTGAACTTCATGGGTGCACACACGCACAGGTGGGGCTGAAATCTGAGCCAATCTCCAGCAACCCCACTGTGGTGCTGGGCTGCAGCTCAGGCAGATTCTCCCTCTGGTGAATTTTGGGACCAGGAACAAGCATGAGTGCCTCAGGGAAAACTGAGCAGATTATATGCAGGTTCAGGAGACACAGCTCCCATGAATTTACACATTGGAAGTTTTGCAAGCATGCATGTCCATCTAAGGGACCTCTGAGCCAATAATCAGAGCCCACAGGCAGAGGCAGCCACCAAGGGCAGTGCCAGCAACAGTGACGTTTGTGGGTATGCACTCCAGGTGACAGATGGCATCATAACATTACACATCCCCGTGGACAACTCCTGGGGAAGAACAAGCACAGCTCCATACCCAATGGGAGTGGTGCAGTCCTGCTTACCTCACACTGCAGCTTAGAAACAGATTTTGGGGCTTCTACTCCAACAACTGGGGAGTAGACCCTGCCCCACACAAGGCTGTGACAATCACAGAAAAAAGAAGCAGCCCCACCCAACATCCAGTGTAGACATTGGTCACCACAACACCAAATACACCCATTATCAAGGGGACAAGGGAAGTACACCCCAAGGAAAGACATGGCAAACATCCATACAAAAAAGGGCCATCCTACCAAAAGTACCAGACTCAAGCAGGCTACACAGGGGCACTCTCACATAAAAACAGCCCTTCAAGACCACAGTAGATAACTGTTTTTCCTAAACTCATAGAGTCAGAGAAATAAAAGAAAAATGAAAAAGCAGAGGAACTACTCCCAATTAAAAGAACAAGAGAAATCAGCTAAAAGAAAAAACAGATGGACCTCTTCAACCTACCAGAACCCAAGTTCAAACAGGAGGTAATAAAAATGCTGAAGGAATTAAGAAAAGCTATAAATAGAAATGTGGATCACTGTAGCAAGGAATTAGGAACAATAAAGAAGAGCCAATCAAAATTAGACAACTCAGTTTCCAAGAAGAAAACTGAGCTAAAGGCAATAAGTAGCAAACTAAATAACACAGAGGAATGAATAGTGACCTGGAAGATAGAATAAGAGAAATCACCCAATCAGAACATCACACACAAAGACAAATTTTAAAAAATGAAAGCAATATACGAGACCTATAAGATAATATAAAGTGTGCTAATCTACACACAATAGGAATCCCAGAAGGAGAAGAAAGAGAAAAGGGTATCAAAAAATCATTTGAAGAAATTATGACTGAAAACTTCCCAAACCTAAAGAAGGAAACAGATATCCAGGCACAGAAAATACAGAGGGTTCCAAACAGGATAAATCCAAACAGACCTACTCCAAGATATACAGAATTAAAATGGCAAAATTAAAGAGAGGATTCTAAAGGCATCAAGAAAAAAAAACCAAAAAAAGTCAGTTACAAAAGAACCCTGTTAAGGCTATAGCTGATTTCGCTCTATAAACTCTACTGGCCAGAAGAGAGTAGCAAGATATATTCAAAGCCCTGAAAGAGAAAAACCTGTAACCTAGGATAGTCTACCCAGCAAGATTACCATTTAGAATAGAAGGAGAGATGAAGAATTTCTCAGAGAAGCAAAAACTAAAATAATACATTAATACTAAACCTATCTTAAAAGAAATATTGAATGGTTTTCTCTAAATAGAAAAGAAGCAAAAATCTACAGGAAAGAGGAATGTAATTATATATAATCAATTAAACAAGCCAGTACATTGATTTAAAAAAATAATCAAAAATTATGTGAAAGCAATTATAACTACAATCAACAGCAAAAAGGCAAACATGAAGATGTAAAACAGGATATCAAAATTACAAAATGTGGAGGAGAGGAATAAGAAAATGTGGATCTTTAGAATGTGTTTGAACTTATATGACTTCCAGACTAAAGCAAGTAGATATAGATACAGGTTAACATACTTGAAAACCAGGGAAACTACAAATCAAAAATATACAATAGATTCACAAAAACCAAAAAGAAAAGAAACCTAGAATGATGAAAAAGAAAATCATCACAACACAAAGAGAAGAAAGGAACAAAGAAAAAATAAAGAATCAACTGGAAGACAAGGTTTAAAATGGCAATGAATGCCTACTTATCAATAATTACTTTAACTGTCAGTGTACTAAATACTCAGATCAAAAGACATAGTGTGGCAGATTGGATAATAAAAAGAGAATCTACAATATGCTGCCTACAGGAGATTCACTTTAGGGTAAAAGACACTTACAGATTGAAAGTAAGTGTTTGAAAAAAGATATTTCATGCAAATGGAAATTACAAAAAAGTGGGGATAGCAATACTCATTCAGACAAAATAGACTTTAAAACAAAGGCTAAAGAAGGATGCTATATCACAATAAAAGGGTCAGTAAAAGAAGAGGATGTCACCCTTGTTAACATATATACACCCAATATAGGAGCACCTAAATATATATAACAAATACTAACAGACATAAAGGGAGAAATTGATGTGAATACAATAATAGTAACAAATTCTATCAACCCACTGACATCAGTGGATAGATCATCAAAACAGAAAGTTAATTAGACAACAGAGATACTAGATGACACAATAAAACAGTTGAACTTAATTTATATCTATAGTGCACTACATCCAAAAAATAAAAACAAACAGAATACATATTCTTTTCAAGCACACATGGAATATTCTCTGTGATAAACCACATACTAGTTCAAAAAACAAGCCTCAACAAATATAAGAGGATAGAAATTATTTCAAGCATTTTTTTCTGACCACAATGACATTAAACTAGAAATCAACCACAGAAAGAGAAAAGAGGAAAAAAACAATTACATGGAAACCAAAAAACATGCTACTAAAAGACAATGTGTCAATGATGAAATCAAAGAGACAAGTTAAAAAATACCTAAAGGCAAATGAAAAGGAAAACACAACCATAGAAAATCTATGGGATGCAGAGAAAGCATTTCTAAGAGTGAAGTTCATAGCAATATAGGTCTTCCTCAAGAAACAAGAAAAATCTCAAATAAAAAATTTAACCTACCATCTAAAAGAATTAGAAAAAGAACAACAATCAAAACCCAAAATCAGAAGAAGGGAGAAAATAATAAAGATTGGAAATAAGAGAAACAGACATTAAAAACAATAGAAAAAATCAATCAAACTAAGAGTTAGTATTTGTTTTTCTCTTTCTGACTTACTTCACTCTGTATGACAGTCTCAAAGCAATTATACTCCAATAAAGATGTTTAAAGAAAAAACTAAGAGCTGTTTATTGAAAGAATAATCAAAATTGACAAACTTCTGGGCAGGTTCACCAAGAAGAAAAGAGAGAGGACCAAAATAAACAAAATAAGAAAATAAAGAGAAGAAATAAAAATCGATATTGCAGAACTACAAAACACCATAGGAAAATCTTATGAAGTGTTAAATGCAAACAAAACGGACAACCTACAAGAAATGGACAAGATTCTAGAAACAGCCTGCTGAATCTAAATCAAGAAGAAACATGATTTGAACAAACTGATCACTAGATGTGAAATGGAATCTGTAGAAAAACAAACAAACAAAACTACTGCAAACAAAATCCACAGATTTTGGCTGGATGACTTCACTAGGGAATTCTACAAAAAGAAGAAATTCATACAAAGAAGTTCTGCCAGTACTTTTCAAAATCTTCCAAAAACAGAAGAGGAGGGAACACTCCCAAAGACTTTCTATGAAGCCACAATCACCCTGATACCAAAACCAGACAAAGACACTACCAAAAAAGAAAATTACAGTCCAATAAATTGCATAAATATATACTCAAAAATCCTCAACAAAATATTACCCAACTGAATCCAACAACACATAAAGAGAATCATACACCGTGATCAACTGGGATTCATTCAAGTGTCACAAGTATGGTTCAACATATGCAAATCAAACAATGCAATACACGACTTCAAAAAGAGAAAAGAAAAAAATGTGATCACCTCAATAGATGCAGAAGTAGTATTTGATAAAATTAAATATCTGCTCATGATAAAAAAAAAATAACTTGCCAAAGTGAGTATAGAGGAAACATAACTCAACATAATAAAAGCTATGTATGGCAATCCCACAGCCAACATAATATTAAATGGTGAAAAGATGAAAGACTTCTCACAAAATTCTGGAATAAGACAAGAATGTCCACTCTCACCACTTCTCTCCAACATAGTATTGGAAGACCTAGCCACAACAATCACACAAGAAAGAAATAAAAGTACCCAAATTGGAAGGGAAGAGGTAAAAATTGTCACTAATACAGATGACATGATACTCTATATAGAAAACCCTAAGGACTCCACACAAAAACTATTAGAACTGATAAATTTGGCAAGGTAACAGGATACAAGATAAATATATAGAGATCTCTTGTATTTCTTTACACAACAATGAAATATCAGAAAGAGAAAATTAAAAAAACAACCCCATTTAAATATCATATAAAAAATACCTAGGAATACGCCTAATCAACTAGATGAAAGACTCATATGCTAAGAACTATAAAACACTGATAAAGAGAATCAAAGATGATTCAAGGTAATGGAAAAAATATCCCATGCTTTTGTATTAAAAGAATGAATATTGTTAAAATGGCCATACTACCCCAGACAATTCACAGATTTGATGCAATCCCTATCAAATTACCCATGACATTTTTCACAGAACTAGAACAAATAATACTAAAATTTGTATGCATCCACAAAAGACCCAGAATTGCCAAATAAAAAGAACAAAACTGGTGGTATAACCTTTCCAGACCTCAGACTACTCTACAAAGCTACAGTAATCTAAACAGCATTGTATTGGCACAAAAAGAGTCATATGGATCAATGGAATAAAATAGAAAAAACAGAGATAAACCCACACACTTATGGTCAATTAGTCTTTGAGAAAGGAAGCAAGAATGTACAATGGAGAAAAAATAATCTCTTTAGCAAGTGGTGCTGAGAAAGCTGGACCACTGCATGTAAATCAATGAAGTTAGAAAACTCTCTCACATCATGCATAAAAGTAAACCCAAAATGGCTTAAAGACTTAAATATAAGATATGAGGTCATACATATCTAGAAGTGAACACAGGCAAAACATTCTCTGACATAAATCACAGCAATGTTTTCTTAGGTAAGTCTCCCAAGGCTAAATTTAAAAAAGCAAAAATGAACAAAAAGGACCAAATCAAACTTATATGCTTTTGCATAGCAAAGGAAACCATAAGCAAGTGAAAAGACAATCTACAGAATGGAAAGAAATGTTTGCAAATAATGCGACTGTTAAGGTAGTAATTACTACAATATAAAAACAGCTCATAAAACATATCAAAAAACAAAAAAATCCAATCAAAAAAAATGAGCAGAAGACCTAAATAGACATTTGTCCAAAGAAGACACACAGATGGCAAAAAGTCCCATGAAAAGATGCTTAACACTACTAATTATTAGAGGAATGCAAATCAAAATTATAATGAGGTGCAACCTCAAACTTGTCAGAGTGGTCATCAAAAAAAAATCTATAAATAATGAATGTTGGGGAGGGTGTGGAGAAAAGAGTACCCTCCTACACTGTTGGTGGGAAGGTAAATTGATTCAGCAACTATGGAAAACACAATATAGGTTCCCCTAAAAATTAAAACTATTAACGAATTGAAGGAGAAAAACCATATGATCATCTCAATAGATGCAGAGAAAGCTTTCGACAAAATTCAACACCCATTTATGAAAAAAACCCTGCAGAAAGTAGGCATGGAGGGAACTTTCCTCAACATAATAAGGGCCATATATGACAAACCCACAGCCAACATCGTCCTCAAAGGTGAAAAACTGAAAGCATGTCCACTAAGACCATGAACAAGACAAGGTTGCCCACTCTCACCACTCTTATTCAACAAAGTTTTGGAAGTTTTAGCAACAGCAATCAGAGAGGAAAAGGAAATAAAAGGAATCCAAATCGTAAAAGAAGTAAAGCTGTCACTATTTGCAGATGACATGATACTATACATAGGAAATCCTAAAGATGCTACCAGAAAACTACTAGAGCTAATCAATGAATTTGGTAAACTGGCAAGATACAAAATTAATGCACAGAAATCTCTGGCATTCCTATACACTAATGATGAAAAATCTGAAAGTGAAATCAAGAAAACACTCCCATTTACCATTGCAACAAAAAGATAAAATATCTAGGAATAAACCTACCTAAGCAGACAAAAGACCTGTATGCAGAAAATTATAAGACACTGATGAAAGAAATTAAAGATGATACAAACAGATAGAGAGATATACAATGTTCTTGGATTGGAAGAATCAATATTGTGAAAATTACTCTACTACCCAAAGCAATCTACAGATTCAATGCAATCCCTATCAAATTACCACTGGCATTTTCCACAGAACTAGAACAAAAAAATTCACAATTTGTATGGAAACACAAGAGACCTCAAATAGGCAAAGCAATGTTGAGAAAAAAAACATGGAGCTGGAGGAATCAGGCTCCCTGATTTCAGACTATACTACAAAGCTACAGTAATCAAGACAGCATGGTACTGGCACAAAAACAGAAAGGTAGATCAATGGAACAGGATAGAAAGCCCAGAGATAAACCCACACACATAAGGTCACCTTATCTTTGATAAAGGAGGCAGGAATGTACAGTGGAGAATGGAGAGCCTCTTCAATAATTGGTGCTGGGAAAACTGGACAGGTACATGTAATAATATGAGATTAGATCACTCCCTAACACAATACACAAAAATAAGCTCAAAATGGATTAAAGAACTAAATGTAAGCCCAGAAACTATGAAACTCTTAGAGGAAAACATAGGCAAGACACTATGACATAAATCACAGCAAGATCCTTTTTGACCCACCTCCTAGAGAAATGGAAATAAAAAGAAAAATAAACAAATGGGACCTAATGAAACTGAAAAGCTTTTGCACAGCACAGGAAATGATAAACAAGATGAAAAGAGAAGCCTCAGAATGGGAGAAACTATTTTCAAATGAAGCAACTGACAAAGGATTAATCTCCAAAATTTATATGCAGCTTAATAACATAAAAACAAACAACCCAATCCAAAAATGGGCAGAAGACCTAAATAGACATTTCTCCAAAGAAGATATACAGACTGCCAACAAACACATGAAAGAATGTTCAACATCACTAATCATTAGAGAAATGCAAATCAAAACTACAATGAGATATCATCTCACACCAGTCAGAATGGCCATCATCAAAAAATCTAGAAATCTAGAAAATAAATGCTGGAGAGGATGTGGAGAAAAGAGCACCCTCTTGCACTGTTGGTGGGAATGTAAACTGATACAGCCACTGTGGAGAACAGTATGGAGGTTCCTTAAAAAACTACAAATAGAACTACCATATGACCCAGCAATCCCACTACTGGGCATATATCCTGAGAAAACCATAATTCAAAAAGAGTCATGTACCAAAATGTTCATTGCAGCTCTATTTACGATAGCCCAGAGATGGAAACAACCTAAGTGTCCATCATTGGATGAATGGATAAAGAAGATGTGGCACATATATATAATGGAATATTACTCAGCCATAAAAAGAAACGAAATTGAGCTATTTGTAATGAGGTGGATAGACCTATAGTCTGTCATACAGTGTGAAGTAAGTCAGAAAGAGAGAGACAAATACCATATGCTAACACATATATATGGAATTTAAGAAAAAAATATCATGAAGAACCTAGGGGTAAAACAGGAATAAAGACACAGACCTACTAGACAATGGACTTGAGGATATGGGGAAGTGGAAGGGTAAGCTTTGACAAAGCGAGAGAGAAACATAGACATATGTACACTACCAAACTTAAGGTAGATAGCTAGTGGGAAGCAGCTGCATAGCACAGGGAGATCAGCTCACTGCTTTGTGACCCCCTGGAAGGGTGTGATAGGGAGGGTGGGAGGGAGGGAGATGCAAGAGGGAAGAGATATGGGAACATATGCATATATATAACTGATTCATTTTGTTGTAAAGCAGAAACTAACACACCATTGTAAAGCAACTATACTCCAATAAAGATGTAAAAAATAAAAGAAAAAAAAGAAAAATAATATATATTAGGTTAGTTTGATTTCTAGGCTAGCCTGCTAAGATAGAGTTACCTCATAATGAACTTGAAATATAGGCTCTGTCGTGAAAAAAATCATCTTGGTGGAAAATAATGGTTCTTCAATGAACTTTTGAATTAGGTTCCATTGATAAGTGGGGAACTACCTGTAAATTAGAATTAAAGTGAGCCAAATTTTGAGATGTTATCATGGTTTACAGATATTCATTAAAAATATAATTTACTCTTAATTTTTAAAAAGTTAAAAAATGATAGTGATACTTTTGAAGAGTACTGATCAGTTATTTTGTAGAATGTGCCCCAATTTTGGCTTAACTTATGTTTTCTCATAGTTAGAGTGAGGTTATGCATTTTTGGCAAGAAAACAACCAAATGCTGTTATGTCCTTTTTAGTGTATCATATCAAGGAACTTATATTGTTGATATGTCTTATGACTAGTTATATTTACTTTGATCATTTGGTTAAGTTTGTGTCAGCAAGGAAAAACTATCACATTTGGAGAGTAAGTAGGAATACAATATGGGTCCTGGATAGGATCTTAGAAAAAAAATGTTAGTGGAAAAAATTGGTGAAATGTAAATAAAGTCTGTCATTTGGTTAACAACAACAGCAAAAAAACCTAAAATGAGCTACCATGTGATCCAGTAATCCTACCCCTGGGTATATATCCAGAAGAGACAAAAGTTATGAACCTCAATGTTCATAGCAGTACTATTTGCGATAGCCAAAACATGGAAGAAACCTAAGTGTCCATCAACACTTGGTTGATGAATGGATAAAGAAGATGTGATATATATATACACACACACACACACATATGCATATATATGTATATATATATACACACACACATATATCCATGCACACATTAGAATGTTACACAGCCATAAAATAAATAAAATAATTCAATCTGCAGCAACATGGATGGACCTAGAGATTATCATACTAGGTGAAGTAAGTCAGACAGAGAAAGTAAAATATTATATGATATCACTTATATGTGGAATTGAACAACAGAGTACAAACAGAGAGTGATCATGATGGTGGAGGAATAGAACATGGGGCTGACCTCCTCCCACACATAAACCAAAAATACATCTATATGTGGAACGACTCTCACAGAACATCTACTGAATGTTAGCAGAAGACCTCAGATTCACTTAAAAAGGCCAGTATATGGGTCAAAAAATCTATTTGTGAATGTGATGATAAAAACAATGAACAGAAAAAGGATGAACATGAAGATGTAAAAGAGGACATTAAAATCATAAAATGTGGGAAAGTAAGGAAAAGTATATTCTTTTTTTTTAAATATTTGAGCCTATATGACTCTTAGTCTAAAGCAAGCAGATATAGGAAGGGTATAACATACTTGAAAAACAGGGTAACCACAAATCAAAAACATACAGTAGTCACAAAAACCACAAAGAGAACACAAGCATAAAATAAAAGGAAATCATCAAACCTTGGAAAGAAAAACAAAAAGAAAGGAACAAAGAAGAAACATAGAATCAACTGGAAAACAAGGTTTAGAATGGCAATAAACACATGCCTATCAAAAATTACCTTAAATGTCAATGGGCTAAATTCTCTGATCAAAAGATGTAGAGTGGTGGACTGGATAAAGAACAAGAGTCTACAATATGCTGCCTACAAGAGACACACTTTAGGGCAAATGATCCACATAGACTGAAAGTGAATGGATGGAAAAAGATATTTAGTGCAGATGGAAATGACAAGAAAGTGGGGGTCTAAATACTTATATCAGAAAAAATAGACTTTTAAAAAAAGGACAAAGTAAGACAAAGAAGGACACTGTATAGTGACAAAAAGATCAATACAAGAAGAAGATTTTACTCTTGTCAAAATATATGCACATAATATAGGAGCCCCCAAATACATAAAACAAATACTAACAGACATAAAGGTAGAAACTGATGGGAATACAATAATAGTAAGAGACTTTAACACCCCACTCACATCAATGGACAGATCTTCTAGACAGAAAATAAATAAGGCAACAGAGATCCTAAATGATACAATACAACAGTTAGACTTAATTGATACGTTCAGGACAAAAAAAAATAGAATACATATTCTTTTCAAGTGCACCTGGAACATTCCAGGGGGCTGATCACATACTAGGGCACAAAGCAAACCTCAACAAATTTAAGAGTACTGAAATTATTTCAAGCATCTTCTCTGACTACAACAGCATGAAACTAGAAATAAACCACAGAAAAAGATATGAGAGAGAAAAAAAGGATTACATAGAAACTAAACAACATGCTACTGAAAAACCAGTTGGTCAAAAATGAAATCAAAGTAGAAATTTTAAAATACCATGAAACAAATGACAAGGAAAACACAACCAGAGAAAAATCTATGGGATGCACAGGAAGAACTACCCACCACCCTGAGAACATTTAGTCTTGAAGGCCAGTAGGGCTTGAGTGCAGGAGCTTCACAGGGCTGCAGGACTCCACTCTTGGAGGGCACACACAAGGTCTTACATGCACTGGGACCCAGCAGAAAGCAGTACCTCCATAGGAACCTGGGCTAGACCTACCTAGAGGTCCTGGAGGGTATCTTGAGGAGAGGGTTAGCTATTGCTCACTGTGGGGGCAAGAGCACTGGTAGCAGAGGGCCCAGGGAATATTAATTATGTGAACTCCCCTGGAAGTCCCCATTTTGGCACCAAGACCCAGACCCACCCAACAACCTGAAGGATCCAGTGTTGGAATGCCTCAGGCCAAACAACCAGCAAGAAAGGAACAGAGCCCCACCCATCAGTAGACAGGCCACCTAAAGTCATAGTAAGCTCACAGGCAACTAAAAACACACACTATGACACCACCCTGCCCACCAGAGGGACAAGATGCAGCTCCACCCACCGTAGGGCAGGCACCAGGCTCTACCACAAGGATGCCTGGACAAGCCCCTGGAACAACCTCATCCACCAAGAGGCAGACACCATAAGCAAGAGGAGCTACAATCTTACAGCCTACAGAAAGGAGACCACAAAAAAGTAAGTTAGAGGACTTCCCTGGTGGCGCAGTAGTTGAGAGTCCACCTGCCAATGCAGGGGACACGGGTTTGTGCCCTGGTCCAGGAAGATCCCACATGCCACGGAGCGGCTGGGCCTGTGAGCCATGGCCGCTGAGCCTGCGCATCCAGAGCGTGTGCTCCACAACAGGAGAGACCACAACAATGAGAGGCCCGTGTACCACAAAAAAAGGAAAAAAAAAAAAGTAAGTTAGAAAAAATGAACAGTGAAGAAATGTGTGACAGATGAAGGAGGAAGATAAAAACCCACAGGAACATCAAAGTGAAGAACAGATAGACAATTTACCTGAAAAATATGATCCAAAATCTTGGGAAAAGAATGAAGGCACAGACCAAGAAGATAAAGAAACATTTAACAAAGAGAAGATTTAAAAAACAAACAGATGAACAACACAATAACTGCAATGAAAAAATACCCTAGAAGGACTTAATAGCAGAATAAATGAGGCAGAAGAACATAAAAGTGAGCTGGAAGACAGAGTGATGGAAATCATTGACACAGAATGCAATAAAGAAAAAAGAATGAAAAGAAATGAGGACAGTCTCAGAGATAATGGGAGAACATTAAACAGTCCAACATTCACATTAGAGGGGGTCCCAGAAGAAGAAGAGAAAGAGAAAGGGCCTGAGAAAATATTTGAAGAGATTATAGTTGAAAACTTCCCTAACATGGGAAAGGAAATAGTCACCCAAGTCCAGGAAGCACAGAGAGTCCCATACAGGGTACAACCAAGGAGAAACATGCTGAGACACATATTAATCAAACTAACAAAAAATTAAATACAAAGGAAAAATATTAAAAGCAGCAAGGGAAAAGCAACAAATAACATACAATGGAATACCCATAGGGTTATCAGCTAATTGTTCAGCAGAAACTCTGAAGGGCAGAAGGGAGTGGCATGATATATTTAAAGTGATGAAAGGATACTCTACCCAGTAAGACTCTCATTCATATTTGAAGGAGAAATCAAAAGATTTACAGACAAGCAAAAACAAAGAGAATTCAGCACCACTAAACCAGCTTTACAACAAATGCTAAAGGAACTTCTCTAGGAGAGATTTAAAAAAAAAGGTCACAACTAGAAATAAGAAAATCACAAATTGGAAATCTCACTGGTAAATGCAAACATAGAGTAAAACTAGGAAATCATCCACACAAGTGTGATAAATAAGCAATCATGAGGAGAGTACAAATGCAGGAAATGGGAATTGCATTTGAAAGTAAGAGACCAGCAACTTAAAAGAACCTTGTATATATATAGACTCCTATATCAAAACCTCATTGGAAATTCAAACCAAAAAGTTACAGTATATACGACACAAAAAAGAAAAAGCAACCCAAACACAACACTAAAAATGGTCATCAAACCACAAGAGAAGAAAAGAAAAATGGAAGGGAAGAAAAATGACCTATAAAAACAGAAACCAATTAAGAAAATGGCAATAGGAACATACATATCCATAATTACCTTAAGTGTAAATGGATTAAATGCTCCAAGCAAAAGACATAGACAGGCTGAATGGGTACAAAAACAAGACTCATGTGTATGTTGTGAACAAGAAACCCACTTCAGACCTAGGGACATGTACAGACTGAAAGTGAGGAAATGGAAAATTAAATTCCATGCAAATGGAAATGAAAAGGAAACTGGAGTAGCAAAACTCATATCAGACAATATAGAATTCAAAATAAAGACAGTTACAAGAGACAAGGAAGGCCACCACATAATGATCAAGGGATCAATCCAAGAAGAAGATATAACAATTGTCAATATATGTGACCCAACATAGGAGCACCTCAATATAGAAGGTAAATATTAACAGGGATGAAAGAATAAATAGTAACACAATATTAGTGGGGGACATTAAAACCCCACTTATACCAATGGACAGATCATCCAGACAGAAAATCAATAAGGAAACACAAGCCTTAAATGATGAATTAGACCAGAGAGACTTAACTGATATTAATAGGACATTCCATCCAAAAGCAGCAGAATACATTTTCTTCTCAAGTGCACACTGAACATTCTCCAGGATAGGTCATGTCTTTGGCCACAAATCAATCCTCGGTAAGTTTAAGAAAATTGAAATCATATCAAACATCCTTTGCAAAGACAACATTATGAGATTAGAAATAAATTACAGGAAAAAAACTGTAAGAAGCACAAACACATGGAGGTTAAACAATATGTTACTAAACAAACATTGGATCACTGAAGAAATCAAAGCAGAAATAAAAAAAGTACCTAGAGAAAAGTGATTATGTAAACATGATGATCAAAAACCTATGGGACACAGTCAAAGCAGTTCTAAGAGGGAAGTTTATAGCAATACAATCTTACCTCAGAAACCAAAACAAAACTTAAATAAACAACCTTACATTACACCTAGAGCAACTAGAGAAAGAACAAAAAAGTCCAAAGTTAGTAGCAGGAAAAAATCATAAATATCAGGGCAGAAATAAATAAAATAGAGACAAAGAAAATAATAACAAAGATCAATAAAACTAACATCTGTTCCTTTAGAAGGTAAACAAAATTGATAAAACTTAAGTCAGACTCACCAAGGAAAAAAGGGGGAGGACTCAAATCAATAAATTTAGAAAGGAAAAAGAAGTTACAATGGACACCATAGAAATACAAAAGATCATAAGAGATTACTACAAGGAAATATACACCAATAAGATGGACAACCTAGAAGAAATGGACAATTTCTTAGAAAGTTAAAACGTTCCAAGTTTGAATCCAGAAGAAATAGAAAATATAAACAGACAAATCACAGGTTCTGAAATTGAAACAGTGATTTTAAAACTTCCAACAAACAAAAGTCCAGAACCAGATAGCCTCACAGGCAAATTCAATCAAACATTTAGAAAAGAGCTTGCACCTACATTTCTAAAACTTTTCCAAAAAAATTCAGAGGAAGGAACACTCCCAAGCTCATTCTACAAGACTACCATCACCCTGATACCAATACCAGACAAAGATATCACAAAAAAAGAAAATTATAGGTCAATACCACTCATGAACATAGATGCAAAAATTCTCAACAAAATACTAGCAAACCAAATCCAACAGCACATTAAAAGGATCATACACCATGATCAAGTGGGATTTATCCCAGGGATGCAAGAATTCTTCAATGTGTGCAAATCAATCCATGTGATACACCACATTAACAAAGTGAAGAATAAAAATCAAATGATCATTTCAATAGATGCAGAAAATGCTTTTGACAAAATTTAACACAATTTATGATAAAAACTCTCCATAAAGTGGGCATAGCATACCTATGCTATGCTATGGTACCATACCTCAACAAAATAAAGGCCATACATGATAAACCCACAGCAAACATCATTCTCAATAGTGAAAAACTGAAAGCATTTCTTCTAAGATCAGGAACCCACTCTTGCCACTTTTATTCAACATAGTTTTGGCAGTCTTACCCATGACAATCAGAGAAGAAACAGAAATAAAAGGAATCCAAATTGGAAAAGAAGAAGTAAAAATTTCACTCTTTGCTGTTGTCCTGAGATCCTAAAGGTGTTACCAGAAGACTACTAGAGCTCATCAATAAATTTGGTGAGGTTGCAGGATACAAAATTAATACACAGAAATCTCTTGTATTCCATAAGTAAAAATGAATGGTCAGAAAGAGAAATTAAGGAAACAATCCCATTTAACTTTGCATCAAAAAGAATAAAATACCTAGGAATAAACCTACCTAAGGAGGCAAAAGATCTGTACTGAGAAAATGATAAGATAATGATGAAAGAAATAAAAGATGACACAAACAGATTGAGACATACACCATGTTCTTGGATTGGAAGAATCAATACTGTGAAAATGACTATACTACCTAAAGTGATCTACAGATACAATGCAATCCCCATCAAATTACCAATGGAATTTTTCACAGAATCAGGACAAAATAGATTATAATTTGTATGGAAACACAAAAGACCCCAAATAGCTGAAGCAATCTTGAGAAAGAAAAACAGAGCTGGAGGGATTAGGCTCCCTGACTTCAGATTATACTAAAAACTACAGTCATTGAAACAGTATTGTACTGGCACAAATACAAAATATAGATCAATGGAACAGGATAGAAAGCCCAGAGATAAACCTACACACCTATGGTCACCTAAACTATGGTAAAGAAGGCAATAATACACAATGGAGGAGAAGGTCTCTTCAATAAGTGGTGCTGGGAAAACTGGACAGCTACATGTAAAAGAATGAAATTAGAACACTCTCTATCATCACACACCAAAAGAAACTCAAAATGGATTAAAGATATAAATGTAAGACCAGATACTCTAAAACTCTTGGAGGAAAACATAGGCAGAACGCACTTTGACATAAATCTCAGCAAGATCTTTTGTGATCCACCTCCTAGGGTAATAAAAATTAAAACAAATATAAACAAATGAGATCTAATTAAACTTAAAAGCTTTTTCACTGTAAAGGAAACCATAAACAAGATGAAAAGAGCACCCTCAGAATGGGAGAAAATATTTGCAAATGAAAGAACTTACAAGGGATTAATCTCTAAAATATACATATAGCAAATGCAGCTCAATATAAAAAAAGAAATAACCCATTCAAAAGAATGGGCAAAAGATCTAAATAGACATTTCTCCAAAGGAGACATACAGATAGCCAAAAGCACACAAAAAATGCTAAACATCACTAATTAGTAGAGAAATGCAAATCAAACCTACAATGAGGTAACAACTCACACTGGTCATAATGGCCACCATCAAAAAATCTACAAACAGTAAATGCTGGAGAGGATGTGGAGAAAAGGGCAACCTCATACACTGTTGGTGTGAATGTAAAGTGTTACAGCCACTATGGAGAACAGTATGGAGGTTCCTTAAAAAACTGAAAATAGAGCTACCATATGATCTAGCAATTCCACTCCTGGGTATATATCCAAAGTAGGCCATAATTTAAAATATACATGCACCCCAAAGTTGAATGAAGCACTTTTTACAATAGCCAGGACATGGAATCAACCTAAATGCCCATCAACAGAGGAACTGATAAAGAAGATATGATACATATACACAATGGAATATTATTCAGCATTATAAAAGAACAAAATAGTGCCATTTATAGAGATGTGAATGGACCTAGAGATGGTCATACAGAGTTGAAGTAGGTCAGACAGAGAAAGACAAATATCATATGATATCACTTATATGTGGAATCTAAAAAATAAACTTTTTTACAAAACAGATGTAGAAAACAAATTATGTTTATGAGAGATTAAGGAGAGTGAGGGCTTAATTGGGAGATCAGGGTTGGCGTATACACACTACTATATATAAAATAGATAACTAATAAGAATCTGCTTTATAACACAAGGAACACTACTCAATACTCTGTAATGGCTTATATGGGAAAAGAATCTAAAAAAAAGAAAGAGTGGATTTATGTATATGCATACCTGATTCACTTTTGTCTACACCTGACACTAGCACAGCATTGTAAATCAACTATTCTCCAATAAAATTTTTTAAAAAGACAAGAAAAATCTCAAATAAACAACCTAACCTACCCCCAGAAAGAATTAGAAAAAGAACAAACAAAACCCAAAATCAGCAGAATGAAGGAAATTATAAAGATCTCAGAGGAAATAAGTAAGATAGAGATTTTATAAAATCAGAAGGGATCAATAAAACCAAAAGATATTCTGTTAAAAAGAAAAACAAATTCAACAAATCTCTAACCAGGCTCACCCAGAAGAAAAGAGAGAGGACCCAAACTTAAAAAAAAAATGAAAGAGGAGAAACAAAAACTGAGACCACAGGAATACAAAAAATCATAAGAGAATACAATTAACAGTTATATGCCAACAAATTGGACAGCATAGAAGAAATGGACCAATTTCTAGAAAGAAAGTGTTGGTCACAACTGAGGCAAGAGGGAAAACATATGAACAGACCAATCACTAGAAATGAAATAGAACCTGTGAGAAAAATAGCACCCTGAAAACAAATTCCAGGACCAGCTGGCTTCACTGGAGAATTCTACCAAACATATAAAGAAGACCTTATAACAATCCTTTTCAAATTATTCCAAAAAATTGAAGAGGAGTGGACACTCCCAAATTCATTGTACAAAGCATCTATTACTCTGATACAAATACCAGACAAAGGCATCACCAAAAATAATTACAGTCCAATATCTCTCATGAATATAGGTGCATAAAACCTCAACAATATATTAGAAACCAAATCCAACAATACAGAAAAATGATTATATACCATGATCAAACTGGATTTATTTCAGTGTCTCAAGATGGTTAAATATACACAAATCAATTAATGTGATACACCACATTAAAAAAAAAAGGAAAGACAAAATCCATGTGATCATCTCACTAGTTTCAAAAAATCCATCTGACAAAATTCAAGCCCCATTCATGATAAAAACTCTCATCAAAGTGGGTATAGAGGGAACATATCTCAACATAATAAAGGTCATTTACAACAGAACCACAGCCAACATAATACTCAAAGTTGAAAAGCTGAAAGACTTCCCTCTAAATTCAGGAAAAAGACAAGGATGCCCACTCTAACCACGTCTATTTAACATAGTTTTCGAAGTCCTAGCCACAGTAATCAGACAAGAAAAATAAATAAAAGAAATCCAAATTGAAAGGGAAGAAGTAAAACAGTCACTACTTACAGATGCAATGATACTGTCTATAGAGAACCCTAAAGTCCCATGCAAAAACTATTAGAACTAAGAAATGAATTCAGCAAGGTAGAAGGATACAGGATTAATATATAGGAATACTTTTAATTTCTTTACATTTATAAAGAAATATCAGAAACAGAAAGTTTTAAAAATCCCATTTAAAAGAGTTTAAAACAAATAAAATACTTAGGAATAAATTTAACCAAGGAGGTAAAAACCTATATGCTAAAAACTATAGAACATTGATGGAGAAAATTGAAGGTGATTCCAAGAAATGCAATGATATCCTATGCTCTAAGATTGGAAGAATCATATTATTAAAATGGCAATACTACCCAAAGCAATCTATAGATTTAATCCAATCCCTATCAAAATACCCAGGATATTTTTTACAGAACTGGAACAAATAATCCTAAAACTTATATGAAACCACAAAAGACACAGAATTACCAAAGCAATACTTAGAAAAAAGAACAAAGCTGGAGGTGTAAGTCTTCAGGACTTCAAACTACTCTACAAAGCTACAGTAATCAAAACAGCATGGTAGTGGCACAAAAACAGACACATAGATCAATGAAACAGAATAGAGAGCCAATAAATAAACCCATACACCTGCCATCAATTAATGTATGACAAAGGAAGCAAGAATATACAGTACAGTACAGAAAGTCTCTTAAACAAGTGGTACATGGAAAGCTGGACAACTACATGTAAAACAATGAAATTAGAACATTTCTTCACACCATATGTAAAAATATACTTAAAATAGTTCAAAGACCTAAATGTTAGGCATGAAACCTTAAAAATCCAAGAAGAGCACATAGGTGAAACACTCCAACATAAATAACGCCAATATTGACTTGGATCAGTCTCCCAAGGAAAAAGAAATAAAAGCAAAAATAAATAAATGGTATGTAGTCCAATTTAAAAACTTTTCCACAGCAAAGGAAACCATCAACAAAATGAAAAGACAACCTGCAGAATGGGAGAAAATATTTGCAATTGATGCAACCTACAAGGAGTTAATATCCAAAATATACAAACTGCTCACGCAATTCAATATCAAAAAAAAAATCCAGTCAAAAATGGGCAGAAGACCTTAATAGACATTTATCCAAAGAAGACATACAGATGGCTAACAGGTACATGAAAAGATGATCAACATCACAAATTATTAGAGAAATACAAATCAAAACCATAATGAGGTATCACCTCACACCTCTCAGGATGGTTGTATCAAGATGTTTACAATTAACAAGTGTTGGAGAAGATATGGAGAAAAGGAAAACTCATACTCTGTTGGTGACAATGCAAATTGTTGCAGCCACTATGGAAAACAGTATTGAGGCTCCTTAAAAAACTAAAAATAGGTCTACCATGTAATTCAGCAATCCCACTCCTGGGTGTATATCCCAAAAGAAACAAAAACACTAATTGAAAAGTTATATGCACCCCAATGTTCATAGCAGCAATATTTACAATAGCCAAGATATGAAAGCACCTGAAATGCCCATCAACAGATGATTGTATTAAGAATTTATGGTATATATATGTACAATGGAATATTACTCAACCATAAAAAATGAAATACTGCCATTTGCAGCAACATGGATGGGTATAGAGAATATTATGCTTCATGAAATAAGTCAGACAGAGATAAACAAACACTATATGATATCACTTACATGTGAAATCTAAAAATTAATACAAAGGAATTTATATGCAAAACAGACTCACAGGCATAGAAAACAAACTTGTGAATACCAAAGGGGAGAGAAAAACGGGGAGGGACAAATTAGGAGTATGGGATTAACAAATACACACTACTGTATATAAGATAAATGAGCAACAAGGATTTACTCTATATCACAGGGCACTGTACCCATTATCTTGTAATAGTCTTTAATACTGAATACTATGCAGTGCACCTAAACCTAACAAAATATTGTAAGTCTACTAGACTTCAATTTAAAAAAAAAAAGAAAAGAATCCGTAAGTTGGAAGCAAAAAAAAGAAAAAGAAAAGAAAAGAAAGAAAGAAAGAAAAAGGAAAAAGAAAAGAAAACAGAAGAAAAAGAAAAGGAAAAAACTGGTATCCAGAAAAAAATGGCAACCAGAACCTTGAGAAATTTTCATGGCTTGGGAGATACTACTGATTCTCATTTTCACTCAATAAACTATAAAGAAAGAACAGCTTTGAAGAGCAAAGTACTATCAAAATTTGCCTTCATGTCAAGAACCAAATCAATGGGTTGCTTCCTATCATTTGTTGAAACTTTTCAACATATTAAGATGGCATCCAGTAAATCCTTATAATCGGACAAAAAACTAAAGGAGAAAATTTTGGACCTGGCTCTCCTAAGGAAATCTGATAGATTCAAGGTATTAGCAATAATGTTGTCCTTAGGGGCATATTTCAAAATAAGAGACAAATTCTTTGACAAGAATCAAATAGATGAGAAGTCACAGCAGGACAGCATTGTACCACCAAGAGAACCACTAGCCTAGATTGAAAGAAATTGTTCAAGACAATACAACACTTTACCTTTCCTGCATCTTTTCTGCTTGAGCTGAAAGCAGGGAGAGAAAGAATTTCAGTCTCCAGGAGATCATGTCCTTCAATTCTTTCTTGAGATGTAGTCAAATACAATAGCACAAAAGAACAGCTTCCTCAAAAATAAGGCCAAGGACTAAGGAGAAAAATGGCTAGGACCTATTCCCAGGGAGTGGATTCAATGCCTCATAAAGGAATACTTCCTTCTCCCAGATAACATCTGTCCAGGGGTTTTTAAAATTTGTAACACCTGAGGATATCCTTGTGTCTCCCGTTCTTCACCTTTCCCAGTGGAGTGTTTATTATGGTTTCCCTGTTCCTGTTACATGATTGCATATTGTGTATGTGAAGGACACATAGGTTCTCTGTTTGTTCCTGCATCTTTGGATCAAGAAGACCTGCATCAATAACTGATACAGAGACTATCTCACATCACCTGGAGATACTGGTCTTTAACTTAAAAAATAAAGGTAAAAATCAGTTGGATCTGGAGGAATCAGCTCCCTGACTTCAGACAATACTACACAGCTACAGTAATCAAGACAGTATGGTACTGACACAAAAACAGAAACATAGATCAATGGAAAAGTATAGAAAGCCCAGAGATAAACCCACACACATATGGTCACCTTATCTTTGACTAAGGAGGCAAGAATATACAGTAGAGAAAAGACATCCTCTTCAATAAGTGGTGCTGGGAAAACTGGACAAGTACATGTAAAAGTATGAAATTAGAACACTCCCTAACACCATACACAAAAATAAACTCAAAATAGATTAAAGACCTAAATGTAAGGCCAGAAACTATCAAACTCTTAGAGGAAAACATAGGCAGAACACTCCTACATAAATCACAGCAAGATCCTTTTGGACCCACCTCCTAGAGAAATGCAAATAAAAACAAAAATAAACAAATGGGACCTAATGAAACTTAAAAGCTTTTGCACAACAAAGGAAACCATAAACAAGACGAAAAGAAAACCCTCAGAATGGGAGAAAATATTTGCAAATGAAGCAACTGACAAAGGATTAATCTCCAAGATTTACAAGCAACTCATGCAGCTCAATAACAAAAAAACAAACAACCCAATCCAAAAATGGGCAGAAGACCTAAATAGACATTTCTCCAAAGAAGATATACAGATTGCCAACAAACATATGAAAGAATGCTCAACACCACTAATTATTAGAGAAATGCAAATCAAAACTACAATGAGACAACATCTCACACTGGTCAGAATGGCCATCATCAAAAAATCAAGAAACAATAAATGCTGGGGAGGGTGTGGGGAAAAGGGAACCCTCTTGCACTGTTGGTGGGAATGTAAATTGATACAGCCACTATGGAGAACAGTATGGAGGTTCCTGAAAAAAAGTAAAAACAGAACTACCATATGACCCAGCAATCCCACTACTGGGCATATACCTTGAGAAAATCATAATTCAAAATAGTCATGTACCACAGTGTTCATTGTGGCCCTATTTCCAATAGCCAGTACATGGAAGCAACCTAAGTGACCATCATAAGATGAATGGATAAAGAAGGTGTGGCACATATATACAATGGAATATTACTCAGCCATAAAAAGAAACGAAATTGAGATAGTTGTAGTGAGGTGGATGGACCTAGAGTCTGTTATACAGAGTGAAGTACGTCAGAAAGAGAAAAACAAATACCGTATGCTAACACATATATATGGAATCTAAGAAAAAAAAAAGATCATGAAGAACCTAGGGGTAAGATGGGAATAAAGACACAGACCTACTAGAGAATGGACTTGAGGATATGGGGAGGGGGAAGGGTAAGCTCTGACAAAGCGAGAGACAGGCATGGACATATATACGCCACCAAACGTAAGGTAGATAGCTAGTGGGAAGCAGACACATAGCACAGGTAGATCAGCTCGGTGCTTTGTGACTGCCTGGAAGGTTGAGATAGGGAGGGTGGGAGGGAGGGAGACGCAAGAGGGAAGAGATATTGGAATATGTGTATATGTATAACTGATTCACTTTGTTATAAAGCAGAAACTAACACACCATTGTAAAGCAATTATACTCCAATAAAGCTGGTAGAAAAAAAAAAGAACTACACATACATTCTATCAATGTCAGTTTCCTGGTTTTGATATTGTACTACAGTTATGTAACATGTAACCACTGGGGGAAATAGGGAGAAGTGTACATGAACCTTTCTGTACTATTTTTTTTAACATATTTATTGGTGTATAGTTGCTTTACAATGGTGTGTTAGTTTCTGCTTCATAACAAAGTGAATCAGTTATACATATACATATGTTCCCATATCTCTTCCCTCTTATGCCTCCCTCCATTTCACCCTCCTTATCCCACCCCTCTAGGTGGTCACAAAGCACCGAGCTGATCTCCCTGTGCTATGTGGCTGCTTCCCACTAGCTATCTATTTTACTTTTGGTAGTGTATATATGTCCATGCCACTCTCTCACTTTGTCACAGCTTACCTTACTTGCTGTGAATCTATAATTGTTACCAAATTAAAAAGTAATCAATCAATCAATAAATAAAATGTGAAAAGAAAACTAAGTTACTGTTTTGGACTTCTAATAGTCTCTCTTAGAGAAAGGGTGTGTGTGTTCGACATATGGGAAAAGGAGGATGTTGAATAGTGGAATAACAGAAAAGGTGGCCTGTGGTAGTTCGTATTATATTCACTAAATATTTTGGCTTTTGTCCCTGTGGGAAGATTATACACAATCCTTGTGCTGAACTCAGGAGTGGCTTTGGCCTATAAAATGTGGGTGAAAGTGATTAATGTCATTCCTAGGCATACTGTTAAGATATGTGGATCACATATCTTTTATCTCTGCCATGAGATTGATAACATTCCAGACATTCTGGGTCCAAAAATGAAAATAACATACATCTGAGCCTCAGCTGACCTATGATGGACATTTAATATGAGCAAAAAATAAACTTTGATTGTTGGAAGCAAGAAAAAGAAATAAAAGAAAAGTACCTATTTTTAAAAAAGAAAAGTACCTATGTAAAAAAAGAAAACATTTTTTCTCTTAACCTAAGTATAACTTACATAAAATTGTAAAGTATAATATTATGACCTAAGATAAAACAATTACCTTTTCTCCCTACCTGATCTCTCCTAAATTAGAAAACATTGAGTGAATATTTTTATTTTTATGTCAGTAGAGTTATATGCATAATTTCAATAAGAATCTGTTCTTCTTGCAAGAGGAAACAATTTGAAACATTGGGTATATTTCCAAGGCTTTGACTGGGTTTTTATATTTGACAAGGATGTGTATTGAATCAGATATGACCAGAGAGCTTTAAAGAAGAATGACTGTGAAGAACTAGTGCCTATGAAGCTGCTCTTAAGAAAAACCTGTCTGGACTTCTCTGGTGGCACCATGGTTAAGAATCCGCCTGCCAATGCAGGGGACACGGGTACAAGCCCTGCTCCGGGAAGATCCCACATGCCATAGAGCAGCTAACCCCGTGCGCTACAACTGTTGAACCTGTGGTCTAGAGCCCGTGAGCCACAACTGCTGAGCCCATGTGCAGCAACTACTGAAGCCCGTGCACCTAGAGCCTGAGCTCTGCAACAAGAGAAGCCACTGAAATGAGAAGCCCGTGCACTGCAACAAAGAGTAGCCCCTGCTCGCTGCAACTAGAGAAAGCCTGCACACAGCAGCTGAAGACCCAATGCAACCATAAACAAACAAACAAAACTTTTTTAAAAGAGAAAAGAAAAACCAGTCTGTACCTGTCTTTAAAATTCCCTGCCTGACAGGTCAGTAAGGAAGTTCACTTCTTGGCAGGCCCGGGAAAATTAGGATATTTGGGAGGTGTTGAAAAAAGAGGATTTCACCCAAATTCATATATATTTCAGGTAACATCTGGGGGCATCTTTGCCTTGGCTCCCTAGCCTCCAGAGGCTTTGAAAAGTCCAGTCTGAGATTCTTTATGAAAAGTTCTAGCAAAACAAACTCACGAGACCTGTGTGGCCTAAGTTGATATGCTTATGTAAATAATTAAGCCAATTTTAATGACTAGACTTATTTTGCAAACAAATGAGTCTAACTTTGATTCTCTTTAATAGGAAAGTTGTAGGCCTTAGAGAGACAAATAGTTTTAATGGAAAACTATAGTGTGCCCTTGTGGCTTCTTTCTTATAAGTTTGCCGGTCCTTGACAATCTTGAATTCTCCTAGGTCTTCCAATATCTAGCTAAAACTTCCCAAATTAACATTTCCAATTATTCTCTCTTCTGACTTGGAATCACTGAGGAATTAAAAGTTATTTTTCCCCTAAGCCCTGCACACTGAACTTGGATAACATAATATAAACTTCAAGGAAATAACCACAACAGATTATGAAATAGCCTTTCTATTAACTATTAATTGACTATTAATTGCTGTGTGAACAACTCAGTACCTTGAACAACTGATTCTATTATCACAGACATTTAAACTGCAAACCAGGAAATCCACTGGGTTGCTACTTTTGTCCTCACTCCAACATCTAAAGATGGTTTGAACACAATATCTAGAAGATTTCTTCATTGACTGACCTCTAGAATAAAAAACTGGGGTTAAACATTAATCTTTGGTTTTATTTTACTTTCTTAGAATATCCACTTCATTAAATACCTGATAGTTAGCATCAGCCAGAAAATACCTGCTACCACCAAGTCTCAACAGATAATTCAGCCAACACTTAATAAACAAAAGGTAACTGAAGAATAAATGGACTTATATAGTTCAAAGGAAAGGAGAATGTATTTTCTTAGGCATCAGAGGGAGCTGACAAAGATTCTTTGCTTAACCAACTTTAGTCAAGCTCCTAAACGTTTCCTAGGACCATGTGCACTTCCTTGTAAAATCTTTACCAAGAACCAAGCTAAGTCAATTTAGCAAGAGCTTCTCATCTTCTATTTCTGAGCATGCTTCATATCTAATATCACTTCTAATCTTTCTTCATTCAACAGATGATAACTGAACTGACTATCCTGTCTATAGCAAGAATCCTGTTAGATTGATTTAGAAAAAGAAACCCCTTACCTTAATATTCCTTATTAGCAGTTTTCCAAACAGTGGGCCCTGTCAGGCTCTTGACTATTAATTTCCATTTCCCCATGCTATATTCAGAATTAAACAAGGTCTACTTTCCCTATTACAATATTCCTGAATTAACGTATTTAGTGTTTTAACTACTATCCAGCATTGTGCCCTTTAACTTTAGAATTGATCACCCCAGCAAGCACAAATTATACCTTCCTTTTCTGTTGATTCAGGGACATGAGAAACCCAATGTGGTCAGGTGTCATTCTTAAGTTTTAGCTCAGGAAAATCACTGTTTGTCTCTTGTGGTAAGAATTCCTTTCTCTGGAACTAAGTTCAACAGATCATAATATCACAGAAACAAGAAGCACAATGCTAATAGGCACTAAGGGGTATAGTGAGTTTTGTCCTTCTCCTTTGAACCCATTCATTCCTAAACACATGAATACTGGCTATCAGAGGAACGGTACCATATATGGGATGCTGATTCAGAGCATAAACAGTTTCCTAAAAAATCTTACCTCAGAACTGCAACATATTGCCATCTATCTGACACAGTAACTGAGTCTTCAAAAAGCCCTTAAGCTACTGTTACAAGTCAGTTGCTTCATGATGGTGGAAACATGGTAGGATAGTTAATTCCATGAGCATTGGCCCCTTGCCATACTTCTCTTGCTGTGATATGAGTTCATTAATCCAAAGCAATGTTGTGTGGAAAAGATAATAATGTATAAGGCATACTGCATGCAGGAAAAGCAAATCTGCACCAAGTTTAAGTGTGTATTCCAGTATGGTCAGAATGTTGCTCCTTTTATGATAGAAAAGTCCAGTGTAATCAACCTGCCATGAAGTAGCTGCATCATCATCCTTTGGGATGGTTTTGCTGTCAGCTGCTGGCAGATTGGGCACTCAGCCTTGGCAAGTAAAAGTAATATTCCTGAAAAGGGATAAAGATGGTGGAGTAAGGGGGCTTCCCTGGTGGCGCAGTAGTTGAGAGTCCGCCTGCTGATGCAGGGGACAAGGGTTCGTGCCCCGGTCTGGGAAGATCCCACATGCCACAGAGTGGCTGGGTCCGTGAGCCATGGCTGCTGAGCCTGTGCATCCGGAGCCTGTGCTCCACAATGGGAGAGGCCACAACAGTGAGAGGCCCGCGTACCGCAAAAAAAAAAAAAAAAAAAAAAAAAAAGATGGTGGAATAAGAGTACATGGAGCTCACCTTCCCCCACAGACATATCAAAATACACCTACATCTATTCTCACAGAAAACTAACTGGAAATTGTCAGATCTCCTATACAAACAAAGTTGCAAGAAAGATCTCCACATAATTGGGTAGGATGGGAAAAAATGCATTGGGTCAGGACCAGCACCCTGGGAGGTATCTGTGAGAAAGAGAAAGTCCTCACAGGCAGAACCTTGCCCTGGTGAGCCCCCTTGCCTGCTGAAAAATACGCTGGGACAGATAGAGGAACTAGAAAAGCCTAGACTCTACTCGAAAAGAGTGTTTGTGTGTTGGCTTGTTAACAATCAGAGTGGAGAGACACTTGCACTGGTGGCTGCTGCCTCACTGCACATCCTAATCTGAAGGAATGAACACTCCAGCCCCACTTACTCTACATCTCAGCCTGGCACAAGATTGGGGCAGAGATACAGTCTAACAGTGCAGAGACAATCTGTGGTGCCTGAGGGGTTATCCAGATGGAACCATGGAGACCATTGTCAGTGCACCGAGGGGGAACTGGGACAGACTTGGCAGACATTGTCAGTGCACTCACCAGGCCACGCCACAGAAGGCACAGTAGCTAAGCACTGAATATTGGACAGACAGACCCTGAGAGGAGACTCAATCTAGCTGTTAGAGACAGCCCAGAAGGCCTAGGGCTGGAGTTTGGGCTCAGAGGCCATTCAAATAATGAAGCAGACCTCACCAGTCAACTAGACCTCATGTCAGCATATGCACACTGGTGTTGACTCTGGCTGTGGAGCCCATTGTCAGTATATACGTAGTGGGGGTGGTTCATCTGCAGCACATATTTTCTACATGCACACCACTCTGCCCCATAGGAACACACAGTGGCAGGGCACTGAGTTTCAGGTGGACAAGCCCTGGGAAGAAATTCATTTCACAGGGGAGCACACCAACCTTGCCCACTCCACACCACAACTTGGCCCTGGAAATGGGATGGACAATTCCTGGAAGAATTCTTCCCCAAAAGAGGCCTATGTCTCAGGTGGCAGCAGAGTCACCTCAATTCCTGCAGCCACGATAACACGAACCCCAGCCATAGCCTACATCACAACACAACCTTGCGTTAGATCTGACACAAACACAAGGGAGAAAGGGACTTGACCTTGGACTGTTTCTGGGTGAAGCCATGGATCATGACACTGTCAGGTCATAGGCTCACTGTGACCACACAGACATTACATGCTTCAGCAATCACCTCCTTTGAGGTAGGACAATGGAGGCAATAGAGCCTGATCGAATCCAAACCTCAGAGCTTGTACTGCAACAAATGGGGAGCAGGCTCTGCCTCTGACAAGACAGTGACAGCCATGAAGCAAAGAGTTGGCTTCATCTCACATCCAGCACAGGCTCTGAAAACCAAAACACCAATCACACACCTTATCTAGGGGATAATGGTCAGTACAGTCTGAGGAAAGATGTGACTCACATCCATACACAAAAAATATTGGACATATACAGTCTACACAAGGATGCACCCATATAAAAATACCCATTCAGGACCAGAGTAGATAACAGTTTATCCTAAATTCATAGACAGAGTATTCTAAGTAAAATGCAAAAGCAGAGGAACTACTCCCAATTAATAGGACAAGCGATCCTCTGGAAAAACAAATAATGAAGCAGACCTCACCAGTCAACTGGACCCCAAGTTCAAAAAAGAAGTAATAAAAATCCTAAAGGAATTAAGGAAGATTATTAATCAAAGTGCAAATCATTGTAATGAGGAAATAGAAACTGTAAACATGAAATAATAAAAATTAGACAATTCAGTTGGTGGAATGAAAGGAATGACTAGCAGATTAAATGACACAGAAGAATAAATAAGTGATCTGGAAGACACAATCATGGAAATCACCCAATCAAAACAGCGACAGAAAAACAAATAAAAATAAAAAGAAAGCAACATACAAGATCTATGAAATAATAAAAAGAAAGCCAACCTATGCATAATAGGGTTTCTAGAAGGAGATTAGGGAGAACAGGGAAGTAAAAATGTATTTGAAGAATACTGAAAACTTCCCAAACATAAATAAGGAAAAAGATATCCAGGTACAGGAATAACAGAGTGTCCTAAACAAGATGAACACAAACAGACCCATACCAAGACATATCATAATTAAAATAGCAAAATTAAAGATAAAGAGAGGATCCTAAATATCTCAAGAGAAAAACAAAGAGTTAATTACATGGGAATCCCCATTAGTCTAGAAGGTGATTTCTCTGAAGAATATTTGCAGGTCAGAATGGAGTGGCATGATATATTCAAAGTCCTGAAAAGGAAAAACCTGCAACCTAGAATACTCTACCCAATAAGATTATCATGTAGAATGAAAGGAGAAAAAAAAATTTCTCAGACAAACAAAAAGTAAGAGAACTCAGCATTACTAAACCTACTCTAAAAGAAACATTGAACAGTCTTCTCTACATAGAAAAGAAGCAAGAATCTATAGGAAAGTGAAAATCACAATAGGAAAGTAAAACATATAGAGGAATTGAAGATCACTTAAATAAAACAGTACATAGATTTAAAAACAATTTAAAAATTTGTAAAAGAGTTTATAACTACAATAAACAGCAAAAGGATAAACATGAAGATGTAAAATAGGACATCAAAATCACAAAATTTGTGGAAGAGAAGTGTTAAATTGTAGATCTTTTAGAATTTGTATGAACTTGTATGAAAATAAGTTTAAAGCCAGTAGATATAGTTAAGGGTTAAAATATTTGAACTCCATGGTAACCACAAATCAAAAACATAGAATAGATTTACAAAACCCAAAAAGAAAGAAACTTAAACATACTACAAAATAAAATCATCAATTCACAAAAGGAAAAACAAGAAGAAAAAGAAATGAACAAAGGACACTACAAAAACAACTGGAAACTAAGGTTTGAAATGGCAATAAGTACATACCTATCAATAACTACTTTAATTGTTAATGGGATAAATGCTCCAATCAAAAGACATGGGGAATGGATTGAGTTAAAAAAAAATCCTTCAATATGCTGCCTACAAGAGACTCACACCAGAGTGAAAAAAACACACAGATTGAAAGTGAGAGTAGCAATACTCAGACAAAATAGGCTTTAAAACAAAGGCTATAGTAGAACACAAGAATATTACATATTGATAAGGGATCAATACAAAAAGAGGATATTACAATTGTTAGCATATATGCACCCAATATTGGAGCCCCTAGTATATAAGACAAATGCTCACAGACATAAAGGGAGAAATTGACAGGGATATAATAATAGTAGAAGATATTAACACCACACTGACATCAATGGACAGACATCAAGGGACAGATCATTCAGACAGAAAATCAATAAGGCAATAAACGTCCTAAATGAAACACTAGACCACCAGACAAGCTTAACCGATACATACAGAACACTATGTCAAAAAAAAAAAACCCACAAAAACACAGAGTACACACTCTTTTCAAGTTCAAATGGAACATTTGCTAGGATAAACCACATACTAGGTCACAAAAAATTCTCAAAAGTTTTAAGAGTATAGAAATTAATTCAAGCATCTTTTCTGATGACATGGTATGAAACTAAATATTAACCACAGAAAGAAAAATGGGAAAATAATAAGCACATGGAGACTAAACAAGGTGCTACTAAGAAAAACAATGGGTCAATGATGAAACTAAAGAAGAAATTAGAAAATACCTCAAGAGAAATAACAATGAAATCACAACCACACAAGATCTATAGGAGGCAGCCAAAGCTGTTCTAAAAGAGAAGTTCATAGCAATACAGGCCTTCTACAAGAAAAAAAAAATCTCAAATAAACAATTTAATCTAACATTTAAAAGAATTAGAAAAAGAATAACAAACAAAACCCATATTCAGCAAAAGGAAAGAAATAATAAAGATCAGAGAATAAATAAATAAAATAGGTATTAAAAAAGAAAATGATAGAAAAGAAGAGCAAAATAAATAACTGTTTTTTTGAAAAGTTGAACAAACTTGATAAACCTTTATCCAGGCTCACCAAGAAGAAAGCAGAGAGGACCCAAATAAATAAAATTTTTAAAAGATGAAAGAGGAGAAATAACAACTGATACCACAGAAATAAAAAAAATCATAAGAGAATACTATGAATAGTTATATGCCAAAAAATTAGATAACCTAGAAAAAATGGACAAACTTCTAGAAACATGCAGCCTGCCCAGACTGAGTCAAAAAGAACGACAATATGAACAGACTAATCACTTGAAGTGAAATAAAATCTATGGAGAAAATAAAAAGAAACTCCCTGCAAACAAAAGTCTAGGATCCCATGGCTTCACTGGAGAATTCTACCAAACATAAAAAGAATAACATATACCTATACTTTTCAAACTCTTCCAGAAATTGAAGAAGAGGGAACACTCCAAAATTTATTCTATGAAGCCACCATTTCTCTGATACCAAACTCAGACAAAGAAAATACAGAATAAAAAGTTACAGACCAAGACCTTTGATGAATATAGAAAGAAAATCATCAACAAACTATTAGTAAATCAAATCTAACAATGCACAGAAAAGATTACACACCATGATCAAGTTGGATTCATTCCAGTGACACAAGTTTCACTCAATACACATAAATCAATCTATGTGATAAAACACATTTACTAAAGGAAAGACAAAAAAAACACATGATTGATTTCAGAATGGTTCCTGTTTCTCTCCTCCTAACAGAAGCAAAAGAGGATTTATCTCTGCTATTCACTGTGAGAATCTAGTCCACCTCCAAGAGTAACTTAAAAGCTGTGTGATAAACAAGGCCACTTGAAGAAAGGTAAACTGTAAAGGGAGTTTCTACCTAGACTGGAAACCAGAAGTTCTCACTTTAGCTTCTGAAATGACAATAAATGCTATAAAGACAATAAAGAGGTGGGACAAGATGGTGGAGTAGAAGGACCTTGAGCTCACCTAATCTCAAGAGCACACCAAAGTCACAATTTTCTGCTGAACAACCATCTATAAAAAGCACTGGAAGCTATCAAAAAAGATATTCTACATCCAAAGGCATAAAGAAGAAACCACAAGAGAGTAGAACAGACACACTCCCACTATAATCAAATCCTATACCTCCCAGGTAGGCGACCAACAAACTGGAGAATAAGTATATTGCAGAAGTTCTCCCACAGGAGTGAGGGTTCTTAGGCCCATGTGAGGGTCCCCAGGCTGGGGGTCTGACATCAGGAGGAGATGCTCACAAAACATTTGGCTTTGAAGGCCACTGGGGCTTAATTACAAGGGTTCTACAGACTGGAGGAAACAGAGACTCCACCCTTGGAGGGTGTACACCATGTCTCATGCACACGGGGACATAGGACAAAAGCAGTGATTTCATAGGAGCCTGGGCCAGACTTACCTGCTGGTCTTGGAGAGTCTCCTGGGAGGGTGGGAGGCAGCTGTTCATCCCTCTGCAGATGGAAATAATGATGATGGAAGTATCAGGGAGTGTCCATCAGCATGAGCTCTCCTACAGGCCCACATGTTGGCACCAAGACCTGGTCCCACCAAAAGGCCTGTAGGCTACAGTGCTGAGATACCTCATACCACATAATCAACAGGGTGAGAACAAAGCCCCACCCATCATCAGACAGGATGCTTAAAACTTCCTGAGCCCACAGCTACCTCTAGACACACCCGTTGACAAGATCCTTCCCACTAGATGGCCAAGATGCAGCTCCACCAACCAGCAGGCAGACACCAGTCCCTCTCATCAGGAAGAATGTACAAACCTCTAGACCAGCCTTACCCATCAGGGAACAGACTCCAGAAGTTAGGAAACTACAATCCAGCACACTGTGAATCTGAGTCTGCAAACAAAGGACAGAATCTCCATCAGTACTATCTGGATCCTGGCCCTTTGGTGATGAGAGGGGAGTGTACTGCTAAGACACATAGGATATCCCTTACAGAGGGCCACTTTTATAAGATCGAGAATCATAACTAAGCTACTATGTACATAAAAATACAAATAGAAATTTAAACAAAATTAGACAGCAAAGGAATATTTTCCAGACAAAAGAACAAGATAAAACCCCAAAAGAACAACAAAGTGAAGTGGAGATAAGCAATCTACCTGAGAAAGAGTTCAGAGTAATGACCATAAAGATGATCCAAGAACTTGGGAAAACAATGGATGCACAGAGTGAGAAGTTAAAAAGTTTTTAACAAAGAGTTAGAAAATATAAAGAACAAACAGTAGAAAAATACAATAACTGAAATGAAAAATACACTAGAAGGAATCAATAGCAGAATAACAGGCAGAAGAAAGGATAAGTGAGTTGGAAGACAGAATGGTGGAAATCACTGCCAAAGAACAGAAAAAAGAATGAAAAGAAATGAGGACAGTTTACAAGAACACTAGGACAATATCAAATGCACCAACATTCGCATTATAGGGATTGCAGAAGGAGAAGAGAGAGAGAAAGGGCCTGAGAAAATATTTGAAGAGATAATAGCTAAAAATTTCCCTAGTATGGGAAAGGAAATGGTCACCCAAGTCCAGGAAGCCCAGAGTGTCCTATACAGGCTTAACCCAAGGAAGAACATGCTGAGACACATAGTAATCAAATTGTCAAAAATTAAGATAAACAGAAAATATTAAAAGCAATAAGAGAAAAGCAATAAATAACATACAAGGAAATCCCCATAAGGTTATCAGCTGATTTTTCAGCAGAAAATCTGCAGGCCTGAAGGGAGGGTCATGATATATTTAAAGTGATGAAAGGGGAAAACCTACAACCAAGATTACTCTACCCAGCAATGCTCTCATTAAGATTTGATGAAGAAATCAAAAGGTTTATAGACAAGCAAATGTTAAAAGAATTCAGCTCCACCAAATCAGCTTTACAACAAATACTAAAAGAACTTCTCTAAGCAGAAAAGAAAGGCCACAACTAGAAACAAGAAAATGACAAAATAGGAAAGCTCACCAGTAAAGGAAAACATACGTTAAATGTAGGAAAGCATGCACACATGAATATGATATCCAAACCAGAAACTGTGAGAGGAAGAGAGTACAAATGTAGGATATTTGAAATGCATTGGAAATTAAGAGATCATCAAGTTAAAACAATCATTTGTATATGTATAGACAGCTATATTAAATCCTCATGGTAATAGCAAAAAGAAAAATGTAAAATAGGTATACACATGAAAAAGAAAAAGGTATTCAAACACAACAGTAAAGATAGTCATCAAATCACAAGGGAAGAGAACAAAAGAGGAAAAGAAGAAGATAAGACCTACAAAAATGAACCAAAGTAGTAAACAAAATAATGACATGGACATACATATCAAAAATTCCCTTAAATGTAAACAGATTAAATGTTCCAACCAAAAGACACAGACTGGCTGAATGGATACAAAAACAATACCCTTACATATGCTGTCTGCAAAAGACCCACATCAGATGTAAGGACATATACAGACTGAAGTTAGGGGATGGAAAAAGTTATTCCACCCAAATGGAAATCAAAAGAAAGCTGGAGTAGCAGTACTCATATCAGACAAAATAGACTTTAAAATAAAGGCTGTTACAAGAGATAAGTAAGGACACTACATAATGATCAAGGGATCAATCCATGAAGAAGGTATAACACTTGTAAATATATAGGCACCCAGCATAGAAACACCTCAATATATAAGAGTTAAGAGACATGTTAAGAGACATAAAAGGAGAAATTGATAACAACACAATAATAGTGAGCCTGAGACTAGAGTCACATTCTGACAGATCTTGCCCTGGTGTGCTAGTGTGCTCAGAGAGAATCTGTGGGGTTTAATTCATTGGTGAGGACAATCAGTACCCCCAGGAGTGACCCAATGGGAAACATGCCCTCCCTGGAAAAAAATAAATAACAATGGGGGATATTAACACCTCACTTACCATCCAGACAGAAAATCCATAAGAAACCACAGGACTTAAATGACATATTCGACCACATGGAATTAATTGATATTTACAGAGCATTTCATCTGAAAGCAAAAGAATACATATTCTTTTCAACTGCACATGGAACATTCTCCAGCATAGATTACATGCTTGGCCACAAAGTAAGCTTATGTAAATTTAAAATTGAAATCATATGAAACAACTTTTCTGACTGCAACACTATAAGATTAGAAATTGACTAGAAAAAAAAACAGAAATGTGGAGGCCAAACAATATGCTACTAAACATCCAATGGATCATGGAAGAACTTAAAAAGGAAATCAAAAAATGACTAGAGACAAACAAAAATGAAAACATGATGATCTAAATTCTATGGGACACAACAAAAGCAATTCTAACAGAAAAGTTTATGGTGATACAAGCTTACCTCAGGAAACAAGAAAAATTTCAAATAAAAAAACTAACTTTATGCCTAAAACAATGAGAGAAAGAAGAACAAACAAAATCCAAAGTTAGCAGGAGGAGAGACATCATAAAACTCAGAAGAGAAATAAATAAAATACAGACTAAGAAAACAGTAGAAAAGATGAATGAAACTAAAAGCTGGTCCTTTGAAAAGATAAACAAAATTGATAAACCTTTAGCCAGACTCATCAAGAAAAAAAAAAAGGGAGAGGGCCTAAGTCAATAAAATTAGGATAAAAAAGGAGTGACAATGGACACCACAGAAACAAAAAGGACCATAGAGACTGCTACAAGCAACTATATATAAAATAGACAACCAAGAAGAAATGGACAAATTCATAGAAAGGTACAATCTCCCAACACTGAGGCAGGAAAAAATAGAAACTATGAACAGACCAATTACAAGTACTGATTTTAATCTGTGATTTTTCAAATTCCAACCAAAAAAAGTCCAGGACCAGATGGCTTCAAAGGTGAATTCTATCAAACAGTTAGAGAAGAGATAACACCTACCCTTCTCAAACTCTTCCAAAAAAATTGCAGAGGAAGAAACATTTCCAAAGACATTCAATGAGGCTACCATCACCCTGATACCAAAGCCAGACAAAGATATCACACAAAAAAGAAAATTACAGGCCAATGTCACTAGTGAACGTAAACGCAAAAATCCTCCATAAAATACTAGAGAACAGAATCCAACGACACATTAAAAGGATAATACAACATGATCAAGTAGGATTCATCCCAGGGAGGCAAGAATTCTTCAATAAAATCAAGTCAGTTAATGTGATACACTACATCAACAAATAGAAGAATAAAAACCATATGATCATCTCAATAGATGCAAAAAATGCTTTTGATAAAATTTAACATCCATTTATGATAAAAAAAAAAAAACTCTTTAGAAAGTGGGCATAGAGGGAACCTATCTCAATATAATAAAGGCCATATATGACAAACCCACAACAAACATCATTCTCAGTGGTGAAAAACTGAAAGCATTTCCTCTAAGGTCAGGAACAGGAAAGGATGTCCTCTCTTGTCACTTTTATTCAACATAGTTTTGGAAGTCATACCCATGGCAATCAGAGAAGAAACAGAAATTAAGGAATCCAAATTGCAAAAGAAGTAAAACTCACTCTTTGCATGTGACATGCTACTATACATAGAAAATCCTAAAGATGTTACCAAAAAAAGCTAGATCTCATCATGAATTCAGTAAAGTTTCAGGATACAAAATTAATACACAGAAATCTCTTGCATTCCTATACACTAACAATGAAAAATCACAAAAAGACATTATGGAAACAATCCTATTTAACTTCACTTCAAAGAATAAAACACCTAGGAATAAACCTACCTAAGTAGGCAACAGATCTGAACTGAGAAAACTATAAGATGCTGATGAAAGAAAGAAAAAATGACACAAAGAGATGGAGAGATATACCATGTTCTTGGGTTGGAAAAATCAATATTGTCAAAATGACTATACTACCCAAAGTGATCCACAGATTCAATGCAATCTCTATCAAATCACCAATGGCATTTTTCACAGAATCAGAACAAAATTGTTTACAATTTGTAGGGAAACACAAAAGTCCCCAAATAGCCAAAGCAATCTTCAGAAAGAAAAACAGAGCTGGAGCCATCAGGCTCCCTGACTTCAGACTATACTACAAAGCTACAGTCAACAAAACAGTATGGTATTGGCACAAAAACAGAAATATAGATCAATGGAACAGGATATAAAGTCCAGAGATAAACCCAACCACCTATGCTCACCTAATCTATGACAAAGGAGGCAAGAATATACAATAGAGAAAAGACAGTCTCTTCAATCAGTGCTGCTGAATAGCCCAAACAATCTTGAGAAAGAAAAATGGAGCTAGAGGAATCAGGATCCCTGACTTCATGCTATACTACAAAGCTACAGTAATCAAGACAGTATGGTACTGGCACAGAACCAGAAATATAGATCAGTAGAAATGGATAGAAAGCCCATAGATAAACACATGCACATATGCTTACCTTATGCTTGACAAAGGAGGCAAGAATATGCAATGGAGAAAAGACAGCCCCTTCAACAAGTGGTGCTGGGAAAACTGGAAAGCTACATGTAAAATAACGAAATTAGAACACTTCCTAACACCATACACAAAAAATAAACTCAAAATGGATTAAAGACCTAAATGTAAGGCTAGACACTATAAAACTCTTAGGGGAAAACATAGGCAGAACATTCTATGACATATATCACAGCAAGATTCTTTTTGACCCACCTCTAGAGTAATGGAAATAAAAACAAACAAACAAACAGAAAAAAAACCAACAAGACCTAATGAAACTTAAAAGCTTTTGCACAACAAAGGAAACCATAAACAAGAGTAAAAAACAACCCTCAGAATGGGAGAAAATATTTGCAAATGAAGCAACTGACACAGGATTAATCTCCAAAATATACAAGCAGCTCATGTAGCTCAATATCAAAGAAACAAATGACCCAATCCAAAAATGGACAGAAGACCTAAATAGACATTTTTCCAAAGAAGACATACAATTGCCAAAAATTCATGTGAAAGGATGCTCAACACCACTAATCATTAGAGAAATGCAAATCAAAAGCACAATGAGGTATCACCTCACACCATTCAGAATGGCCATCATCAAAAAGTCTACAAATAATACATGCTGGAAAGGATGTGGAGAAAAGGGAACACTCCTACACTCTTGGTGGGAATAAAAATTAATACAGTCACTTTGGAGAACAGTATGGAGGTTCCTTAAAAAACTAAAAATAGAACTACCATATGACCCAGCAATCCCACTACAGGGCATATACCCTGAGAAAACCATAACTCAAAAAGCATCATGTACCACAGTGCTCACTGCAGCACTATTTACAATAACCAGGACATGGAAACAACCTAAGTGTCCATCGACAGATGAATGGATAAAAAAGATGTGGCACATATATACAATGGAATATTACTCAGCCATAAAAAAGAACAAAATAATATTACTCAGCCATTTACACCAACATGGATGGACTTAGTGATTGTGAAACTGCATGAAATAAGTCAGACAGAGAAAGACAAATATCATATGATACTGCTTATATGTGGAATCTAAAAAAAGGGTACAAATGAACCTATTTACAAAACAAAATTAGAGCCACAGTTGTAGAAAAAAAAAATTTACAGTTATCAGTGGGGTAAGGGGGGGAAGGATAAATTGGGAGCCTGGGAATTAACATATACACACCACTATATACAAAATAGTTAACTAATAAAGACCTACTGTATAGCACAGGGAACTCTTTTCAATATTTTGTAATGACCTACATGGGAAAAGAATCTAAAAAAGTGTGGAGATATATACATGTATAACTGATACACTTTACTATACATCAGAAACTAACACAAAATTGTAAATCAAGTATATGTTAATAATTTTTTTTTAATTTATATGGAAACACAAAAGTCCCCAAATAGCCAAAGAAATCTTGAGAAAGAAAAACAGAGCTCTTCTAATCAGGCTCCCTGACTTCAGACTAGACTACAAAGCCACAATAATCAAAGCAGTATGGTACTGGCACAAACACAGAAATATAGATCAATGGAACAGTATAGAAAGCCAAGAAATAAGCCCATGAACCTGTGGTCAATTAATCTATGATAAAGGAGGCAAGAATATACAATGTAGAAAAGACAGTCTCTTCAATAAGTGGTGCTGAGAAAACTGGACAGCTACATTAAAAGAATAAAAGTAAAACATTCTCTAACTCCCGTACACAAAAGTAAACTCAAAATGGATTAAAAACCTAAATGTGAGACCAGATATATAAAAACTTCTAGATGGAAACATAAGAAGAAACCTCTCTGACAGATATCACAGCAACATCTTTTTGGATGTGTCTCCTATAGTAATACAAATAAAAACAAAACTAGGGCTTCCCTGGTGGCACGGTGGTTGAGAGTCCACCTGAAGATGCAGGGGACATGGGTTCGTGCCCCGGTCAGGGAAGATCCCACATGCCGTGAAGCGGCTGTGACCGTGAGCCATGGCCACTAAGCCTGCACGTCCAGAGCCTCTGCTCCACAACAGGAGAGGCCACAACAGTGAGAGGCCCGCGTACTGCCAAAAAAAAAAAAAAAATCAAATAGGACCTAATTAAACTTGAGAGATTTTGCACAGGAAAGGAAACCATAAACAAAATAAAAAGAAAACCTACAGAACGGGAGAAATTTTCAAACAATGCAATGGACAAGGGCTTAAATCCCAAATATAGAAACAGCTCATACAGCTTGGTAGGAAAAAAACAAACAAATTAATCAAAAATGGACAGAAAATCTAAATAAAGATTTCTCCAAAGAAGACATACAGATGGCCAAAAGGCACATGAAAAGATGCAAAACAATGCTAATTATTAGAAAAATGAAATTCATAATTACAATAAGGTACCACTTCACACCAGTCAGAATGACAGTCATCAAAATGTCTACAAATAATAAATGCTGGAGAGGGTGTGGAGAAAAGGGAACCCTCTTACACTGTTGGTGGGAATGTAAACTGGTACAGTCACTATGGAGAACAGCATGAAATTTTATTTAAAAATGAAAGATAAAGCTAACATATGATACTGCAATCCCATTCCTGAACATATATTCGAAGAAGGACATAATTTGAAAAGATACATGCACCCCAATGTTCACTGCAGAACTATTTACAATAGCCAAGACTAGGAAGCAACCTAAATACCCATTGACATATGAATTGATAAAGAAGATGTGGTGGAATATTACTCAGCCATAAAAAAATAATGAAATAATGCCATTTGTAGCAACATGGGTGGCCTTAGAGATTATCATACTAAGTGAAGTAAGCCAAACAGAGAAAGACGAATATCATATGATATTGCTTACATATGGAATCTTAAAGAAAATGACACAAGTAAACTCATATACAAAACAGAAATAGACCCACAGACATAGAAAACAAACCTATGGTGACCAAAAGGGAAGGAGGAGGAGGGATAAATTAAGAGTTTGGGATTAACATATACATACTACCATACATAAAATAGATAACTAACAAGGACCTATTGTATAGCACAAGGAAATATACTCAGTGTTTTATAATAACCTATAAGAGAAATGAATCTGAAAAAGAATATATATATGCATATATATATTCTTTTATATATATATATACATATACATATATAAAACTGAATCATCTTTGTGCTATATACCTGCAACTAACACAACATTGTAAATCAATAAATCAACTTCAATTTTTTAAAAATGTAAAAAAAGACAATAAAGCAGGATATTGTGATAAAGAAAAAAAGTTTTTTAAAATCACATCATCATCTCAATAGATACAAAAAAATGCATTTGACAAAATTCAACATCCATTCATGATAAAACTAACACCGAAGTGCACATAGAGAGAACATATCTAACATGATGAAAGCCATTTATGACAAATGCACACCCAACACAATACTAAACAGTGACAAGCTGAAAGAATTCCCAGTAAATTCAGGAACAAGATAAGGATACCCACTCTCACCACCTGTATTCAACAAAAGATTGCAAATCCTAGCCACAACAATTAGATAAGAAAAATAAATAAAAGGTATCCACATTGAAAGCAAAGAGGTCAGTCACTATTTGAAAATAACATGATACTCTCTATAGAGAACCCTAAAGTCTCCACCAAACTATTAGAACTAATAAATAAATCAAGTAAGGCAGCATAATACAAGATTAATATACTGTAATTCTTTGTAGTTCTTTACACAAACAATGAAAGAACAAAAAGAGAAAAAGTAAAAAGACATTCCTATTTGGAATCCTATAAAATACGTAGAAATGATCTTAAACAAGGAAGTGAAATATCTACATGCTGAAAACTATAAAACATTGATAAAGGAAATTAAAGATGATCCAAAGAAGTGGAAAGGTATCCCATGCTTTCAGAATGGACAAATTAATATTGTTAAAATGACCATACTACCCAAAGCAATCTACAGATTTAATACAATCCTTATCAAAATGCCCATGACATTTTTCCAGAACTAGAACAAATAATCCTAAAATTTATATGGAACCACAAAAGACCCAGAATTGCCAAAGCAATCCTAAGGAAAAAGAACAAATCTGGAGGCATAACCCTTTCAGACTTCAGGCTTCTCTACAGAGCTACAGAAATCAAATCAGCATGGTATTGGCACAAAAACAGACATATAGAACAATGAAACAGAATAGAGCCCAGAAATAAACCCACACACCTACAGTCAATCTACAACAAAGGATGGAACAATGTGCAATGAAGTAAAGACATTCACTTCAACAAATGGTGTTGGAAAAGTTGGACAGCTACGTGTAAATCAATGAAAGTAGAACACTCCCTCACACCATATACAAAGATAAACTTAAAATATTTTAGAGACCTATGTATAAGACATGACACCATAAAACTTCTGGAAGAGAAGGCAAAACATTCTCAGACATAAATTGTAGCAGCATTTACTTAGATGAGTCTCCCAGGGCAAAAGAAATAAAAGCAAAAATCAACAAATGGGACTTAATCAAACTTAAAAGTTTGCACAGAAAAACGACAACTTACAGAAATTATGGAGAATATTTGCAAGTGATGTGACTGACAAGGGGTATTCAAAATATACAAACAGCCCATACACCTCAATATCAAAACAATAAAAAACCCAATCAAAAAATGGAAGAAGACCTAAATAGACATTTCTCCAAAGAAGACATGTCTGTGGCTAATCTGCACATGAAAAGAGGTTCAACATCGCAAATTATTACAGAAATGCAAATCAATACCTTAATGATGTACCATGTCACAATGGTCAGAACAGCTATCTTCAAAATGTCTACCAATAATAAATGCTGGAGACTTGTGTAGAAAAGAGAATCCTCCTACACTGTTGGTGGAAATGTAAATTGGTGCAGCCACTGTTAAAAACAGTATGGAGGTTCCTTAAAAAAACTAAAAATAGAGCTACCATATGTCCCAGCAATCCCACTCCTGAGTATATATCCAGAAAAGATGAAAACTCTAATTTGAAAAGACACAGGCACTCCACTGTTCATAGCAGCATTATTTACAATAGCCATAAACAACCCAAGTGCCCATCAACAGGTGATTGCCTTAAGAAGATATGGATATATATACACACACACACACACACACACACACACACACACACACACACACACATATACAATTACTCCGCCATAAAAAAAGAATAAGATGTTGTCATTTGCAGCAACATGGATGGGCCTAGAGAATATTATATTTAGTGAAGTAAGTCAGAGAAAGACAAATATTATATGATGTTCCTTACATGTAGAATCTAAAAAAATAATGCAAATAAATCTATACACAAAACAGAAACGGACTCACAGACATAGAAAGCAAACTCATGGTTACCAAAGGGGAAAGGGATGGAGGAAGGATAAATTAGGAGCATGATATTAACAGATACAAACTACTATACATAAAATAGATAAGCAGCAAGGATTTACTGTATAGCACAGGGAACTATATTCAATATCTTGCAATAATCTGTAATGGAAAATAATCTGAATCATATATATATAACTTTGCTGTACACTTGAAACAGACACACTATTTACTCTAAATCAATTATACTTCAAAAACAGAAGATATTTCACATAATCCTTATCATAAATTTTTTAATTCATCTTATAGTACAGTAATTTTACATCATTACTCTTTTATATAACGTTTACCATAAGAGTTTTTTATGACATTAAAAACATTTAAATGAGTTTATTGTTTAAAAAAATGTAATATTTCTAAGTCCTTGCATAACTTCCATCTATGCATTCATGAACACTTTGTGCTAAGTCTGTTGAAAACTACCTGGATGGCAGGGAAAAGAGGATGACTGATATCCACTGGCTTGTCATTATTCTATTCACTTGATTATGGAAATCCTCCTCTGCTGAGGTGGATTTGGTGAGCATTCACATGGGAAATGAAATTTTCAGGTATTTTCCCCCATTGAGAGACTATCTATCCACTTCTTTCCCAACGTTTATTGTCACCAATTTTTTAAACATGTCCCTTTCAGAAAGTCCCTGACCATCAAGCCAAAACATTAGCCACAGGATGTGTATTGGTATATAATCATAATTCTGGCCATTTCTTCTTCAAAGCTAAGTGAACAACCTGCTACAATGCTTGATGATTTGCTCACTGGGAGGAATTTGCTTCACCACAACCCTTTACACATGCCCCAGAGATAGGCTGTACTACTGTAGCTCTCCACTTATGGTGGCCACATATCATGTATAAAGCATCATTAAACTAGGCCTAAGACTTCCTTTTTTAAACTGATCTAAGGTAGTTCTTCATGAGGCCATAAGTGCATGTTGGGAAGAAAAGACAGTGTAACAGAAGTAATGGCCATGGATATTTCAGCCACTATTTCATGTAACTTACTTGTGCCTTCAGGGGGGTTCCTGACCTGATCACATGTATACCCTTTTTGTTTTAAGATATAATTTTCAGTGCACTACCAACTTTAAGACTTGGTAAGTCAGATATTACTAAGTTTATGATAGGCAGCTTCAGTTGCCTGGTGACTTTGTGGTACATGTTCACATTCAGTCTCTGGTAGGCCCAGTAGCAGGCCAGAGCTTTTTTTTTCAAAAGGAGAGCATATATCTGTGGATAATAGGACTCGGTTCCGACATCCTAGAAGTTTGCATCCACTTTACCCTTAAAGACTGCCAAAATGCTCCAAACAGCATTCCTTCTGCCAATGAAACTTCTAGAACAATTGGATCTGCTGAAATGTATAGCCCAAGTGGCAGAACAGCTTGACTCACAGCCTTAACCTGTTGTAGAATGTTCTCTAGTTTTGTGGCCCCACTCAAAAGTAGCAGATTATTGGTTAATTTGACATATGGGCCAAAGTAATACACCCAAGTTATGAGTACATTGCCTCAGAAAGCCAAAGAGGTCTTGTAGGCATTGTACCTCTTACTCGGTTGTAGGAGGGACCAGATGGAAAAACTTGTCCTTCACTTTAAAAGAAATGTATGGACAATCCCCACACCACTGGGATCCCAGAAATTTCACTGAGATAGAAGGACCTTGAATTTTAGTCAGATTTATTTCCTACCCTCTGATACACAAATGTCTTGCTAATGAATCTAGAGAACTTGCTATTTCTGCTAAGTCCAATCAACATAATGTCATCAATGCAATGAACTAGTATGATATCTTTTGGAAGGGAAAGGCAATTAAGTTTCCTGAAATGCTAAAAAACTAAGTGGTGACATAGAGCTGGAGAATTAATATGCCTCTGAAGTTGGACCATGAAAGTATTCACTAACCTTGCCAGCTGAAAGAAAAATTTTCTGGTAGGCCTTACGAGCAGGTTGGAGAAAAAGGATGTTCATAAATAAATAGCTGCATAATGGGTACCATGGGATGCATGAATTTGCTCAAGCAATAAAACCACATATGGTACAATGGCTGCATTAGGAGTCACAACTTGGTTAAGCTAGCCATAATCCACTGTGTTTCTCAGAGATCCATCTCTTACTGTGCATGCCATATAAAAGATTTGAATGTGGATGTGGTGGGAATCACCATCCCTGCATCTTCATGTCCTGATAATAGCAATAATCTCTGCAAACTCCACAGGAATGCTATGTACTACTTTTGATTGGCTATTTTCCTAGGTATAAGTAGTTCTAAAGGCTTCCATTTGGCCTTTCCCATTATAATTGCCATCACACCAAATGTCAAGAAACCTATGTGGGGATTATGCCAGTTGCTAAATATTTCTACTCCAAATAGGCATACTAGAACTGGGGAATTAACTACAAGATGCATGTGATGTGCTTGACACAATGTGAGATGGGCCAGTACTAAAATACCACTGAACATCTGACTCCCATAAACACTTACACTAACTGAAGAGATACACTTCTTATTATTTCCTTTCCCCCCAAAGCAGTATGTCCCTTTGGGAAAGGCTGAGAGAAAAACATTGTAAATTTCTGGTAGTGTGCAAAGGTTCTTTCTCAAGGGGACCTGGTCTCCACTTTATTCAAAGAGTTCTGGGTTTGCTCAAGATGGGGAATTGATTGAGTAACTGTGACTCACCATTTTAATTACTCAAGTTATACTTTTGTTCTGTGACCTAGAACTTTTCTGTTTATATAGAATAAGTAAGAATTTTGTAGACTTCATATATTTTTCATTTCTTGGAATGCCGTGGTTAATTAACTAGGCTACTCTATAGGTCTATGTGAATCAGACTATTCTGATCAGTGCTTTTACTCCTTCCATTACAATAACTAAACTACATTGACTTTTGGATGAGTAAAGCCACTTGGTTCCTGACACCCTGGGACCCAATTACTCCCACAACATTCAGAGTTTCAAATTGAGTGACTGTGGTTCCCACTGTAAGTTCTGGCCCACAGAGGAGAAAATTACAGAGCACTTCAAGGAAGCTGGGGCTATCATTCCAAATTTATATCTTGAAGTATTGGTAAAAGATCCTCCCATATCCAGATCCTTCCATTGTGGGTGAGTAGGCCTTAAATGAATAGTTCACTCTAACATTCCAATCACCCTAATCTTTTGAATGTTTCCTTATATATAAGCTAAAGTATATCTGGCATCTCTATTTTGCTCATGGTGGGCCATCTTTTGAGCCAGGTTTTCACCTATTATCCAAAGAAACCATTAGAGCCTTTTCTAATTCTCCATGCTGCAAAACTAAAAGTAGAATCTCTGGTAGTTAACCCACATCAATAAATTCAGTTGATCCAAATTTATATTTTTTAACCATTATTCCATGCCTTAATTCCCATTCCCACACATATTCCCCAGATTTCCAATTGCATAAATCAGAAAACTCAAGTAGTTCCTTAAGAGTGCAGTGCAGCTCCACATGGGCCACATTTTGTACCCTGCCTTTAGGGGCCTTTTAAGTTTGAGTTTAGACATGGGTGGCAATTGCCTCAGGAGAGTCCATTATTGTCACCTCCAGTAATGCAGAGTTAAGTCCCTCTGATGGAGGTACAAATGTTGATACCACTGTGGATTAGGAGGCTGCTACAACTTGGGATGGGAATGTCACTGCTAATGTTGTTAGGGAAGTCACTTCCACTGAGACTTCTACTGGAAAGGAGACTCAACACAATGTAGTGACTTGATGACCCCAGTTTCATAAGCATCTTTTCACATTTTCCATCTTAATTAACAAGACATTACTTTTCCTCAATCAATATCCTGGCTTTAAAGTTAGACATCTTAGGAGTCTAGAGATCAACTTGCTTTGAAATTCATCCAATCATAGTTTAATTTGTAGCAATTTCAGCCCTGCAAGGATATAAGTCTCTTCCTCAAGGCACAGCTTAAAGTTTTCATGTAATTGATATAATGCTTCAGGTGAGATTTCAAATTTTTGAGCTCGTCGTTTTCTTTCACCACTTTGGTAGCAATAATAGGAGGAATCAACCAGTGTCACTATAATCCTTTACAAAAAATGTTTGAAATTATTATATACAGGTTATTTAGCTCCTTTCTTCTTATAAGTGGCTAATTAAGAATATCAAATGTAGGTATTTTGTGTATCTCTATAAATAGGTCATACCATGGACAAATAGGGCTCTATTTCCTAGTGGAAATAGAATTATTAGCTTCTTTATATCTAATCAAATTAGAGAGAAATTTCAGAAACCCCAGGATAAATTCAGAATACTCATCTTTAAAATCCTGTTTTCAAGAACTACTATCCATACCAATAGTTAATTCACCATAACATTCCAATCCCTTAGGATTCTCTGGTATTTAGGAATCTTCAGAAAAACACATAGTATAATAGATAGATAGATAGATAGATAGATAGATAGATAGATAGATAGATAGATAGATAGAAAGATAATAAATAAATAGAGATGATAGATCAATAGATAAATAGCTAGATATGAGAGTCATTGTAGAAATTACATGAAGTACAAAAGTTCCACAATATGCCAATTGTTAGCCAGATACCAAAAGAGCAGGTGTTGTAATTCATTCTGTGTGCAGGAGCTGAGAACCAGGGGAGCCCATGCTGTAACTCTTAGTCCCAAGCAAAAGGTCCAAGAACAAGGGGACCCTTGGTATAAATCCCAGAGTTCAAAGGCCTAATAACCAGGACTTCTTATGTCCCAGGGCAGGAAAAAATGGATGTCCCAGTTCTAGAAGTGAGGAGGAATATGCCCTTTCTTTGAATTTTTATTCTATTCTGGCCCCCTGTTCCAACTCTTCATGTTCTCCCACACTAGTGAGAGTGGATCTCTTTACTCAGTTGACTGAATCAAATGTTAATCCCTTCCAGAAACGTGCTCAAGGACACACCCAGAAATAATGCGTCACCAGCTATCTGGACTTTTCTTAGCCCTACCAAGTAGACATAAAATTAAACACTGCAAGTCTCGCCTTCATTAATGTGACATATATATGCATTGCCTTCAACCATACTTAATCTTCAAATAAGAACAATAGCAGGACTTCCCTGGTGGTCCAGTGGTAAATAATCTGCCTTCCAATGCAGGGAACATGGGTTCAATCCCTGGTTGGGGAACTAAAATCCCACATGCTGAGGGACAACTAAACCCACGCCACAACTACTGAGCTCGCAAGCCTCAACAAGAGAGACCACATGTCGCAAACTACAGAGACCATGTGCCCTGGAGCCAGCATGCCTCAACTAGAGAAAGAAACAAACAAAAAAACCACACGCTACAACTAGAGAGAAGCCCATACACCCCAACCAGAGAGAAGCCCATGAGCCACAACAAAGGGCCTGCATGCTGGGACTTCTCTGGTAGTCCAGTGGTGAAGAATCTATCCTACAAAGCAGGGGACGTGGGTTCAATCCCTGGTTAGGGAACTAAGATCCCACATGCCACGGGGCAACTAAGCCCATGCACCACAACTATTGAGCCCACGCACCTCAACTAGAAAGCCCACATGCTGCAAACTACAGAGCCCATGTGCTCTGGAGCCCACGCACTACAACTAGAGAAGAGAAAACCCACACACCACAACTACAGAGAAGCCCATTCTCCACAACTACAGAGAAGCCCACCCCCCACAGTGAAGAGCCTATGTGCCACAACAAAGATCCTGTGTGCTGCAACCCAACAATGCCAAAATTAAAAAAATAATAATAATAAAATAAGAGCCTGCATGCTGCAACTAAAACCCAAGTCAGTCAAAAAAATAAGAATAAAGAAAGAAAATAAATAAATATTTTTTAAAAAAGAAAAATAGCATGGTCATAATTCTACCTAACATGGTAGAAGTATTCTTCATACTACAGAAACACACTAGTCCCTCCCCAGAAGAGGAAGTAAAGTTCTCTACTATGTTTAGTCTTATTTAAATATCTCATAAAATATAGTATGATATAAAATTAACAATACTTAAATACTATAACATAAAGTTGGTACATATTATATGATAAGTAAATAATAGATGATAGAAAACAAAAATATCTGAGATTATATATATATATAATATATATACACACACAAACATATTCATAATAAGAAATACTCATGACAATCATAACTCTTTTTTCTGTAACTGATTGTGTGATAGTAGATGATATTTATAACTACCTTCTGCTACTGCCTCAATGTATTCCCATTGCTTCAGCAAGCACCATAGATGGTCTTGGTTGTTTTTATTTTATGGGATGACCAAAACCTTCATCCATGAAGGATCTGGTACATGTCTACATGTACATGTAGTCCTACGTGTATTTGGCAGTTGTAGTTTTTTTTATTAACCTTAATCATAGGGCATAGTAATAATAAAAGAAACTCTTAGGGATATTCTGTGTGCCAGACATACTTTCTTATCTCTATTTTTTGAATAGTTGCCCAATATCTCTTTTGTAGTGATACAGATTCTTTGATTCAACAAATTTTAGTCAATTTCCTAAACCTTCTCCATATCATTCTGTGTATTTCCATGTAAAATGCTTAGCATGAACCCTGCTTAGTTAGTTTAGCAAGGGTCTATTATAATGCATGTCTGATCACCACACATATCTAATCATGATTTAAATTCTCCACCGTCCAACAGGTGATGACTAATCAGTCAGACCTGTCTTCAGCAAGAATCCTGTTAAGTTGGCTTAAACAAAATCCCCATTACAATTCATGTTTCCTCTTAGCAATTTTTCATTCACTGAACCCCACCAAACTTCCAGGCTATAAATTCCCACTTGCCCATGATATTTTTGGAATTAAGCCTGTTTCTATACTGAGATAATTTATCCTTTGCAATAGTCCTGAATGAAACCCGTTTTTTACCTCCATTTAATCTCTGTTTTTTTCTTTGACAGTTAAAATATCTCTACTTGGATAAATCAGAGTCATCACTGGAGTCTCAGATACCTTACCCAGTACCTGAAGTGTGCACCTTTGAAAACTTTTCGTCTCTACTCCTGACTGATAGAACAGAGATACTTTGGTGAGTTCATTTCCTAAACCACTGGTTCAGACAAATATCCCTTAAAGCTGTAGGGACAGATTTTGATTCATAAGCATTTGAGTACACTCTAGAAGAAAGATTAGAGACCCAAACAGAGGATGGATTAGAGGGCTAGGTTTCTTTGTTTGTAAGAAGCTGTGTTAGAGTCCCAGGCAAATAACTGAGTGTAAAAAGCTGGGTTAGAGTCCCAAGGTTATTTATGCGTAATTATAAGTATATCATTAGCTATAAAACATGGGAACTTCTCAGTGAACAGACAACTCCCTTCTTGAAACCTTGCTGAGTATACGCTGCACCAACTCCATTGGCTTCCTTTCTTGTTGGCATGATTTTACTAAGAATAATTGGACAGTCAATGGCTTATTTGAGAAATATTAGATCCTTTCAATGTGGCTTCTCTAAACCCATTCTCTTCTCATGCATCTTCTTTTCCTTCCACATTTTACTGGTTTGTATTTTCCCTTCAGTTTCCTTGAATCCTTTGATGTGCCCCCTACCTTCTCCATCCCTCTGTCCAGACTGCCAGAATTTCACCTTCAAATCCTGCCTCTCAACTCCCATAGTCACTTTAACTTTAGGTTTCTTATCATCCATTCAGTGTTCTCAAGGAAATATGGAATCCGAAGCAACCACTACAGCCTCCATCAGATTACATGTTAGGACCAAAGAGAATATTACTAATCTCTTCCACAAATATTGGTAAACAGGTAACCTTCATGTCCCATTTACCAGAAACACAATTCAGGTTAACATATAAAGTGAAGATATACCACTGAGATAGTATTACTATGTTCATCAAGTCAAGGCTAAAATTTTATACTTAGTTCTAAAATTACTCTGTCCATCTTTCTGTAAGTTTATGCGTGTTCCTAATGTGTGTATGTATGCATGTGTTATGTATATGTGACATTTTCTACCTCCAGATGATAAAGTTTTCTTTTACCTGGGAAATTTTTGTTAAATGATTCTAATTTCCAAATGGTTGGTAAAGTAAAAACAGGCATAACTTCAGAGTTTTCAGCATTAAATATAATGAACATACAAATTTTTTCTACCTAAGTTTAGTACTCAAAAACATTATGTTATCTCTACTAGTTGTTTAAGGTTATAAAACTATAAATCCAACCTATGGAAAATATACATAAAAATAATTGATTTACATTAATAAAACAAAGAATAAAATTATATAAACATCTCAATAGAATCAGAAAAAGCATTTGACAAAATTCAACATTCATTTATAATAAAAACTCTCAATGAACTGGATATAAAGGAAACATATTTAAACATAATAAAGGCAATATATGAAAAGCCCACAGTTAACACCTGTTAAAAAAATACAACAGGCCCAAAATGAAATCACTTATGCTAAGCCCTACATTCTCAAACTGAGACTTAGAACTAAGTCCAGTTCTCCCAGAGACTGAATCTTAAATCAGTCAATTAGGAATTGCCTGATAAGCACTAGTTAGGAAATCTACCTGATATACCTCTACCTTTCTATAAAAAAAAATAACCTTGCAATAACGAACTTCCTTTTATTTGTCTAGTAAATGTCCTCTTTCCTGCTCCATTCTGCCTATAAACATCTTTCATTTTGTACAGCTCCCTGAAGCTCCCTTTTATCTGCTATACTGGATACTGTCTGAAATATGAATCATTTAATAAAGCCAATAAGGTCAGTAAAATTTACTCAGTAGAATTTTGTTTTTTAAAAATATACTCAAGGGCTTCCCTGGTGGCACAGTGGTTGAGAGTCTACCTGCCAATGCAGGGGACACGGGTTTGTGCCCCGGTCCAGGAAGATCCCACATGCTGCGGAGCAGCTAGGCCCATGAGCCATGGCTGCTGAGCCTGCGCGTCTGGAGCCTGTGCTCCAAACGGGAGAGGCCACAACAGTGAGAGGCCCGCATATCGCAAAAAAAAAAAAAAAAAAAAAAAATATATATATATATATATATATATATATATACTCAATAGTGAAAAGCTGAAAGTTGTCCTCTAAGATCAGGAAGAAGATAAGGATGTCCACTCTCACTGCTTTTATTCAACATAGTATTAGAATTCTTATCCAGAGCAATTAGGTAAGAAAAAGAAATAAAAGGCATCAAAATTGGAAAGGAAGAAGTAAAACTCATTGTTTTTGCATGGCAAGATATTATATATAAAAAAACTTAAAGACTCCATCAAAAAAACCTGTTAGGAGAGAAGGCGGAAGATGGCGGAAGAGTAAGACGCGGAGATCACCTTCCTCCCCACAGATACACCAGAAATACATCTACACGTGGAACAACTCCTACAGAACACCTACTGAAGGCTGGCAGAAGACCTCAGACCTCCCAAAAGGCAAGAAACTCCCCAGTACCTGGGTAGGGCAAAAGAAAAAACAGAGACAAAAGAATAGGGACGGCACCTGCACCAGTGGGAGGGAGCTGTGAAGGAGGAAAAGTTTCCACACTCTAGGAAGCCCCTTCGCGGGCGGAGACTGCGGGAGGCGGAGGGGGGAGCTTCGAAGCTGCGGAGGAGTGCACAGCAACGGGTGCGGAGGGCAAAGCGGGGAGATTCCCGCACAGAGGATCGGTGCCGACCGGCACTCACCAGCCCGAGAGGCTTGTCTGCTCACCCGCCGGGGCGGGCGGGGCTGCGAGCTGAGGCCGGAGCGCAGGAAGAGGACTGGGGTTGGCGGCTTGAACATAGCCTGAAGGGGTTAGTGCACCACAGCTAGCCGGGAGGGAGTCCGGGGAAAAGCCTGCACCTGCAGAAGAGGCAGGAGGCTTTTCCTTCCCTCTTTGTTTCCTGGGGCGTGAGGAGAGGGGTTTAAGAACGCTGCTTAAAGGAACTCCAGAGACGGGCGCGAGCCGCGGCTAAAAGCGCGGACCCCAGAGGCGGGCGGGAGACGTTAAGGCTGCTGCTGCCGCCACCGAGGGGCCTGTGTGCGAGCGCACAGGTCACTCTCCACACCCCTCCTCCGCGGAGCCTGTGCAGCCCGCCACTGCCGGGTTCCCGGGATCCAGGGACAACTTCCCCGGGAGAGCGCACAGCGCGCCTCAGGCTGGTGCAAAGTCACGCCGGCCTTTGCCACCGCAGGCCCGCCCCGCACTCTGTGCCCCTCCGTCCCCGCCGGCCTGAGTGCGCCAGAGCCCCCAATCAGCGGCTCTTTTAACCCCATCCTGTCTGAGCAAAAAACAGACGCCCTCCAGCGATCTACACGCAGTGGCAGGGCCAAATCCAAAGCTTAGCCCTGGGAGCTGTGAGAACAAAGAAGAGAAAGGGAAATCTCTCCCAGCAGCCTCAGAAGCAGCGGATTAAAGCTCCACAATCAACTTGATGTACCCTGCATCTGTGGAATACCTGAATAGACAACCAATCATCCCAAATTAAGGAAGTGGACTTTAGGAGCAAGATCTATGATATTTTCCCCTTTCCTCTTTTTGTGAATGTCTATGTGTATGCTTCTGTGTGAGATCTTGTCTGTATAGTCTTGCTTCCACCATTTATCCTAGGGTTCTATCCGTCCATGTTTTTTTTTAAATTTTTTTCTTAATAATTAATTTTAATAACCTTATTATACTTTACCTTCGTTCTTTCTTTCTTTCTTTCCGTCCTTCCTTCCCTCCTTTAGACAACGAATCATCCCAAATTGAGGAGGTGGTCTCTGACAGCAAGATTTAGGATTTTTCCCCATTTACCTCTTTTAGTGAGAGTGTATGTGTATGCTTCTGTGTAAGATTTTGTCTGTATAGCTTTGCTTCCAACATTTGTCCTAAGGTTCTTTCCATCTCTTTTTTTTTTCTTCTAAATAAGAAGTTTTTAACTCAATAACTTTATTATATTTTATTTTTACTGTATCTTCTTTCTTTCTTTTTTCCTTCTTTCCCTCCTTCCTTCCTTCCTCCCTCCCTCCCTCCCTCCTTTCTTTCCTTCTTGCCTTCTTTCCTTCTTTGCTTCTTTCTTTCTTTCTTCCTTCCTTCCTACCCTCCTTTCCTTCTTTCTTTCCTCATACTTCTACTAATTCCCTCTACTTTTTCTCCCTTTTATCCTGAGCCTGTGGATGAAAAGCTTTTGGTGCTCCAGCCAGGAGGCAGGGCTCTGCCTCTGAGGTAGGACAGCCAACTTCAGGACACTGATCAACAAGAGACCTCCCAGCTCCACATAATATCAAACGGCGAAAATCTCCCAGAGACCTCCATCTTAACACCAGCACCCAGCTTCACTCAACGACCAGCAAGCCACAGTGCTGGAAAACCTATGCCAAACAACTAGCAAAACAGGAACACAACCCCACCCATTAGCAGAGAGGCTGCCTAAAATCATAATAAGGCCACAGACACCCCCAAACACACCACCAGACGTGAACCTGCCCACTAGAGAGACAAGATCCAGCCTCATCCACCACAACACAGGCACTAGCCCCCTCCACCAGGAAGCCTACACAACCCACTGAACCAACCTTAGCCACTGGAGACAGACATCAAAAACAGGAGGAACTACAAACCTGCAGCCTGCAAAAAGGAGACCCCAAACACAGTAAGATAAGCAAAATGAGAAGACAGAAAAACACACAGCAGATAAAGGAGCAAGATAAAAATGCACCAGACCTAACAAATGAAGAGGAAATAGGCAGTCTACCTGAAAGAGAATTCAGAATAATGATAGTAAGGTTGATCCGAAATCTTGGAGATAGAATGGACAATAGATTGGACAAAATGCAAGAATCAGTTAACAAGGACCTGGAAGAACTAAAGATGAAACAAGCAATGATGAACAACACAATAAATGAAATTAAAAGTACTCTAGATGGGATCAATAGCAGAATAACTGAGGCAGAAGAACGGATAAGTGACCTGGAAGATAAAATAGTGGAAATAACTACTGCAGAGCAGAATAAAGAAAAAAGAATGAAAAGAACTGAGGACAGTCTCAGAGACCTCTGGGACAACATTAAACGCACCAACATTCGAATTATAGGGGTTCCAGAAGAAGAAGAGAAAAAGAAAGGGACTGAGAAAATATTTGAAGAGATTATAGTTGAAAACTTCCCTAATATGGGAAAGGAAATAGTTAATCAAGTCCAGGAAGCACAGAGAGTCCCATACAAGATAAATACAAGGAGAAATACGCCAAGACACATATTAATCAAACTGTCAAAAATTAAATACAAAGAAAGCATATTAAAAGCAGCAAGGGAAAAACAACAAATAACACATAAGGGAATCCCCATAAGGTTAACAGCTGATCTCTCAGCAGAAACCCTACAAGCCAGAAGGGAGTGGCAGGACATACTGAAAGTGATGAAGGAGAAAAACATGCAGCCAAGACTACTCTACCCAGCAAGGATCTCATTCAGATTTGATGGAGAAATTAAAACCTTTACAGACAAGCAAAAGCTGAGAGAGTTCAGCACCACCAAACCAGCTTTACAACAAATGCTAAAGGATCTTCTCTAGGCAAGAAACACAAAAGAAGGAAAAGACCTATAATAATGAACCCAAAACAATTTAGAAAATGGGAATAGGAACATACATATCGATAATTACCTTAAATGTAAATGGACTAAATGCTCCCACCAAAAGACACAGATTAGCTGAATGGATACAAAAACAAGACCCTTATATATGCTGTCTACAAGAGACCCACTTCAGACCTAGAGACACATACAGACTGAAAGTAAGGGGATGGAAAAAGATATTCCATGCAAATGGAAGCCAAAAGAAAGCTGGAGTAGCAATTCTCATATCAGACAAAATAGACTTTAAAATAAGGACTATTAAAAGAGACAAAGAAGGACACTACATAATGATCAAGGGATCGATCCAAGAAGAACATATAACAATTGTAAATATTTATGCACCCAACATAGGAGCACCTCAATACATAAGGCAAATACTAACAGCCATAAAAGGGGAAATCGACAGTAACACATTCATAGTAGGGGGCTTAAACACCCCACTTTCACCCATGGACAGATCATCCAAAATGAAAATAAATAAGGAAACACAAGCTTTAAATGATACATTAAACAAGATGGACTTAATTGATATTTATAGGACACTCCATCCAAAAACAACAGAATACACATTTTTCTCAAGTGCTCATGGAACATTCTCCAGGATAGATCATATCTTAGGTCACAAATCAAGCCTTGGTAAATTTAAGAAAATTGAAATTGTATCAAGTATCTTTTCTGACCACAACGCCATGAGACTAGATATCAATTACAGGAAAAGATCTGTAAAAAATACAAACACATGGAGGCTAAACAATACACTACTTAATAATGAAGAGATCACTGAAGAAATCAAAGAGGAAATCAAAAAATACCTAGAAACAAATGACAATGGAGACACAACGACCCAAAACCTGTGGGATGCAGAAAAAGCAGTTCTAAGGGGGAAGTTTATAGCAATACAAGCCCACCTTAAGAAGCAGGAAACATCTCGAATAAACAACCTAACCTTGCACCTCAAGCAATTAGAGAAAGAAGAACAAAAAAACCCCAAAGCTAGCAGAAGGAAAGAAATCATAAAAATCAGATCAGAAATAAATGAAAAAGAAATGAAGGAAACAATAGCAAAGATCAATAAAACTAAAAGCTGGTTCTTTGAGAAGATAAACAAAATAGATAAACCACTAGCCAGACTCATCAAGAAAAAAAGGGAGAAGACTCAAATCAATAGAATTAGAAATGAAAAAGAGGAGGTAACAACTGACACTGCAGAGATAAAAGAGATTATGAGAGATTACTACAAGCAACTCTATGCCAATAAAATGGACAATCTGGAAGAAATGGACAAATTCTTAGAAATGCACAACCTGCCAAGACTGAATCAGGAAGAAATAGAAAATATGAACAGACCAATCACAAGCACTGAAATTGAAACTGTGATTAAAAATCTTCCAACAAAGAAAAGTCCAGGACCAGATGGCTTCACAGGTGAATTCTATCAAACATTTAGAGAAGAGCTAACACCTATCCTTCTCAAACTCTTCCAAAATATAGCAGAGGGAGGACCACTCCCTAACTCCTTCTACGAGGCCACCATCACCTTGATACCAAAACCAGACAAGGATGTCACAAAGAAAGAAAACTACAGGCCAATATCACTGATGAACATAGATGCAAAAATCCTCAACAAAATACTAGCAAACAGAATCCAACAGCACATTAAAAGGATCATACACCATGATCAAGTGGGGTTTATTCCAGGAATGCAAGGATTCTTGAATATACGCAAATCTATCAATGTGATAAACCATATTAACAAATTGAAGGAGAAAAACCATATGATCATCTCAATAGATGCAGAGAAAGCTTTTGACAAAATTCAACACCCATTTATGATAAAAACCCTGCAGAAAGTAGGCATAGAGGGAACTTTCCTCAACATAATAAAGGCCATATATGACAAGCCCACAGCAAACATCATCCTCAATGGTGAAAAACTGAAAGCATTTCCACTAAGATCAGGAACAAGACAAGGTTGCCCACTCTCACCACTCTTATTCAACATTGTTTTGGAAGTTTTAGCCACAGCAATCAGAGAAGAAAAGGAAATAAAAGGAATCCAAATTGGAAAAGAAGAAGTAAAGCTGTCACTGTTTGCAGATGACATGATCCTATACATAGCGAACCCTAAAGATGCTACCAGAAAACTACTAGAGCTAATCAATGAATTTGGTAAAGTGGCAGGATACAAAATTAATGCACAGAAATCTCTGGCATTCCTATATACTAATGATGAAAAATCTGAAAGTGAAATCAAGAAAACACTCTCATTTACCATTGCAACAAAAAGAATAAAATATCTAGGAATAAACCTACCTAAGGAGACAAAAGACCCGTGTGCAGAAAATTATAAGACACTGATGAAAGAAATTAAAGATGATATAAATAGATGGAGAGATATACCATGTTCTTGGATTGGAAGAATCAAGATTGTGAAAATGACTCTACTACCCAAAGCAATCTATAGATTCAATGCAATCCCTATCAAACTACCACTGGCATTTTTCACAGAACTAGAACAAAAAATTTCACAATTTGTATGGAAACACAAAAGACCCCGAATAGCCAAAGCAATCTTGAGAACGAAAGAAGGAACTGGAGGAATCAGGCTCCCTGACTTCAGACTATACTACAAAGCTACAGTCATCAAGACGGTATGGTACTGGCACAAAAACAGAAAGATAGATCAATGGAACAGGATAGAAAGCCCAGAGATAAACCCATGCACATATGGACACCTTATCTTTGATAAAGGTGGCAGTAATGTACAATGGAGAAAGGACAGCCTCTTCAATAAGTGGTGCTGGGAAAACTGGACAGGTACATGTAAAAGTATGAGATTAGATCACTCCCTAACACCATACACAAAAATAAGCTCAAAATGGATTAAAGACCTAAATGTAAGGCCAGAAACTATCAAACTCTTAGAGGAAAACATAGGCAGAACGCTCTATGACATAAATCAAAGCAAGATCCTTTCTGACCCACCTCCTAGAGTAATGGAAATAAAAACAAAAACAAACAAATGGGACCTAATGAAACTTCAAAGCTTTTGCACAGCAAAGGAAACCATAAACAAGACCAAAAGACAACCCTCAGAATGGGAGAAAATATTTGCAAATGAAGCAACCGACAAAGGATTAATCTCCAAAATTTACAAGCAGCTCATGCAGCTCAATAACAAGAAAACAAACAACCCAATCCAAAAATGGGCAGAAGACCTAAATAGACATTTCTCCAAAGAAGATATACAGACTGCCAACAAACACATGACAGAATGCTCAACATCATTAATCATTAGAGAAATGCAAATCAAAACTACAATGAGATATCATCTCACACCAGTCAGAATGGCCATCATCAAAAAATCTAGAAACAATAAATGCTGGAGAGGGTGTGGAGAAAAGGGAACACTCTTGCACTGCTGGTGGGAATGTGAATTGGTTCAGCCACTATGGAGAACAGTATGGAGGTTCCTTAAAAAACTACAAATAGAACTACCATATGACCCAGCAATCCCACTACTGGGCATATACCCTGAGAAAACCAAAATTCAAAAAGAGTCATGTACCAAAATGTTCATTGCAGCTCTATTTACAATAGCCCGGAGATGGAAACAACCTAAGTGCCCGTCATCGGATGAATGGATAAAGAAGATGTGGCACATATATACAATGGAATATTACTCAGCCATAAAAAGAAACGAAATTGAGCTATTTGTAATGAGGTGGATAGACCTAGAGTCTGTCATACAGAGTGAAGTAAGTCAGAAAGAAAAAGACAAATACCATATGCTAACACATATATATGGAATTTAAGAAAAAAATGTCATGAAGAACCTAGGGGTAAAGCAGGAATAAAGACGCAGACCTCTTAGAGAACAGACTTGAGGTTATGGGGAGGGCGAAGGGTGAGCTGTGACAGGGCGAGAGAGAGTCATGGGCATATACACAGTAACAAACGCAGTAAGGTAGATAGCTAGTGGGAAGCAGCCGCATGGCACAGGGATATTGGCTCGGTGCTTTGTGACAGCCTGGAGGGGTGGGATGGGGAGGGTGGGAGGGAGGGAGACGCAACAGGGAAGACATATGGGAACATATGTTTATGTATGACTGATTCACTTTGTTATAAAGCAGAAACTAACACACCATTGTAAAGCAATTATACCCCAATAAAGATGTTAAAAAAAAAAAAAACCTGTTAGAACTAATAAAAGAATTAAGTAAAGTTGCAGGATACAAATTTAATATACAAAAATTTGTTTCATTTCTATAGACTAATAACAAAATATTAGAAGAGAAATTGAGAAAACAACCCCATTTACAATTGCATCAAAAAGAATATAATAATTAGGGATTTACTTAACCAAGGTGAAAAACTGTTATATTGAAAACTATAAGACCTTGGTGAAAGTATTGAAGAAAACACAAATAAATAGAAAGATATTCCACACTCATGGATTGGAATAGTTAATACTATTAAAATATCTATGCTACACAAAGCAATCTACAGAATCAGTGAAATCCCAATTAAAAATCCTAATGGCATTTTTCACAGAAATAGAATAATCTTAAAATTTATATGGAACAACAGGAGACCCTCGATAGCCAAAGCCATCCTGAGAGAGAAAACCAAACTTGGGTCCATCACACTTTCTGATTTCAAACTATATTAAAAGGGCATAGCAATCAAACAGTTAGGTATTGTTATAAAAATGGATGCATAGGTCAATGGAACAGAATACAGAGCCCAGAAATAGACCAATATATATATGGTCAATTAATTTATGAAACATAAGCCAAAATTAAACAATAAGGAAAACATAGACTCATCAATAAAAGCTGTTGGGAAAACTAGTCAGCCACATGCAAACGAATAAAACTGGACAACTATCTTACACCATCCACAAAAATTAACTCAAAATAGGTTAGAGACATGAACATAAGACCTAAACACTGAAAACTCCCAGAAGAAAAATAAGCAGTAAGTTCCTTGACATCAGTCTTTGTGATGATTTTATTTCACACTAAATGCAAAGGCAACAAAAGCAAAAATAATTAAGTAAGATTATATTAAACTAAAAGGCACCGACACAGCAAAGAAAACCATACATAATAAAAGGCAACCTATTGGATAGGAGCAAATTATATTTCTGATAAAGAGATAATTTCTAAAATTAAAAAAAAAAGCTCAAGTAACTCAATAGCAAAAAAAAAAAAAAAAAAAAAGAAAGAAAGAAAGAAAGGAAATTGGATTTTAAAATGGACAGAGGATCTGAACAGACATTTCTCCAAAGATGTACAGATAGCCAACAGGTATATGAAGAGGTGCTCAACATCACTAATCACCAGGGAAGTGCAAATATAAACCACAAGGAGATATCACCTCATGTTCATTAGAATTGCTACTATCAAAAAGACAAAAACTAAGTGTTTCTGAGGATGCGAAGAAACTGTTACCAAACAGAACTTGAGCCCACTCACCTGCACACAGTAAAGCCAATATACTGACACCTGGTTGTGGTGAAGAAAAGTGAAGTGTTTTTTGCAGGACACCAACCAAGGAGCTCAGTCATCTAGTGCTTAAAAGACCTGAATTCCCTGATGGCTTTCAGGGAAAGATTTGTAAAGACAGGATAAGGGAGAGGGGTTGTGGGGTGCATAATTAGCTCATGGACATTCTTCTGATTGACTGATAGTGAAATAATCAGGAGTCAACATCATCAACCTTCTGTTTCAAATGAGTCTGAGGTCTATGGCTTGTGGGCAGCATACAGTTAACTTCTTCTGCCTAGTGGGGGTTTCAGTATCTGCAAAACAGCTCAAAGGATATGACTCAATATTGTCTATAGCCCTTGAGGAGGAACGAAATGTCCTTGACTTTGTTTAATGGCTAAATTATTATCATTTTGTCTTGCTTGACTCTTTTCCTTTCTTTCTGCATTTTCTAACTTATCTGATTAAATTTATTCTTTGGAACCCAGGGAAGGCCTTGGAGGCTAAAGTTTTTCTACAGACAAGAGACAGGCAGAGGACATGGGAGGGTGCTCTATTCTGAGAAGGCCCTAAATTGTCCTGCTCATTTACAAAATGGGAATCTTGTGCACTGTTGGTGGAAATGTAGATTGGTAGTGCTACTGTGGAAAGCAATATGGAGGTTCCCCAAAAAACTAAAAATAAAACTACCATATGATCCATCAATTATACTTCTTTGTATTTATCTATAGGAAATGAAGCCCTGATCAAAAATATGGGATCCTCTAAGTTTATTTCAGCATTGTTTACAATAGCCAAGACATAGAAGTAAATGAAGTGCACATTAATGGACGACTGGATAAAGAAAATGTGAGATAGATAGATGATAGATCGATAGACAGATAGATAGATGATAGATAGATAGATATAAATAATGGAATGGAATATGACAGAATATTATTTAGCCATAAAAAAGAATAAAATCTTGCAATTTATGACAACATGGATGGGCCTAGCACATTACACAAAGAGACAAAGTCAGACAGAGAAAGGCAAGTGGTTTATGATCTCATTGATATGTGTAAAATAAAAACAAACAAACAAACAAAAAACAAAAAAGAAACTTATACAGAGAGCAGATTGGTGCTTGCTAGAGGTGGTAGGTGGGGTGTGGGCAAAATGGGTGAAGGGGGTCAAAAGGTAAAAACTTCCAGGTATGAAATAAATAAATCTTGGGGATGTAATTTATGGTAGGGTGACTGTAGTTAAAAATACTGTATTGTATATTTGAAATTTGCTACGATAGTACCTCTTAAAAAATGACAAGAAAAAAATGGGTAACTATGTGTGATGATGGATGTTAACTAAACTTATAATGGTGATAGTATTGCAATACTGTATACACAAAATTGAATCATCATGTTTTATATCAACATTATGTTTTAATACAATGTTATATGTAAATTATATATCAATTTTTAAAAATTAATGTATGTCTTGCTCAGAGGTAAATTAAAAAGAAAAAAATAACTATATATTAATGTTTTATGTTCTCTATCTCTGTGATTTTTTGATACTTGCCTAATTGGTCAACAAGATAAATAACTGAAGATGACAGGTGAGAAATTGTCATGATCAATTCAAACATACTTGTTAATAACAAGTGAATTAAATAGATGTAAATAGGATAAAAGTTAATGAACTTTAAAAAATTGATCATGTTTTATAATACCTACTTAAAAGTCATTTCACAAAAATTTTGGCAACTTGAAACCTTAAAGCTATATTAGATTAAGGCAAATAATGGATATTTCTTGAATATCCAAATTGTTTCCAAATAAGAAAAATATTGAAACTTCAGTTGTTGAACATATTGTATCTACTTTTACAATCTTGTTTTTATATGGTACAAAAAAGCTAAAATGTATTGGGGTACATCTTTAAACATGGAATATTGTACAATGAAAAGGCATATTCCTCTAGAAAATTTTAAATAATGTGTTTATAAATTTGCTACAGAATAATAGTATGTAGCCAACAGTTATCAATTGCTTAATTCCTACTTTTCTCTGTAAAAGAAAGATGACTAATGGTTAATGATTCTAATAAATATATGTAAATGAAATGACTATAACTAAGAAAGATAAAGAAAAAAACACTGTGTATGCAAGGAAAGTAAGGTATGTTTTTAATGAGGAAGTATATGAAGAATGTGATTTTGTTACGAAAAAAAGAGAGTAATATTGTCCTAATGTGGAATGACATCTTAATCCAGAATAAAAAAGAGGAAAGGTGTAAAGCAAATACCGAATGGATTTTTTTTTAAGTTAGAAAGACTGTGGAAAATGAATCTTGAAAGGAATATTATCTTGTGTGGGCAAATCTGGCAAAGATTGGATGAATTTACTTACAAGGATTTTAGAACTTAGCCTTAGAATTAATAGTACACAAATGCAAAAGCAGGATTTGGTTATTTCTCTATTAAAGCAACAAGGTGTGTTTAGATTATGTTTGCTATTAATAAGAAACTTTTTTTTTCTTTACCTTCTATTTATTTAGCATGGAAAGCCAAATTTTGCATTTTAATATAATTTATTGTGCTTCATGTTGTCTTTATCAGGTCTTTGATTACTTAGGAAACAGAGTCTTATTAATAAAAGAGCTGGATTTTTAACAGCTATGTAACATTTTGTATTTGCCTTTAAACTCTCTTGTCAGTTTGGTTAAATGATTAACTTGGTATAGTTTCACAGTGATCCTATTTAGTTGTGTTAAAACCTTTTGATATTTTTTTACAACTTCCCAAAACCAAATTATAAATGGAGTCTTTTTTATCTCAAACTAACATTGAGATTTCCCAGATGGTTCCTGGAAAATGTCAAAGGATTTCTTTCTCCCTTTGTAAAAGGTAGATACTAAGCTAATTAAGTTTACTTGGTGTATTTAATTACATGGAAAACATTGGCAAATAAAAAATGATGATAAAAAAGTGTATATATCTGAATCATTTTGCTGTACAGCAGAAATGAACACATCATTGTAAATCAACTATACTCCAATAAAAAATGATGATAAACCTTAGGTTTATATGTTATTAATGAGGTATTCTAGAAATTATATGAAGTTCATATATATTTGTCAATACACTCCAACTAATATGCTGAAATCTAGTATGTAACAGAAATAACTAATTTTCCTTATCAAATAAACTCTCATCAGAAGTTTAACTATTGCCTTTTAACAAGAATATACAATGGAGAAAAGACAGTTTTTCAATAAGTGGTGCTGGGAAAACTGGACAGCTACATGTAAAAGAATGAAATGAGAACATTCTCTAACACCATACACAAAAATAAACTCAAAATGGATTAAAAATCTGAATGTAAGACTGGATATTATAAAACTCTTAGAGGAAAACATAGGCAGAACACTTTCTGACATAAATCACAGCAATATCGTTTTGGATCCACCTCCTAGAGTAATGAAAATAAAAACAAAAATAAACAAAAATGACCTAATTAAACTTAAAAGTTTTTGCACAGCTAAGGAAACCATAAATGAAACAAAAAGACAATCAACAGAATTGGAGAAAATATTTGCAAATGAAGCAACTGACAAGGGATTAATCTCCAAAATACACAAATAGCTCATGCAGCTCAATTAAAAAAAAATGGGCAGAAAATCTAAATATACATTTCTCCAAAGAAGACATACAGATGGCCAATAGGCACATGAAAAGATTCTCAACATAGCTAATTATTATAGAAAAGTAAATCAAAACTACAGTGAGGTATCACCTCACAATGGTCAGAATGTCTACAAACAGCAAATGCTGGAGAGGGTGTGGAGAAAAGGGAACCCTCATACACTGTTTGTGGGGATGTAAATTGGTGCAGGCATTATGGAAAACAGTATGGAGTTTCTTTTAAAAACTAAAAATAGAACTACCATATGATCCAGCAATCCCACTCCTGGACATATATCTGGAGAAAATCATAATTCAAAACAATACATGCACCCTCAATGTTCATTGAAGCACTATTTACAATAGCCAGGACATGGAAGCAACCTAAATGTCCATTGACAGAGAAATGGATAAAGAAGATGTGGTACATATATACAATGGAATATTACTCAGCCATAAAAAATAATGAAATAATGGTATTTGCAGCAACGTGGATGGACCTAGAGATTATCATACTAAGTGAAGTAAATCAGACAAAGACAATTATCATATGATATCACTTATATGTGGAATCTTAAAAAAATGATACAAATGAACTTATTTACATAACAGAAACAGACTCACAAACTTTGAAAGAAAAATTATGGTTACCAAAAGAAGGAGGAGGGGCAAATTAGAAGTTTGGGATTAACATATACACACTACTATATATAAAACAGAAAATCAACAAGGACCTAATGTGTAACACAGGGAACTATGCTCAGTATTTTGTAATAACCTATATGGGGAAAGAATCTGAAAAAGAAATGATATATGTATATGTATAACTGAATCACTTTGCTTTGCACCTGAAACTAATACAACATTATAAATCAACTATACTCCAACATAAAATAAAAATTAAATTTAAAAAATAAGTTTAACTATGACCTTTAAATCATTTAATTCATTCACAGACAGTTATTGCTTTGCTTTCCTTCTTCTCCAAAAGTATTTACAATCAGTTAAAGAAAGTATGCTCTATGATGGGAACATTTGGATAATTTTGAAGCCATGCTCTGGACTGAGTAATATTTCACAGGAAGAATAAAGAAGCTGATTAATTCATAAAACTACTAACCCAATATTTAGCAGAACAAGAATTAATTACATTGAGCTAAATAAACTGATGAGGATGATCATAAATTTTATGACTTTTGGTTTAAACATTGCTATTTTTTAATGTTTTGGTTACCATGTAGAAATTAAACATTTTCTTATGGCAATTTGGTAAAGTATACATTTGTGAACAAATATGAAACTATTCCCTTTTTTTCCTAACTGATTCCTGCACAATTCAAAAACCCTAGGTATTTTTATTTTTATGGCAATATACTTAGTTGCATAATTTCAATAAAAATCTGTTCTTGTAAGAGAACAAAACTTGAAACATTTGTTATATTACCAATGCTCTGATTGGAATGCCATATTTGAAAATGTTCATGAAAACAGATATGAACAGAAAGCTTTAAGGAACTAAGCTTGAGCTGAATGAGTAAATTCTTATGAAACTCCCTTTGAAAACCAGCCTGTAACAGAGTTTCCCACTATACTGGTCAATAAGGAATGTCATCTCCTGACAGGCTCAGGAATCTCAGGGTATTCTCAGTATCCTAAAAGAGAGGAATTTACCTAAATCTTTAGGTACTGTAGGCAAAATCTGGTATCAAGTTATTGGCTTGGCTTCCTAGCCTTGAGAGGCTTTGAAAATTTCAACCTGAGATTCCTTATGAAAAGGTCCAATCAAGCAAACTCACAAGACCTACGTGATCAGTTGCTATTTTTGCTTCACTTGTGTAAATAACCAGATCAAATTTAATGAGACTAAACTTATTTTGCAAACAAATTAGTCTTACCTTGATTATCTTTAATTGAAAGGTGGTGATTTTAGAGGAAAAAGTTATGATTCAATGGAAAACTTGTGGATTTCATCTTGCACATTTTGCCATTTCATGCCAAAGCCTGAATTATTTTGGTTATCTCCAAGATCTGCCTACAACCCTGCAAATTAACATTTCCAATTTTATCATTTCTCACCTGGAATTATGCATTATGTTTATCTGTGCCATCATGGCTACTTTGTTCTCGGGCCCATTGGAAAATAACAAGGGTGACTGGGAAAAGAGTGATTAATATCCATGAGAACTGACATTATAGCCACTTGATTATTGAAATCCTGGGGTTGGGGTGGGGAAAGGTCATGGATATACCAGTTCTAGGAGAGGAGAAGAAATTTTCCTTCCTTTGCCTTTTTCTATTGTGACCCTCTTTGATTTGGTTGGTGCTCTCCCATATTGGTGAGGGCAGACATCTTTACCCAGTCTAATAAATCAAATGTTAATCCCTTACCTTCCAGAAAAATCCTGACACATTCAGAAATAATGTTTTACCAGGTATCTGGACCTCCCTTAGCCCATCAAGTCGCCAATAAACATACAATGAACAGTCTTCCCCTTGTGAAATTGACACAAATATGCATTGCCTTTGAACATACTTACTCTTCAAATAAAGAAAGCAACAAGTCATAATTCTGCCTAACATGATAGAAGTATTATGCATACTACTGAAAACACACTAATGTTTTCCAAGAAGAGAGGTAAAATCCTTCAGTAATGTTTACTGTTCTTCTAGGTATCTCATAAGAAATACTATGATGTAAAATTAAAAAGCTGATATAAAATTAATATGTCACATATTGTAATTGAGCAGGACACTATGGGGCCTTCCCAGAACAGACCACTCCCACAATGTCATTGGCCTGCCTCTTGTCTGTAGGAAAACTTGAGCCTTCACAAATAGTTCCAAACGGTATACTTAATCAGAGAATAAAGTCAATGGAAAATGGTATACTTAAGTTCCAAGTTCCAAATGGTATACTTAATCAGAGAAGTGAGAAAATGCAGAAAAAAAGGAAAACAGTCAAGCAAGACAAAATAATAAATGATTAGCCATTAAACTTTTAGTTCCTCCTCAAGGGCTATAGGAAATATTCTGAGTCATATCTGCTGAGCTGTTTTGCAGATACTGAAACCCCCACCAGGTGGAAGAAGTTAACTGTATGCTGCCCACAAGCACATAGACCCCAGACTGGTTAGAACCATAAGATTGATGATGTTGACACCTGATTGCGTCACAACCAACCAATCAGAAGAATTTCCATGAGGTGATCACACACCCCACAAACCCCCTCCCACATCCTGTCTTTAAAAACCTTTTCCTGAAAGTGTTCGGGGAGTTCAGGCCTTTTAGGCACTAGCTACCTTGACTCCTTGCTTGGCTCCCTGCAATAAATGCTGCCCTTTCCTTCACCATAACCCAGTATCAGTAGATTGGCTTTACTGTGTGTGCTCAAGCATGCCCAAGTTTGGTTCAGTAACAATATTACAACATAATGAAATAATAAAGTTAGAAAGCAAAGACGTTTGATATACACATATAGTAGTATTCATAAAAAATGATGAAATACTCATGACAATTACATTCCTCATTTCTGTCACTGGTCATGTGTTAGTAGGTGGTAATTATAACTACATCTACTATCCACTCTATATTGCCTTTGTATAAGCAAGCGCTTCAGCTTGTAATAGTTCTTTACCTGGTGGAGCAAATCAAACGTTCATTCCTGAAAAGTCTAGGCCTTTATTAGTCCTGCTTGGATTGAGTTGTCGTAGTTTTCCATTGACTTTACTCACAGGGAATGATAATAATAAGATACACCCTAAGAGATATCCAGTACTCCAGGCATACTCTTTCCTACCTTCACTGTAGAGTCGTTGTCCAGTTTCTCTTTAGTAGTGACACAGATTCTTTGCCTCACCATTCTTCAGTCAAGCTCCTAAACCTTCTTCAATGCCCATCTGGTATTTCCTTATGAAATCTTTACCAAGAACCTTGTTAAGTGAGTTTAACAAGGGTCTCTCATCCTTCATTTGATCATCCTCAATAGCTAATTAGGTTTCTCAGCTTCTACCATCCTCCAGGTGATGACCTCTCAATCTGGCCTGTCTTCAGCAAACACTCTGTCAATTTAGTCAGAATTCTCTTCACCTTTTATGATTGCTGTTAGTAATTTTCCAACTACTGAAACCCATCAGGCATCTTAGATATAAATTCCCTCTTACCCATGTTATATTCAGTTTTGAACCTGTTTCTTTACTGAGATGTCTTTCCCCTATTGCAATAGTCCTGAATAATTACCCATTTAAAACTGGTGTTTCTTTGACAGTTATAAAACAGAATTTGATAAAACAGAATTCTTACTGGAGATCAGAACCATTCACCTAGGACAGAAATTATACACCTTTGAAGACTTTGTCTCCAATCTTTACTAACTGATTGGAGATTCTTTGGTGAATCTAACTCCTAAATCATTAATTCAGAGCCTTAAAGCTGGTAGGGACGGATTTTTATTTGTAAGATTTTGAGTATATTCTAGAAGCAGAGCTAGAGTCCCAGACAAAAAAAATCAGGATTAAAGTCCTAGGTTTTTCCCTAAGAAGCCAGTTTAGAGTCCCAGGCAAGCAAAAGCTATCTAGTTTATCCAAGTTTATCTATTCATTAGAATTAAGGTACCACTAGTTAAGAACTTGGGAGTTTCTCAGTGGACTGTTGAGCCCCCACTGACTATGCTCTGCCAACTCTACTTCCTCTCTTGCTTGCATGCTTTTACCAAGAATAATTTGGAATTTCAACAACCTCTTTGGGAAACTTAGGATATTCACAAAATGGATCCTGTAAGACTTCTACCTTCCTTACACCTTTGTTCCTCTTTCTTTATTTCAGTGTTTTGTATCTTTCTTCCAGTTGCCTTAAATCATTTGTTATCATCTCCTTCAAACACCTACCTCCTTCGTCCCTGTTTCTACCCTGCAAGACATTTTCCTTCCCATTCCAACCCCCAAGTCTTCTGTAACAACTTGAATTTTAGGTCCCCTATGCTCTATTGAGGTCTCTCAAGGAACTAAGGGACCTGTAAAAGCAATCAACTCGGTCTGAAAAAAGTGGTTATTTGTAAAGAGAACTGGATGTTTAGTCCACTCAGATTGATTTAGAGACATCAAGACAGCTGCTAGATATCACCTCATTTAATGGCCTAACATTTGCTCCATAGCCTCCACTAAATTACCTGCCAGGGAAAAGTAAAATCTTGACAGTTTCTCCACAAATATTGGTTACCAGGTAACTTAACTTGTCCTATTTTCCAGAAACAGAATTCACACAAAAATATAAAGGGGTGAGTGACCAGGGAGATTATATTACTAGTTTTACTGAGTCAGAGTATCTCTACTGACATCTGTCCACATGTTTTCTTTATATATCTATATATTTATTTTATGTATATGTGACATTTTCTATCTCTTCATGATAGGACAAAATTAATTTATAAAATTCCTTAAGGAAGTTTTATTCCAATTGTCAGAGATAAATGAGTTTCTATAAATTAAGCATTTCTCAAACTCTCAGGAATGTAAAAAAAAAAAATCCAAATTTTAAAAGTTCCTTTATGTGGGATAATCTTTGGCAATAAAGCTAGTTTTGAAAATTGTTGGTTAGGAATAAGCCCAGATAGCGGATTAGAAAGACCCTGAGCTCACTTCCTCTCATAAGCACACCAAATTTACAACAATTTACAGAGTAATCATCAATTAAGAAGACCATAACCTACCAGAAAAGGCCTTCTGCAGCTAAAGACATAAAGAAGGAACCACAACAAGATGTGTAGGAGTGGTGGAGCTGCAATATAGTCAAATCCCATACCCTGGGGTGGGTGAGTCCCAAACAGGAGAATAATTACAATTGCAGAGGTTCTCCCAGATGAGTAAGAGGTCTGAGCCCTCAGGCTCTCCAACCCAGAGGTCCTGCACTGGGAAGACAAGCCTCCCAAAATGTTTGACTTTGAAAGCCAGTGGGGTTTACATTCAGGAGTCTCAGAGAACTGAGAGAAAGAGAGAATCTACTCTTAAAGGACACACACAAAATCTCACATGCTCTGGGACTCAGGGCAGAAACAGTCATTTGGAAGGAGTCTGAGTCAGATCTACCTGCTGATCTGGAGAGTCTCCAGGAAGGCAGGATGAAAATATAGCTCAACTTCTGGACATAGACATGGGCAGCAGGAATTTTGGGGAGGTTCTTCTACCACAAGGACACTGGTGGTGGTAATCATCATTTTGAAACCCTCCCTCTAGCTTATTAGCCTCAAGACCCAGCCCAACCCCTGCTCAACAGCCAATAGGCACCAGTACTGAAACACCTCAAGCCAGGCAATTAACTGGACAGGGACACAACCCCACCAACAAGCAGGCAGGGTACCTTAAGATATCCTGAGCCCACAGCAACCCCTGGACATGTCCCTGCCCACAAGAGGGCCAGGACATGGCCCCAAACACCACCAAATAGGCATTAAACCCAGCACCCCCAGGGTCCTGCAGCCAGAAAACATGGGACAGAGCTTCACCCACCAGTGGGCAGGCACAAGCCCCAGAATTCCTGGTCCCAGAAAACAGTGACCTTGCTCAAGCCTCAGAATCAGCTTCACCAACCAGTGGGCAGATACCAGCCATAAGAGAACCACAGCACCCCAGACTTAGCCCACACACCAGGAGGCCAGCTCCTGCCTTGGTATCTGCTGGGTCCTGGCTCTGACCAGCAGCATGCCTTATCTAGACTCAGGACCTGGCGCATCCACTATCTGGAGGACACCAGCCGCAAGACAATAGCAGCCCCACAGCCTGTAGACCCAGCCTGCCTTCCAGAAGACCAGAACACACCCCAGGACTGGATGGGCCCAGTCATAGCCCACTAGAAGGCAAACACAAAGTTTGGGACACCCTGAACCCTACATTCAGACGTTCCAGGGACTGGTATTACCCACCAGCAGTTTAACACCAGCTGTGGGACTCTTGGGACCATGACTCTGCCTGCCCGTGAGTGAGAACAAGCCCTATGGCCCCCCAGGATTCAATCAGAAGCTGGTACACACCACACAGGGCAGGCCCCAGCAACCAATGAGATCAGGGAGCAGCCAAGCCTACCAGATCATCCACAGTAGTCAGCCTGCCAGAACAGAAGAATCCAAACAGCCCACATAGGGGGAAAACCTAGAGCATATAGCTCTGGTGATGAGAGAAGAGTGCACTGCTGGGATGCATAGGATACCTCCTAAAAAGGCCACCACTACAAGGTCAGGAAAGATAACAAATGTACCAGATACATAGAAATATAAATAGCAAGTTAGACAAAATGAAGCTACAGAGGAATAGGTTCAAAACAAAAGAACAGGATAAAACCACAGAAGAAGAAATAAGTGAAATGAAGATAGTCCATCTACCCAAGAAAGAGTTCAGGGTAATGACCATAAGGATGATCAACAGACTCCAGAGAATGGTTGCACAAAACAAGAAGTTAGAAATATCTAACTAAGAGTCAAAAAATATAAACAACAACAAAAAAGAGATGAAGGATACAATAAATGGGATGAAAAATATACTAGAAGGAATCAACAGTAGGCCAAATGATACAGAGGAATAAATCAGCAAGCTGGAAGACAAAGTAATGGAAATCACTGATGCTAAACTGAAAAAAGAAAAAGAATGAAAAGAAATGAGGACAGTTGAGGAGAAATCTGGGACATCAAGCACATTAATATTCACATTACAAGGGATGAAGAAGGAGAAGAGAGAGATAGAAAGGTGCTGAGGACACATTTGAAGACATAATACATGAAAACTTCCTGAATCTGAGAAAGGAATGATACATCTCAGTCCAGGAAGCACAGAGAGTGCCAAACAAGATTAACCTAGAGAGGAAAACACCAGGACACATTGTAACTTAAAAGGCAAAAATTAAAGATAAAGAGAGAATATTAAAATCAAAAAGGGAAAAGCAACAAGTTACAAAAAAGGGAACTCCCATAAGGTTATAAGCTGACCTTTTAGCAGAAACTCTACAGGACAGAGGGTGTGGCATAATATATAAAAAGTGATGAAAGGGAAAAACCTACAAACAAAATATTCCACTTGATAAGGCTCTCATTCAGATTTGATGGAGAGATGAAAAGTTTACAGGCAAGCAAAAGCCAAACCGCCTTTACAAGAAATGTTAGAAGGACTTCTCTAAGTTGAAAAGAAAAGGGCACAACTAGAACCATAATAATTATGAAAGGGAAAGTCTATTGGTAAAAACAAATACACTAAAGGAAGGAAACAATCCAACACAAACCTAGTAAGAAGGTAAAAAGATAAAAATTTGTAACATCAACTATGTCTAAAGTAAGGAGTTAAGACCTACACAAAATAATTACATTTAAAATATATTGTCAAAAACAGAATAATCATAAGGGAAGGTGTATACAAATAGAGAGTTATTAAAATGCACTTGGAAGTAAGAGATCAGCAACTTAAAACAATCAGCAACTGAAGAGATTATGATATATATATATGTCATATGTATGACATATATATATATATATCAAGATAACCACAAACCAAAAATCTATAATATATACACAAAAAAAAGTAGAAAGGAATCCCAACAACACTAAAGATAGGGATCAAATTACAAGAAATTGAACAAAAGAAGAAGAAAGGAACAAAAAAGACCTACAAAAGCCACCCCAAAACAATTAATAAAATGGCATTAAGAACATACATATTGGAGGAGCTTCAAGATGGTGGAAGAGTGAGACATGGAGATCACCTTCCTCTCCACATCAGAAATACATCTACATGTGGAATAACTCCTATAGAACATGTACTGAACACTGGCAGAAGACCTCAGACCTCCCAAAAGGCAAGAAACTCCACACGTACCTGGGTAGGACAAAAGATAAAAGAAAAAACAGAGACGAAAGAATAGGGACGGGACCTGCACCAGTGCGAGGGAACAGTGAAGGAGGAAAGTTTTCCACACACTAGGAAGCCCCTTCAACGGTGGAGGCTGTGGGTGGTGGAGGGAGGAAGATTTAGAGCCACGGAGGAGAGCGCAGCAACAGGGGTGCGGAGGGCAAAGCTGAGAGATTCCCGCACAGAGGATCGGTGCCTACCAGTACTCACCAGCCCAAGAGGTTTGTCTGCTCACACGCCAGGGTGGGTGGGGGCTGGGATCTGAGACTCCGGCTTTGGATGGATCCCAGGGAGAGGACAGTGGTTGGCTGCATGAACACAGCCTGAAGTGTGCTAGTGCAATACAGCTAGCTGAGAGGGAGTCTGGGAAAAATTCTGGAGCTGCCGAAGAGGCAAGAGACTTTTTCTTGTCACCTTGTTTCCTGGTGCACGAGGAGATGGGATTAAGAGCGCTGCTTAAAGGAGCTCCAGAGATGGACGCATGCCGTGGCTATCAGCACAGACCCCATAGATGGGCATGAGACACTAAGACTGCTTCTGCAGCCACCAAGAAACCTGTGTGCAAGCACAGGTCACTATCCACACCTCCCCTCCCAGGAGCCTGATCAGCCCACCACTGCCAGGGTCCCGTGATCCAGGGAAAACTTCCCGGGAGAACACACTGCGCGCCTCAGGCTGGTGCAATGTCACACCAGCCTCTGCTGCCACAGGCTCACACTGAATGCCTTACCCCTCCCTCCCCATGGCCTGAGTGAGCCAGAGCCCCCGAATCAGCTGCTTCTTTAACCCCATCCTATCTGAGCAAAGAACAGACGCCCTCATGCAACCTACACGCAGAGGGAAGTCCAAATCCAAAGCTGAACCCCAGAACCTGCACAAACAGAGAAGAGAAAAGGAAATCCCTCCCAGCAGCCTCAGTAGCAGTGGATTAAATCTCTACAAACAACTTGATGTACCCTGCATCTGAGGAATACATGAATAGACAACAAATCACCCCAAATTGAGGAGGTAGTCTTTGGGAGCAACGATATATTTCTCCCCCCAATTTTTTTGTTTTTTTTTGTAAGTGTGTATGTGTAAGCTTCTCTGAGCGATTTTGTCTGTATAGCATTGCTTTTACCATTTGTCCTAGGGTTCTCTTTGGCCTATTTTTTTTTAATATAGTTTTTAGTGCTTGTTATTATTGGTAGATTTATTTTCTGGTTTGGTTGCTCTCTTCTTTCTTTCTTTCTTCTTGTTTTACTACTTTCCAAAAATTTTTATTTTTTATTTTAATAGCTTCATTTTATTTTACCTTCTTCTTTCTTTCTTTCCTACATTTTCTCCCTTTTACTCTGAGCCGTTAGGATGACAGGCTCTTGCTGCTCCAGCTAGGTGACAGGGCTGTGCCTCTGAGGTGATAAAGCCAAGTTCAGGACATTGGTCCAGAAGAGACCTCCCAGGTCCACGTAATATCAAAGGGCCAAATCTCCCAGAGATCTCCACTTCAATGCAAAGGCCCAAGTCCACTCAACAACCAGCAAACTCCAGTGCTGGACACCCTATGTCAAACAACTAGCAAGACTGGAACACAATGCCACCAATTAGCAAAGAGGCTACCTAAAGTCATAATAAGGCCACAGACACCCCAAAACACACCACCAGACGTGGAACTGCCTACCAGAAAAACAACATCTAGCCTAATCCACCAGAACACAGGCACTAGTCCCCTCCACCAAGAAGCCTACACAAGCCACTGAAGCAACCTTAGCCACTGGGTGAAGACACCAAAACCAACAGGACTACAAACCTGAAGCTTGCGAAAGTAGACCCCAAACACAGTAAGTTAAGCAAAATGAGAACCCAAGAAACACACAGCAGATGAAAGAGCAAGGTAAAAACCCACAAGGCCTAACAAATGAAGAGGATATAGGCAGTCTACCTGAAAAAAAATTGAGAATAATGATAGTAAAGATGATACAAAATCCTGGAAATAGAATGGAGAAAATACAAGAAACATTTAACAAGGACCTAGAAGAACTAAAGAGCAAACAAACAGTGATGAACAACACAATAAATGAAATTTAAAATTCTCAAGAAGGGATCAAGAGCAGAACAACTGAGGCAGATAAGTGACCTGGAAGATAAAATAGTGGAAATAATTACTGCACAGAAGAATAAGAAAAAAGAATGAAAAGAATTGAGGACAGTCTAAGAGACCTCTAGGACAACATTAAATGCACCAACGTTCGAGTTATAGGGGTCTCAGAAGAAGAGAAGGAGAAAGGGACTGAGAAAATATTTGAAGAGATTATAGTTGAAAACTTTCCTAATATGGGAAAGGAAATAGTTAATCAAGTCCGGGAAGCACAGAGAGCCCCATACAGGATAAATCCAAGGAGAAACATGCCAAGACACATATTAATCAAACTACCAAAAATTAAATACAAAGGACGAATATTAAAAGCAGCAAGAGAAAGACAACAACTACTACATGCATGAATCTCCATAAGGTTAAGAGCTGATCTTTCAACAGAAACTCTGCAAGCCAGAAAGGAGTGGCAGGACATATTTAAAGTGATGAAGGAAAAAAACTACAACCAAGATTACTCTACCCAGCAAGAACTTCATTCAGATTTGACAGAGAAATTAAAAGCTTTATAGACAAGCAAAAGCTAAGAGAATTCAGCACTAACAAACCAGCTTTACAAAAAGCACTAAAGGAACTTCTGTAGGCAGGAAATACAAGAGAAGGAAAAGACCTACAATAATAAACAAAAAGAGTTAAGAAAATGGTAATAGGAACATACATATTGATAATTACCTTAAATGTAAATAGATTAAATGCTCCCACCAAAAGACATAGACTGGCTGAATGGACACATAAACAAGACCCGTATATATGCTGTCTACAAGAGACCAATTCAGACCTAGGGACACATACAGACTGAAAGTGAGGAGATGGAAAAAGACATTCCATGCAAATGGAAGTCAAAAGAAAGCTGGAGTAACAATTCTCATATCAGACAAAATAGACTTTAAATCAAATACTATGACAAGAGACAAAGAAGGACACAGCGTAATGATCAATGGCTCAATCCAAGGAGAAGATATAACAATTGTAAATATTTATGCACCCAACATAGGAGCACCTCAATACATAAGGCAAATACTAACAGCCATAAAAGGGAAAATTGACAGGAACACAATCATAGTAGGGGACTTTAACACTCCACTTTCACCAATGGACAGATCATCCAAAATGAAAATAAATAAGGAAACACAATGATACAATAAACAAGATGGACTTATTTGATATTTATAGGACATTCCATGCAAAAACAACAGAATACACATTCTTCTCAAGTGCTCATGGAACATTCTGCAGGATAGATCATATCTTGGATCGCAAATCAAGCCTTGGTAAATTTAAGAAAATTGAAATCATATCAAGTATCTTTTCCAACCACAATGCTATGAGACTAGATATCAATTACAGGAAAAAATCTGTAAGAAATACAAACACATGGAGGCTAAATAACACACTACTTAATAACCAAGAGATCACTGAAGAAATCAAACAGGAAATTAAAAAATAGCTAGAAACAAGTGACAATAAAAACACAATGACCCAAAACCTATGGGATGCAGCTAAAGCAGTTCTAAGAAGGAAGTTTATGGCTATACAATCCTACCTCAAGAAACAAGAAAAATCTCAAATAAACAACTTAACCTTACACCTAAAGCAATTAGAGAAAGAAGAACAGAAACCCCCAAATTTAGCAGAAGGAAAGAAATCATAAAGATCAGATCAGGAAAAAAATGAAAAAGAAGTAAACTGAACAACAGCAAAGATCAATAAAACTAAAAGCTGGCTCTTTTAGAAGGTAAACAAAATTCATAAACCACTAGATAGACTCATCTAGAAAAATGGGAGAAGACTCAAATCAACAGACTTAGAAATGTAAAAGCAGAAAGAACTGACACTGCAGAAATGCAAAGGATCATGAGAGTTACTGCAAGCAACTATATGCCAATAAAAAGGACAACCTAGAAGAAATGGACAAATTCTTAGAAATGCACAACCTGCCAAGACTGAACCAGGAAGAAATAGAAAATATAAACACACGAATCACAAGCACTGAAATTGAAACTGTGATTAAAAATCTTCCAACAAACAAACGCCCAGGACCACATGGCTTCACAAGTGAACTCTATCAAACATTAGAGAAGAGCTAACACCTAACCTTCTCAAACTCTTCCAAAATATAGCAGAGGGAGGAACACTCCCAAACTCATTCTACGAGGCCACCATCAACCTGATACCAACACCAGACAAAGATGTCACAAAAAATGAAAATTACAGACCAATATCAGTGATGATCATAAATGAAAAACTCCTCAATAAAACACTAGCAAACGAAATCGAACAGCACATTAAAAGGATCATGCAGTATGATCAAGTGGGGTTTATCGCAGGAATGCAAGGATTCTTCAATATACGCAAATCAATCAATGTGATATACCATATTAACAAAGTCAATAAATGCAGAAAAAGCATTTGACAAAATTCCAAAGCCATTTATGGTAAAATTCTCCAGAAAGTAGGCATAGAGGGAACTTACCTCAACATAATAAAGGCCATATATGACAAACCCACAGCACACAGCATTCTCAATGTTGAAAAATTGAAACAATTTCCTCTACGATCTGGAAGAAGACAAGGTTGCCCACTCTCACTGCTATTATTCAACATAGTTTTGGATGTTGTACCCACAGCAATCAGAGAAGAAAAAGAAATAAAAGGAATCCAAAATGGAAAAGAACAAGTAAAACTGTCACTGTTTGCAGATATGATACTATACATAGAGAATCCTAAAGATGCTACCAGAAAACTACTAAAGCTAAACAATAAATCTGGTAAATTAGCAGGATACAAAATTAATGCACAGAAATCTCTTGCATTCCTATACACTAATGATGAAAAATCTGAAAGAGAAATTAAGGAAACACTACAATTTACCATTGCAACAAAAAGAAAAAAAATACCTAGGAATAAACTTACCTAAGGAGACAAAAGACCTGTATGCAGAAAACTGTAAGACACTGATGAAAGAAATTAAAGATGCTACAAACAGATGGAGAGATATACCATGTTCTTGGATTTGAAGAATCAACAACGTGAAAATGACTCTACCACACAAAGCAATCTACAGATTCAATGCAAACACCTATAAAAACCCCAATGGCATTTTTCACAGAACTAGAACAAAAAATTTCACAATTTGTATGGAAACAAAACAGACCCCGAATAGCCAAAGCAACCTTGAGAAAGAAAAGTGGAACCAGAGGAATCAGGATCCCTGACTTGAGACTATATTACAGTAATCAAGAAAGTATGTTACTGGCACAAAAACAGAAATATAGATCAGTGGAACAGGATAGAAAGCTCAGAGATAAACCCATGCACATGGTCACCTTATCTTTGATAAAGGAGGCAAGAATATACAATGGAGAAAAGATGACCTCTTCAATAAGAGGTGCTGGGAAAACTGGACAACCACATGTACAAGAATGATTTTAGAACACTTCCTTACACCATACACAAAAATAAACTCAAAATGGATTAAAGACCTACATTTAAGTCCAGACCCTAAAAACTCTAAGAAGAAAACATAGGCAGAACACTCTATGACATAAATCACAACAAGATCCTTTTTGACCCACCTCCTAGAGAAATGGAAATAAAAACAAAAAATAAACAAATGGAACATAATGAAACTTAAAGCTTTTGCACAGAAAAGGAAACCATAAGCAAGATGAAAAGACAACCTTCAGAATGGGAGAAAATATTTGCATATGAAGCAACTGACAGTAGATTAATCTCCAAAATATACAAGCAGCTCATGCAGCTCAATATCAAAAAACAAACAATCCAATCCAAAAATGGCAGAAGATCTAAATAGACATTTCTCCAAAGAAGATATACAGATTGCCAACAGATGGATGCTGAACATCACTAGATGTTCAGATGTACATGTTGGCATATACAGATGCCAACATGAAAGGATGCTGAACATCACTAGAAATGCAAATCAAAACTACAATGAGGTATCACCTCACACTGCTCAGAATAGCCATCATCAAAAAATTTACAAACAATAAATGCTGAAGAGGGTGTGGAGAAAAAGGAACCCTCTTGCACTGTTGGTGCGAATGTAAATTGATACAGCCACTATGGAGAGCAGTATGGAAGTTCCTTAAAAAACTAAAAGTAGAACTACCATATGATCCAGCAATCCCACTCCTAGGCATATACCCTGAGAATAATGTAATTCAAAAATTTCGGGTACCACAATGTTTATTGCAGCTCTATTTACAATAGCCAGGACATGGAAGCAACGTAAGGGTCTATTGACAGATGAATGGATAAAGAAGATTTTGCATATATATATATATATATACATATATATATATATATATATATATATATATATAATGAAATATTACTCAACCATAAAAAGAAACTAAATTGAGTTATTTGTAGTGAGGTGGATTGACCTAGAGTCTGTTATACAGAGTGAAGTAAGTCAGAAAGAGAAAAACAAATACCATATGCTAACACATATATCTGGAATCTAAAAAAGAAAATTGTTCTGAAAAACTTATGGGCAGGACAGGAATAAAGACACAGATGTAGGGATTGGACTTGAGGGCACGGGAATGGAGAAGGGCAAGCTGGGACAAAGTGAGAGACTAGGCTTGACATATATACACTACTAAATATAAAATAGATAGCTATTGGGAAGCAGCTGTATAGCACAGGGAGATCAGCTCCGTGTGACCACCTAGAGGGGTGAGATATGGAGCATGGGAGGGAAATGCAAGAGGAAGGGATATGGTGATATTTGTATACATATAGCTGATTCACTTTGTTATACAGCAGAAACTAACAAAAGTTTGTAAAGAAATTTTACTCCAATAAAGATGTTAAAAAAAAAGAGTATGGAGGTAACATATTTTAACATAATAAGGATCATTTACTACCCATCCAAAGTCATCATAGTACTCAGTGATGAAAACTCAAAAACCTTCCCACTAAATTCAGAAACAAGGCAAGGATGCTCACTCTCACCACTTCTATTTAATATAGTACCAGAATTCCTCACCACAGCAATCAGACAAGAAAAAATAAAATATATTTAAATTCAAAGGGGAGAGATAAAACTGTCACTATTAGCAGATGACATGATAATTATAGAGAACCCTAAAGTCTCCATCCAAAACTATTAGAATTAATAAATGAATTCAGCAAAGCTGCAGGATACAAGATTAATATACATAAATCTGTTGTATTTCTATACACTAATAATAAAATATCAGAAAAAAATTAAGGAAATAATTCCATCTAATATTCCATTTAAAAAGAATAAAACACTTAGGAATAAACTTATCCAAGGAGATGAAAGACCCATGCACTAGAAATTATAAAACATTTATGAAGAAAATTGAAGGTTATTTCAAGAAATGGAAAGTTATATCATGCTCTTGGATTGGAAAAATTAATACTATTTAAATGGCCATACTCTCCAAAGCAATCTACAGATTTAATGCAATCCCTATCAAAATACTGATGAAACTTTTTCTCTGAACTAGAACAAATACTCCTAAAATTCACATGGAACAACAAAAGACCCCAAATTGTCAAAGCAATCTTGCAAAAAGAGAACAAAAGTAGAGATATACTCCTCCCAGACTATATTACAAAGCTACAAGAATCAAAACAGCATGGTACTGGCACAAAAACAGAAACATAGATTAATGGAACAAAATAGAGAGCCCAGAAATAAACTTATGCACCTATGGTGAATTAATCAACTCAAAGGAGGGAAGAGTATATATAAAATGGAGAAAGTCAGTCTATTCAATGACTGGTGCTGGGAAAAATAGACAGACATATGTAAATTAATGAAATTAGAACATTCCATCACAAATATACAGAAATAAAGTTAAAATGGTTTAAATTTCTAAATATAAGATGGGAAACCACAAATCTAGAAGAGAAAATAGGCAGAACACTCTTTGACATAAATCATAGCAATTCTTTCTTGGAATAGTCTCCTATGACATAAGAAATAAAAGCAAAAATAAAGAAATATTACCTCATGGAACTTAAAAGCTTTTTCACTGCAAAGGAAACCATAGACAAAACAAAAAGACAACCTACTGAATCAGAGAAAATATTTGCAAATATATTGACCAAAAAGAGGTTAATATTCAAAATATACAAATAGCTCATACAACTCGATATCAAACAAACAAACAATCCAATCACAAAATGGGCAGAAGAGATGAATATACATTTCTCCAAAGAAGACATACAGATGGCTAACAGGCACATAAAGAGATGCTCATCATCTCTAATTATGAGAGAAATCAAATAAAAACACCAATGAGATATCATCTCACACCTGTCAGAAAGGCTATCATCAGTAAGTCTGCACATACAATATGGTGCAGAGGATGTGGAGAAAAGGGCACCCTTGGACATTGTAGGTAGGAATGTAGATTGGTATAGCCACTATGGAAAATGGTATGGAAGTTACTCAAAAAACTAAAAAGATAGGTACCATTTGATCTGGCAATTCCACCCCTCGGTATATATCCAGAAAAAAATGCAAATACTGACTCAAAAATATGCATGCACCCAATGTTCATAGTAGCACTATTTACTGTAGCCAAGACATGGAAATAACCCAAGTGCCCATCAACCGATGATTGGATTAAGAGGGTATGTTATATAGAGAGAGAGTGGAATAATACTCAGCCTTAAAAAATGAAATTTTGCTACTCACAGCAACGTGAGTGGACCTAGATGATATTATGCTTAGTGAAATAGCTCAAGCAGAGATAGACAAATACTGTTTGATATCCCTTTTATGTGGAATCTAAAAAATTGTACAAATGAATGTATATGCAAAACAGAAAAAGACTCACAGATACAGAAGTCAAACTTGTGCTTACCAAAAAGGAGAAGGGGGAAGGACAAACTGGAGTGTGGGATTAACAATGCAAATTACTATGTATAAAATAGATAAGCAACAAGGATTATAACACAGAGAGTTATAGCCATTATCTTGTAATACCCTATAATGGAGCATAATCTGCAAAAATAGTGAACCTCTATGCTGTGCAACTGAAACTAACAATGTTGCAAAGCAAATATACTGCAAATAATTAATCAAATGCAGAATACCTATTTAGTGGACCCATATCAATAAATTCATCCTGTTTCAACTTTATAATCATTCTACCATTATGTCACCCCCTTAATATACATTCCAGTACATATCCCCAATACTTCTACTTGTATACTTTAGAAAACTTAAGTAGTATTTCTGGAGTTTAGCACACCTCTAAATGGATCACACTTTGTATCTCACCTTTATGGGCTTGCTGGGATTTGCCTCTATCATAGGCAACAAATGCATCAGAGGAAGTTATTGCCATTTCCTCAGACAATGGAGGGTTTATGTCCTCAGTCAGAGCTGTGAAGGCTGTTACCACTGTGGAATGGGAAGATGATTTCACTTGGGGTAGGGATACTGCTACCATTAGGGAAGGGAAGACCACCTCCTCTGACAAAGATGACTCACAGAATGAATGGGATTGATTTCCTCAGCTTAACAAGGGCATTCCCACACATACCATTCATTCTCAATCAATGCTCTCCTGTTAACAGCAGATACTAGGAGGAATGGATTTAACTTTCATTGAAATCCAGCCAATCACAGCTTTATTTTCAGCCATTTTAGCCCTAGCAGGAAGATAAACCTCTACCTCAGGGTACACCTACAACTGCTTAGAACATTTATGCAGCCTTTGAGCTGAGAATTTAAATCCCTGACATCGTTCTTTTATTTTAATTGAGGTATAATTGACATACAGTATTATATTAGTTTCAAGTATACATCATGGTGATTCACTATCTTTACATATTATGAAATGATCTCCATGATAAGTTTAGTTAGCAAATGTCATAAAAAAGAGTTATTAAAATATTATTGGCTATATTCTCTGTGCTGTACATTACATCCCTAAGACATTTTTCATAGCTAGAAGTTTGTACCTCTTAATATTCACATATTTTGGCATTTTTCCAAGCCCCCTCATCTCTGCTAACCACAAGTTTGTTCTCTGTATCTAAAGTCTGTTTCTGTTTTGTTTTGTTTACATTACACATGTAAGTAAAGTCATGTGTTATTTGTTTTCTTTCCCTATATGACATTACACTTAGCATGATACCCTCTGATCCATCCATGTTGTAGCAAATGACAAGATTTCATTCTTTTTAATGTGATATATATATATATATATATATATATATATATATATATATATATACTTATGTTGGTTCCACATATTGTAAATAATGATGCAATAAACATAGATACATATATATGTTTTCAAATTAATGTTTTGTTTGCTTTGTAAAAATACTCAGAGTGTAATTGATAAATCATACAATTGTTCCCTTTTTAATTATTTAAGAAACCTCCTTACTGTTTTTTTCATAGTGGCTGCACCAATTTATATTCCCACCAATAGTGCACAAAATGTTTCCTTTTCTCCACAATCTCACCAACACCTGCTGTTTCTTATCTTTTAGATAATAGACAATCTGAAGGGTGTGAGGTGATATTTCACTGTGATTTTGATTTACATTTCACTGATAATTAGTAATGTTCATCATCTTTTCATGTGCTTGTTGGCCATTTTTGTGTCTTCTTTGGAAAAAAATTCATTCAGGTCCACTGCTTCTATTTTAATTGGGTTTTTGTGTTATATTGAGCTGTAGGGGTTTTTTAAAATATTTTTTTGGTATAATAGTCTTATTGAATATATAATTTGCAAATATCTTCTCCCAGTAGAATGCAGTTTCATTTTGCTGATTGTTTCCTTCACTGTGATAAGTTTTTAGTGTGATAGTCCCATTTATTTACTTTTGCTTTTGTTGCCCTTGACTGAATAAACAGATTTTTACCTCCTAAGTTAGATTTATTCCTAGGTATTTTATTCTTTTTGATGTGATTGTGAAAAAGATTATTTTCTTAATTTCTTTCTCTGAGAGTTCACTATCAATGTATAGAAATGCATCAGATTTATGTATATTAATTTTGTAATCTGCAACTTTGCCAAATTAATTAATGAGTCCTAATAGTTTTTTAGGTGACATCCTTAGAATTCTTATGTATAATATCACATCATCTGCAAAAAGTGACAGTTTTACTTTTCTTTCCAATTTGAATTCATGTTTGTTTGTTTTTTTCTTGTCTAACTGCTGAGGCTAGTACTTCTAATAGTATGTTGAATAAAAGTGATGAAAGTGGGGATTCTTGTCTTCTTCCAGATCTTAGAGGAAACACTTTTGGCTTTTCACTGTTAAGTATGAGATCATCTGTGGGTTTTTCATATATGACCTTTTTATTTTGAGGTATGTTTCCTCTGTATCCATATTGATGAGAGATTTCATCAAAAATAGGTGTTGAATTTTCCCAAAGCTGTTTCTGCATGTATTTTAAAAAATCATATGATTTTTATTATTTAATTTGTTAATGTGTATCACATTGAGTAATTTACACTTATTGAACCATCCTTGCACCTCTGGTATAAATGTCACTTGATGGTGGTGTGTGATCCTTTTTATGTATTGATAAATTCAGTTTGCTACTGTTTTGCTGAGGACTTTTGCATCTATGTTAAATCCATGTTATTCACCTGTAATTTGTGTGTGTGTTTCTGTGTGTGGGTGTGTGGGTGTGGGTGTTTATGTTTGTGTGTGGGGTGTCTTTGTCTGGCTTGGTATCGGGGTGGATGCTGACCTTGTAGTATGAGTTCAGAAGCACAGCTTTCTCTTTTAAATTTGTGGAATATTTTGAGAGATTTTTATTAACTATTCTGTTAATGTTCAGTAGAATTCACCTATGAAAGCTGGACTTTTGTTTTGGGAGATTTATTAATATTGATGCAATTTTATTGCTGTTCATATCATAATGTACTAGTGTAGTAATGTAATTAGTCTGTTTATATTTTGTATTTATTCCTGATTCAGTCTTGCCACATTGTATCTTTCTAGAAATTTATACATTTCTTTCAGTTTGTCCATTTTATTGGTGTAAAATTGTTTTCAGCAAACCCTTATGAACCTTTATATTTCTGTGGTGTTGGTTGTAACTTGTCTTTCATTTCTGATTTTGTTTATCTGGTCCCTCTCTCTTTTTAACTTGATGCATCTATTTAAATGTTCATCAATTTTGTTTATCTTCTTGAAGAAATAGCTTTTAACTTCATTGAACTTTTCTATAGTTTTTTTAATGTTTTATATTTTTATTGGAGTATAGTTGCTTTACATAGCTTTGTCAGTTTCTGCTGTACAGCAAGGTGAATCAACCATATGTATGCATATATTCCCTCTTTTTTGGATTTCCTTCCCATTTAGGTCACCACAGTGTACCAAGTAGACTTCCCTGTGCTATACAGGAAGTTCTCACTATTTATCTATTTTTTACATAGTAGTGTATATATGTCAATCCCAATCTCCCAACTCATTCCCCTCCCCCATTTGCCCCCTTAATATGCATACATTTGTTCTCTACATCAGTGTCTCTATTTCTGCTTTGCAAATAAAATCATCTTTACCATATTTCTAGATTCTACAAAGATGTGTTAATATATGTTTGTTTTTCTGACTTCTCTCTGTATGATAGTCACTATGTCCATCCATGTCTCCGCAAATGACACACTTTTGTTCTATTTTATGGCTGAGTAATATTCCATTGTATATATGTAACATCTTCATTATCCATTTCTCTGTTGATGGACATTTTGGTTGTTTCTATATCCTGGCTATTGTAAATAGTGCTGCAATGAACATTGGCATGCATTATCTTTTTGAATTATGGCTTTCTCTGGGTATATGCTCAGCTGTGGGATTGCTAGGTCATATGGTAGTTCTATTTTTAGTTTTCTAAGGAAGCTCCGTACTGTTATTCACAGTGAATGTATCAATTTAAATTTCTACCCACAGTGTAGGATGGTTCCCTTTTTCCACACCCTCTCCAGCATTTAATGTTTGTAGATTTTTTGATGATGGCCATTCTGACCAGTGTGAGGTGATACCTCATTGCAGTTTTGATTTGCATTTCTCTAATAATTAGGGATGTTGAGCATATTTTCATGTGTTTTTTTGGCCATCTGTATGTCTTCTTTAGAGAAATGTCTATTTAGATCTTCTACCCATTTTTTGATTGTGTTCTTTGTTTTGTTTTGTTTTGTTTTGTTTTGTTTTTGATACTGAGCTTCATGAGGTGTTTCTGTATTTTGGAGATTAATCCCTTATTAGTTGCTTTGTTTGCAAATATTTTCTCCCATTCTGAGGGTTAACTGTTTGTCTTATTTATGGTTTCCTTTGCTGTGCAAAAGCTTTTAAGTTTAATTAGTCTCATTTGTTTATTATTGTTTTTATTTTGATTACACTAGGAGGTGGGTCAAAAAAAGATCTTGCTGATTTATGTCAAAGAGTGTTCTGCCTATGTTTTCCTCTAAGAGTTTTACAGTGTCTGCCCTTACATTTAGGTTTTTAATCCGTTTTGAGTTTATTGTTGTATATGGTATTAGGGAGTGTTCTAATTTCATTATTTTCCTTTTAGCTGTCCAGTTTTCCCAGCACCACATATTGAAGAGACTGTCTTTTCTCCATTGTATATTCTTGCCACCTTTGTCATAGATTAGGTGACCATAGGTGAGTGGATTTATCTCTGGGATTTCTATCCTGTTCCATTGACCTATATTTCTGATTTTCTACCAGTACCATGCTGTCTTGATTACTGTAACTTTATAGTATAATATACTTCCTCTAATTCTGTGAAAAATGCCATTGATAATTTGATAGGGATTACATTGAAACTGTAGATTGCTTTGGGTAGTATAATCATTTTAACAATAATGATTATTCCAATCCAAGAGCATGGTATAGCCCTCCATCTCTTTGTGTCTTCTTTAATTTCTTTCACCAGTATCTTATCGTTTTCAGCATACAAGTCTTTTGCCTTGTTAGGTAGGTTTCTTCCTAGGTATTTCAGTTTTTTTGATGTGATCGTAAATGGGATTGATTCCTTAATTTCCCTTTCCAATCTTTTGCTGTTAGCGTATAGGAATGCAAGTGATTTCTGTGTATTAATTTAGTATCTGGCAACTGTACTAAATTCATTGATTAGCTCTAGTAGCTTTCTGGTGGCATCTTTAGTATTTCTATGTATAGTATCATGTCATCTGCAAACAGTGACAGTTTTACTTCTTCTTTTCCAATTTGTATTCCTTTTATTTACTCTTCTTCTCTCATTGCCATGGCTAGGGCTTCCAAACTATGTTGAATAATAGTCGTGAGAGTGGACACCATTGTCTTTTTCCTGATCTTAGAGGAAAGGATTTCAGGATTTCAGCAGAGAATGATGTTTGCTGTGGGTTTGTCATATATGGCCTTTATTATGTTGATGTAGGTTCCCTCTATGTGAACATTCTAGAAAGTTTTTATCAAAAATGGGTGTTGAATATTGTGAAAAGCTTTTTCTGCATCTATTGAGATGATCATATGTTGCTTATTCTTTAATTTGTTATATGGAGTATCACATTGATTGATTTGCTTATATTGAAGAATCCTTGCATCCCTGGGATAAATCTCAATTGAACATGGTGTATGATCCTTTTAATTTGTTGTTGGATTCTGTTTGCTAGTATTTTATTGAGGAATTTGGTTTCTATATTCATTGGTGATATTGGGGTGGTATTCTCTATTTTTGTGATATCTTTGTCTGGTTTTGGTATCAGGGTGATGGTGGCCTCATAGAAAGAGCTTGGGCATGCTCCCCTCTCTGAAAATTTTTGGAAGATTTTGAGAAGGGTACGAGTTATCTCTTCTCTAAATATTTGATAGAATTCCCCTGTGAAGCCATCTGCTCCTGGATATTTGTTTGTTGGAATACTATTTTTGTTTAACATCTTTATTGGAGTATAATTGCTTTACAATGGTGTGGTGGTTTCTGCTTTATAACAAAGTGAATCAGTTATACATATACATATGTTCCCATATCTCTTCCCTCTTGCATCTCCCTCCCTCCCACCCTCCCTATCCCACCCCTTTATGTGGTCACAAACCACCTAGCTGATCTCCCTCTGCTATGCGGCTGCTTCACACTAGCTATCTATTTTACGTTTGGTAGTGTATATATGTCCATGCCACTCTCTCACTTTGTCACAACTTACTCTTCCCCCTCTCCATATCCTCAAGCCCATGCTCTAGTAGGTCTGTGTCTTTATTCCCATCTTACCCCTAGGTTCTTCATGACTGTTTTTTTTTTTCTTAGATTCCATATATATGTGTTAGCATATGGTATTTATTTTTCTCTTTCTGACTTTCTTCACTCTGTATGACAGACTCTAGGTCCATCCAGCACACTACAAATAACTCAAATTTGTTTCCTTTTATGGCTGAGTAATATTCCATTGTATATATATGCCACATCTTCTTTATCCATTCATCTGTTGACGGACACTTAGGTTGCTTCCATGCTGTGGCTATTGTAAATAGAGCTGCAATGAACATTTTGGTACATGACTCTTTGAATTATGGTTTTCTCAGGCTATATGCCCAGTAGAGGGATTGCTGGGACATATGGTAGCTCTATCTGTAGTTTTTTATGGAACTTCCATACTGTTCTTCATAATGGCTGTATCCATTTACATTCCCACTAACAGTGCAAGAGGGTTCCCTTTTCTCCACACCCTCTCCAGCATTTATTGTTTCTAGATTTTTTGATGATGGCCATTCTGACTGGTGTGAGATGATATCTCATTGTAGTTTTCATTTGCGTTTCTCTAATGATTAATGATGTTGAGCATTCTTTCATGTGTTTGTTGGCAATCTGTATATCTTCTTTGGAGAAATGTTTATTTATGTCTTCTGCCCATTTTTGGATTGGGTTTTTTGTTATTTTGTTATTAAGCTGCATGAGCTGCTTGTAAATTTTGGAGATTAATCCTTTGTCAGTTGCTTCATTTGGAAATATTTTCTCCCATTCTGAGGGTTGTCTTTTGGTCCTGTTTATGGTTTCCTTTGCTGTGCAAAAGCTTTTAAGTTTCATTAGGTCCCATTTGTTTATTTTTGTTTTTATTTCCATTTCTCTAGGAGGTGGGTCAAAAAGGATCTTGCTGTGATTTATGTCATAGAGTGTTTTGCCTATGTTTCCCTCTAAGAGTTTGATAGTGTCTCACCTTACATTTAGGTCTTTAATCCATTTTGAGTTAATTTTTGTGTATGGTGTTATGGAGTGTTCTAATTTCATAGTTTTACATGTACCTGTGTAATATTCCCAGCACCACTTATTGAAGAGGCTCTCTTTTCTCCACTCTATATTCTTGCCTCATTTATCAAAGATAAGGTGACCATATGTGTGTGTGTTTATTTCTGGGCTTTCTATCCTGTTCCATTGATCTTTCTGTTTTTGTGCCAGTACCATAATGTCTTGATTACTGAAGCTTTGTAGTATAGTCTGAAGTCAGGTAGCCTGATTCCTCCAGCTCCATTTTTCGTTCTCAAGATTACTTCGGCTATTAGGGGTCCTTTTTGTTTCCATAAATATTGTGAAATTCTTTGTTCTAGTTCTGTGAAAAATGCCAGTGGTAGTTTGATAGGGATTGATTGAATCTGTAGATTGCTTTGGGTAGTATAGTCATTTTCACAATGTGATTCTTCCAATCCAAGAACATGTTATATCTCTCCATGTACTTGTTTCATTTTAATTTCTTTCACCAGTGTCTTATAATTTAATGTATACAGGTCTTTTGTTTCCTTAGGTAGGTTTATTTCTAGATATTTTATTGTTTATGTTGCAATGGTAATTGGGAGTGTTTTCTTTATTTCACTTTGACATTTTTCATCATTAGTGTATAAGAATGCCAGAGATTTCTGTGCATCAATTTTGTATCCTGCTACTTTACTAATTTCATTGATTAGTTCTAGTAGTTTTCTGGTATCATATTTAGGATTCTCTATGTATACTATAATGTCATCTGCAAAGAGTGACAGTTTTACTTCTTTTCTGAATTGGATTCCTTTTATTTCTTTTTCTTCTCTGATTGCTGTGGCTGAAACTTCCAAAACAATGTTGAATAATAGTGGTGAGAGTGGGCAACCTTGTCTTGTTCCTGATCTTAGTGGAAATGTTTTCAGTTTTTCACCATTGAGGATGATGTTGACTGTGGGTTTGTCATAGATGGCCTTTATTATGTTGAGTAAAGTTCCCTCTATGCCTACTTTCTGCAGGGTTTTAATTATAAATGGGTGTTGAATTGTGTCAAAAGCTTTCTCTGCATCTATTGAGATGATCATATGGTTTTTCTCCTTCAATTTTTTAATATGGTGTATCACATTGATTGATTTGCATATATTGAAGAATCCTTGCATTTCTGGAATACACCCCACTTGATCTTGGTGTGTGAACCTTTTAATGTGTGGTTGGATTCTGCTTGCTAGTATTTTGTTGAGGATTTTTGCATCTATGTTCATCAGTGATGTCGACCTGTAGTTTTCTTTCTCTGTGACATCTTTGTCTGGTTTTGGTATCAGGGTGATGATGGCCTCGTAGAATGAGTTTGGGAGTATTCCTCCTTCTGTATTTTTGGAAGAGTTTGAGAAGGATAGCTGTTAGCTCTTCTCTAAATGTTTGATAGAATTTGCCTGTGAAGCCATCTGGTCCTGAGCTTTTGTTTGTTGGAAGATTTTTAATTACAGTTTCAATTTCAGTGCTTGTGATTCGTCTGTTCTTATTTTCTATTTCTTCCTGGTTCAGTCTCAGCAAGTTGTGCATTTCTAAGAATTTGTCCATTTCTTCCAGTTTGTCCATTTTATTGCCATAGACTTGCTTGTAGTAATCTCTCATAATCTTTTGTATTTCTGCAGTGTCAGTTGTTACTTCTCCTTTTTCATTTCTAATTCTATTGATTTCAGTCTTCTCCCTTTTTTTCTTCATGAGTCCGGCTAATGGTTTATCAATTTTGTTTATCTTCTCAAAGAACGAGCGTTTAGTTTTATTGATCTTTGCTAACGTTTCCTTCATTTCTTTTTCATTTATTTCTGGTCTGATATTTATGATTTCTTTCCTTCTGCTAACTTTGGGGTTTTTATGTTGTTCTTTCTCTAATTACTTTAGGTGCAAGGTTAGTTTGTTTATTTGAGATGTTTCCTGCTTCTTAAGGTAGGCTTTATTGCTATAAACTTCCCTCTTAGAACTGCTTTTTCTGCATCCCATAAGTTTTTGGTCATCGTGTCTCCATTGTCATTTGATTCTAGGTATTTTTTGATTTCCTCTTTGAGCTCTTCAGAGATCACTTCATTATTAAGTAGTGTATTGTTTAACATCCATGTCTTTATATGTTTTACATATCTTTTCCTGTATTTGATATCTAGGCTCTTACCGTTGTGGTCAGAGAAGATACTTGATATGATTTCAATTTTTTTAAATTTACCAAGGCTAATTTTGTGACCCAAGATATGATCAATCCTGGAGAATGTTCCATGAGCACTTGAGAAAAATATGTATTCTGTTGTTTTTGGATGGAATGTCCTATAAATATCAATTAAGTCCATATTGTTTAATGTATCTCTTAAAGGTTGTGTTTCCTCATTTGTTTTCATTTTGGATGATCTGTCCACTGGTGAAAGTGGAGGGTTAAAGTCCCCTACTATGATTGTGGTACTGTCAATTTCCTCTTTTATGGCTGCTAGTATTTGCCTTATGTATTGAGGTGTTCCTATGTTGGGTGCATAAATATTTACAATTCTTATATCTTCTTCTTGGATCAATCCCTTGATAATTATGTAGTGTCCTTCTTTGTCTCTTGTAATAGTCTTTATTTTAAAGTCTATTTTGTCTGATATGAGAATTGCTACTCCAGCTTTCTTTTGGCTTCCATTTGCATGGAATGTCTTTTTCCATCCCCTCACTTTCAGTCTGTATGTGTTCCTAGGTCTGAAGTGGGTCTTTGTAGACAGCATATAAACGGGTCTTGTTTTTGTATCCATTCAGCTAGTCTGTGTCTTTTGGTGGGAGCATTTAATCCATTTACGTTTTAGGTAATTATCGATATGTATATTCCTATTCCCATTTTCTTAACTGTTTTGGGTTTGTTTTTGTAGTTCTTTTCCTCCTCTTGTGTTTCTTCCTTAGAGAATTTCCTTTAGCATTTGTTGTAATGCTAGTTTGGTGGTGCTGAACTCTCTCAGCTTTTGCTTGTCTGTAAAGGTTTTAATTCCTGCATCATATCTGAACGAGGTCCTTGCTGGGTAGAGTAATCTTGGTTGTAGGTTCTTCTCCTTCATCACTTTAAATATGTCCTGCCAGTCCCTTCTGGCTTGCAGAGTTTCTGCTGAAAGATCAGATGTTAACCTTATGGGGATTCCCTTGTGTGTTATTTTTCCCTTGCTTCTTTTAATATTTGTTGTTTGTATTTAATTTTTGGTAGTTTGATTAATATGTTTCCTGGCATGTTTCTCCTTAGATTTATCCTGTATGGGACTCTCTGTGCTTCCTGGACATGATTAACTATTTCCTTTCCCATTTTAGTGAAGTTTTCAACTGTAATCTCTTCAAATATTTTCTCAGTCCCTTTATTTTTCTCTTCTGCTTCTGGGACCCCTATAATTCAAATGTTGGTGTGTTTCATGTTGTCCCAGAGGTCTCTGAGAATGTCCTCAATTCTTTTCATTCTTTTTTCTTTATTCTGTTCTGCAGTTGTTATTTCCACTATTTTATCTTCCAGGTCACTTATCCCTTCTTCTGCCTCAGTTATTCTGCTATTGATCCCTTCTAGTGTATTTTAAATTTCATTTATTGTGCTGTTCATCATTGCTTTTTTCCTCTTTAGTTCTTCTAGGTCCTTGTTAAATGTTTCTTGCATTTTCTCTATTTTATTTCCAAGATTTTGGATGATCCTTACTATCTTTTTTTTTTTGTGGTATGTGGTCTTCTCACTGCTGTAGCCTCTCCCATTGTGGAACACAGGCTCTGGAATCACAGACTCAGCGGCCATGGCTCACAGGCCTAGCCACTGCATGGCACTTGGGATCTTCCCGGACCAAGGCATTAACCTGTGTACCCTGCATCGGTAGGCAGACTCTCAACCACTGTGCCACCAGGGAAGCCTGATCTTTACTCTCTTTATTCTGAATTCCTTTTCAGGTAGACTGCCTATTTCCTCTTCATTTGTTAGGTCTGGTGGGTTTTTACCTTGCTACTTCATCTGCTGTGTGTTTTTCTGTCTTTTCATTTTGCTTTTCTTACTGTGTTTGGGGTCTGCTTTTTGCAGGCTGCAGTTTCATAGTTCCCATTGTTTTTGGTGTCTGTCTCCAGTGGCTAAGGTTGTTTCAGTGGGTTGTGTAGGCTTCCTGGTGGAGGGGACTATTGCCTGTGTTCTGGTGGATAAGGCTGGATCTTGTCTTTCTGGTGGGCAGATCCACGTCTGATGGTCTGTTTTGGGGTGTCTGTGGCCTTATTATGACTTTAGGCTGCCTCTCTGCTAATGGGTGGTGTTGCATTCCTGTCTTGCTAGCTGTTTAGGCATAGGGTGTGCAGCACTGTAGCTTGCTGGTTGTTGAGTAAAGCTGGGTTTTGGTGTTGAGATGGAGATCTCTGGGAGATTTTCTCCTTTTGATATTGCATGGAGTTGGGAGGTCTCTTGTGGACCAGTGTCCTGAAGTTGTGTGTCCCAACTTAGTGGCACAGCCCTGATGCCTGGCTGGAGTACTGAGTGCCTGTCCTCCACACAGCTCACAATAAAAGGGAGAAGTAATGAAAGAAAGAAAGAAAGAAAGAAAGAAAGAAAGAAAGAAAGAAAGAAAGAAAGAAAGAAAGAAAGAAAGGAAAATAAAGATAAAATAAAGTTATTAAAATTTAAAGAACATAATTATTAAGGGAAAAAATTTTAAAAAGTAAAACAAAAAACATAAAATACCAGACAGTGAGAACCCTAGGACAAATGGTGAAAGCAAAGCTATACAGCCAAAATCTCACACAGAAGCATACACATACACACTCACAAAAAGAGGAAAAGGGGAATAAATAATATATCTTGCTCCCAAATTCCACCTATTCAATTTGGGAAGTTTCGTTGTCTATTCAGGTATCCTACAGGTGCAGGGTACATCAAGTTGATTGTCGAGCTTTAATCTGCTGCTTCTGAGTCTTCTGGGAGAAATTTCCCTTTCTCTTCTTTATTTGCACAGCTTTCGGGTTTCAGCTTTGGAATTGGCCCTGCCTCTGCGTGTAAGTCACCTGAGGGCGTCTGTTCTTCGATTAGACAGGACGGGGTTAAAGGGGTAGCTGATTCGTGGGCTCTGTCTTACTCAGGCCGGGGGGAGAGAGGGTTACGGATGTGGGTGAGCCTGCAGTGGCAGAGGCCGGCATGACGTTGCACCAGCCTGATTTCTTCCTATTTTTAGATGGGGTTGTTTGTTTTCTTGATATTGATTTGCATGAGCTGCCTGCATATTTTGGAAATTACTCCTTTGTCAGTTGCTTCATTTGCAAATATTTTCTCCCATTCTGAGTGTTGTCTTTTCATATTGTTTATGGTTTCCTTTGCTGTGCAAAAGTTTTTCACTTTCACTAGGTCCCATTTGTTTATTTTTGTTTTTATTTCCATTTCTCTATGAGGTGGGTCAAAAAGGATTTGCTGTGGTTTATGTCATAAAGTGTTCTGCCTATGTTTTCCTTTAAGAGTTTTATAGAGTCTAACCTTATATTTATCTCTTTAATCCATTTTAAGTTTATTTTTGTTTATGGTGTTAGGAGGTGTTCTGATTTCATTCTTTACATATAGCTGTACGGTTTTCCCAGCACCACTTATTCAAGAGGCTGTCTTTTCTCCATTGTATATTATTGCCTCCTTTATCAAAGATAAGGTGACCATATGTGCATGGGTTTATCTCTGGGCTTTCTATCCTGTTCTATTGATCTATATTTCTGTTTTTGTGCCAGTACCATACTGTCTTGATTACTGTAGCTTCGTAGTATAGTCTGAAATCTAGGCACCTGATTCCTCCAGCTCCATTTTTCTTTCTGTTGATTGCTTTGCCTGGGCTTTCCTGGTGGCACAGTGGTGAAGAATCCACCTGCCAATGCAGGGGACACAGGTTAGAGCCCTGGTCTGGGAAGATCTCACATGAAGCAGAGCAACTAAGCTTGTGCGCCACAACTACTGAGCCCACATGCCACAACTAAGGAAGCCCGTGAGCCTTGAACATGTGCTCTACAATAAGAGAAACCACTGTAATGGGAAACTCGTGGACTGCAACAAAGAGTATTCCCCTCTCACTGCAACCAGAGAAAAGCCTGCTTGAAGCAACAAAAACCCAACACAGCAAAAAATAAAATAAATAATTTTTTAAAAAGTGCTTTGTCTATTTGGGACATTTGCGTTTCCATTTAAATTGTGAAATTTTTTGTTCTAGTTCTGTGAAAAATGCCATTGGTAGTTTGACAGGGATTGCTTGAATCTGTAGATTGCTATGGGTAGTACAGTCATTTTCACAATGTTTATTCTTCCCATTCAACAACATGGTATATCTCTCCATCTGTTTGTATCATCTTTAAATTCTTTCATCAGTGTCTTACAGTTTTCTGCATGCAGGTCTTTTGTCTCCTTATGTAGTTTTATTCCTAGGTATTTTATTCTTTTTGCTGCAATGGTAAAAGGGAGTGTTTCCTTAATTTCCATTTCACGTTTTTCATCATTAGTGTATAGGAATGCAAGAGATTTCTTTGCATTATTTTGTTTCCTGCTACGTTACCAAATTCAATGATTAGCTGTAGTAGTTTTCTGGTAGCATCTTTATGATTCTCTAAGTATAGCATCTTGTCATCTGCAAACAGTGACAGTTTTTCTTTTCTGATTTGGATTCATTTTCTTTCTTTTTTTTCTCTGATTGATTTGGCTAAAACTTACAAAATAATGTTGAATAACAGTGGTGAGAGTAGGAAACCTTGTCTTGTTGCTGATCTTAGTGGAAATGGTTTCAGATTTTCCCACTGAGAAAGATATTGGCCTTGGGTTTGTCATATATAGCCTTTATTATGTTGAGGTAGGTTCCCTCTATGCCTACTTTCTGGAGGGTTTTTATCATTAAATGTGTGTTTTATTTTGTCGACAGCTTTTTCTGCATCTATTGAGATGATCATATGGTTTTTATCCTTCAGTTTGTTAATATGGTGTATCACATTGATTGATTTGCATATATTGAAGAATCCTTGCATTCCTTGGATAAACTCCACTTGATCATGGTGTATGATCTTTCTGGTGTGCTGTTGGGTTCTGTTTGCTGGTATTTTTTTGAGGATTTTTGCCTCTGTGTTCATCAGTGATATTTGGCCTGTAGTTTCCTTTTTTGTGACATGTTTGATTTTGGTATCAGCATGATGATGGTCTTGTAGAATGAGTTTGGGAGTGTTCCTCCCTCTGCTATATTTTGGAAGAGTTTGAGAATAGATGTTATCTCTTCTCTAAATGTTTGACAGAATTCACCTGTGAAGTCATGTGGCCCTGGGCTTCTGTTTTTTAGAAGATTTTTAATCACAGTTTCAATTTTGATGCTTGTGATTCGTCTGTTTATATTTTCTATTTCTTCCTCTTTCAGTCTAGGAAGGTTGTGCTTTTCTAAGAATTTGTTGATTTCTTCCAGGTTGTCCATTTTATTGGTATATAGTTGCTTGTGGTAAACTCTCATGATCCTTTGTATTTCTGCAGTGTCACTTGTTACTTCTCTTTTTTCATTTCTAATTCTGTTTATTTGAGTCTTCTCCCTTTTTGTTCTTTATGAGTCTAGCTAATGGTTTATCAATTTTGTTTATCTTCTCAAACAACCAGCTTTTAGTTTTATTGATCTTTGCTATTGTTTCCTTCATTTCTTTTTGATTTATTTCTGCCCTGATCTTTATGATTTCTTTTATTCTGCTAACTTTGCTGTGTTTTTGTTCTTCTTTCTCTAATTGCTTTAGATGTGAAGTTAGGGTGTTTATTTGAGATGTTTCTTGTTTCTTGAGGTAGGATTGTGTTGCTCTAAACCTCTGTCTTAGAATCCCTTTTCTGTATCCCATAGGTTTTGGGTCATCGTGTTTTCATTGTCATTTGCTTTTAGGTATTTTTGATTTCTGCAGTAATATCTTGGTTATTTAGTAGCATATTGTTTAGCCTACACGTATTTGTATTTTTTACAGTTTTTTTCCTTTAATTGACATCTAGTCTCATAGTCTTTTGGTTGGAAAAGATACTTGATTTGATTTCAATTTATGTAAATTTACCGTTACTTGATTTGTGACCCATGATATGATCTATACTGGAGAATGTTCCATGAGCACATGAGAAGAAAGTGTATTCTGTTGTTTGTGGATGGAATGTCCTATAAATATCAATTAAATCTCTCTTGTTTAATTTGTCATTTAAAGCTTGTGTTTCCTAATTTATTTTCATTTTGTTCAATCTGTCCATTGATGAAAGTGGGATGTTAATGTCACGAACAATTATTGTGTTTCTGACAATTTCCCCTTTTATAGTTGTTAGCATTTTCCTTATATATTGAGGTGCTCCTATGTTGGGTGCATAAATATTTACAATTTTCATATCTTCTTCTTGGACTGATCCATTGATCATTATGTAGTGTTCTTCTTTGTCTCTTGTAATACTCTTTATTTGAATGTCTATTTTGTCTGATATGAAAATTGGTACTCCAGTTTTCTTTTGATTTCCATTTGCATAGAATATCTTTTTCCATCCTCTCACTTTCAATCTGTATGTGCCTGTAGGTCTGAAGTGGGTTTCCTGTAGACAGTATATACATGGGTCTTGTTTTTGTATCCATTCAGCCCATTTATATCATTTGGTTGGAGCATTTAATCCATTTACATTTAAGGTAATTATCAATATGTATGTTCCTATTACCATTTTCTTAATTGTTTGGGGTTTGTTATTGTAGGTATTTTCCTTCTCTTGTGTTTCCTGCTTAGAGAAGTTCCTTTAGTATTTGTTGTAATGCTAGTTTGGTGGTGCTGATGTCTCTCAGCTTTTGCTTGTCTGTAAAGGTTTTAATTTCTCCATCAAATCTGAAGGAGATCCTTGCTGGGTAGAGTATTCTTGGTTGTAGGTTTTGCCCTTTCATCACTTAAAATGTGTCCTACCATTCCCTTCTGGCTTTCAGAGTTTCTGCTGAAAGATCAGCTCTTAACCTTATGGGGATTCCCTTGTATGTTATTCGTTGCTTTTCCCTTGCTCCTTTCAATATTTTTTCTTCGTATTTAATTTTTGGTAGCTTTATTGTCTTGGCATGTTTCTCCTTGGATTTATCCTGTATGGGACTCTGCAATTCCTTACTTGATTGACCATTTCCTTTCCCATGTTAGGGAAGTTTTCAACTATAATCACTTCAACTATTTTTTCAGTTCCTTTCTTTTTCTCTTCTTCTTTTGGGACCCCTATAATTCGAATGTTGGTGTGTTTAATGTTTTTCCAGAGGTCACTGAGGCAGTCTTCAATTCTTTTCATTCTTTTTTCTCTATTCTGCTCTTTGGTAGTTATTTCCACTGTTTTATTTTTCAGATTACTTATCCATTCTTCTGCCTCAGTTATTCTGCTAATGATTCCTCCTAGAGAATTTTTAATTTCATTTATTGTGTTGTTCATCATTGTTTGTTTACTGTTTAGTTCTTCTAGGTCTTTGTTAAACGTTTCTTGTATATTCTCCATTGTATTTCCAAGATTTGGGGCTATCTTTACTATCATTACTCTGAATTCTTTTTCAGGTAGACTCCCTATTTCTTCTTCATTTGCTTTGTCTGTTTGGGTTTTATCTTGCTCCTTCATCTGTTGCATATTTCTCTGTCTTCTCATTTTGCTTAACTTACTGCCTTTGGGATCTCCTTTTCACAGGCTACAAGTTTGTAGTTCTCATTGTTTTTGGTGTCTGCCCCAGTAGGTAATGTTGGTTCAGTGGGTTGTGTAGGCTTCCTGGTGGAGGAGACTGGTGTCTGTGTTCTGGTGGATCAGGATAGATCTTATCTTTCTCCTAGGCAGAACTGCATCTGGTGGTGTATTTTGGCATGTCTGTGAACTTATTATGATTTTAGGCAGACTTTCTCCTAATGGGTGGCGTTGTGTTCCTGTCTTGCTCTTTGTTTGACATGGTGTGTCCAGCATTGGAGCTTGCTGGTTGTTTAGTGGTGCTGGGTCTTAGCGTTGAGATGTATATCTCTGGGAGAGCTCTCACCGATTGATATTACATGGGACTAGGAAGTCTCTGTTGGTCCAATATCCTGAACTCATCTCTCCCACCTCAGAGGTTCAGTTCTGACATCCAGCTGGAGCACCATGACCCTGTCAGCCACACAGCTTCATCATGAAACTTAAATACCAGCTCTTTTCCATTCTCAAACCAGCTGATTTCCCAACTGGAAGTTACTCCCCAATTTTTTTATCTTTTCAAAAAACCAGCTCTTTGTTTCATTCATCTTTTTTCATATCAGTGTTTAAATTCTTTCCCATCTGATCTTTATTATTTCCTTCCTTCTGCTGACTTTGGGCCTTTTTTGTTGTTCTTTTCCTTATTCCTTTAAGTGGTAGATTTGGGTGATTTTTTGAGATTTTTCTTATTTCTTGAAGAAGGCCTGTGTCATGATAAACTTCCCTCTGCTTTGCTGCATCCCATAGATTTTTGAGTGTTGTGTTTCCATTTTCATTTGTCTTGAGGTATATTCTTATTTTCTTTTTGATTTCTTCATTGACCCATTTTTTTTAGTAGTATTTTATTATGTCTCTTAGTATTTGTTATTTTCCCATTTTTCTTTTTGTAATTGATTTCTAGTTTCATACCATGCAGTCAGAAAAAAAAATGTTTAATACAATTCCTATCCTCTTAAATTTATTATCTAATTTTTTTTATTATTCATTTGATAATGTTGTGTATTGCATTACTTCATTAGTGGATATTGAACCATACTTGCACCCCAGAATATATCCAACTTGATCCTCGTGTATTATTATTTTATTGTAGTGTTGATTTCAGTTTGCTAATATTTTGTTGAGGAGCTTTTCATGTTTCTTCATCAGTGATATTGCCCCACAATTTATTTTCTGTTATATCTTTGTCTGGTTTTGTTATTAGGGTGATACTGGTCTCATAGAATCATTTTGGAAGCATTCTTTCCTTTGCAATTTTTGAAATAATTTGGGATTGATAGGTTTTGATCTTCTCTTAATATTTGGTAGAATCCACCAGTGAAGCTGTCTGGTCGTTGACTTTTGTTTCTTGAGAATATTTTAGTTACTGATTCTGTTTTATTACTTGTAATTTGTCTGATCATATTTTCTATTTATTTTTGGTTCTGTCTTGGGAGATTTTGCACTTCTAAGAAATTTGTTCAGTCCTTCTAGTTTGTTCATTTTACTGTGTATAATTGTTTGTAGTAGGTCCTTATGATCCTGTGTACTTCTGTGATGTTGCTTGTAACTTCTCTTTCTTTTCTTATGTTATTGATTTGGGCACTCCCTCTTCATTTCTTGAGGAGTCTGCCTAAAGTTTTATCAATTCTATTTATCTTTTGAAAGAACCAGCTCTTAGTTCATTGATATTTTCTATTTTTTTTTTGTCTCTGTTTCATTTATTTCTGCTTTGATCTTTATTATTTCTTTCCTTCCACTAACTTAGGGTTTTGTTTTCTAGTTTCTTTAGGTGTGGATTTTGGTTGTTTATTTGAGATTTACCTTGTTTCCTGTGGCAGGATTATATCATTATTAGCTTTCCTTTTAGAACTACTTTTGCTGTCTCCCATAAATTTTGGATTGCTGTGTTTTGTTTTCATTTTTCTCCAGATATTTTAAAATTTTCTCTTTTATTTCTTTTATGACACATTCATTATTGGCAGTAAGTATATTGTTTAGAGTCTATGTGTTTGTGGTTTTTTCCTTCTTTTTCTTGTAGTTAAAATCCAGTCTCATAGCATTGTGGTCAGAAAAAATCCTTGATATAATTTCAATTGTAAATTTACTGGGACTTGTTTTGGGGATTACTTTATGATCTATCCTTGAAAATGTTCCATGTGCACTTGAAAAGAATGTGAATTCTATGCTTTTGGAAGGAATATTTTATATACACCAAAAGTATATCTGATGTAATGTGTCACTTAAGGCTAGTGTTTGCTTACTGATTTTCTGTCTGGATGATCTGGCATTTGATACAAGTGGCATATTAAAGTTCCTTACTCTTATTGTGTTACTGTCTATACATCTTTTTTGTTTTGTGTATTTCTTAACTAGTTACTATGGACATAGATGATTTTACTACTGTTGTCTTTTAGACTTCCGGCTATATTTATAAGTGAGTGAAATACTACTTTTATTGTATATTTCATTTTACCAATGGGATTTTTCCTTTTGTGCTTTCCATATTTGTAGTTTTTTTCTGCTTAAATAAATGCTTTTAATATTTATTGTAAATATGGTCTCATGGTACTGAACTCTTTTAGTTTTTGCTTTTCAGTAAAACCCTTTATCTCTCCTTCAAATTTGAATAATAACATTGTGAGGGAGTGTATTCTTGGTTTTTTATTTAATCACTTTAAATATATCACACCATTGTTTTCTTCCTGCAATTTTTTCTACTGAGAAGTCAGCTTATAGTCTTATGCACCCTTGTATGTAACTAGTTACTTTTTCCTTGCTGCTTTTAATATTTCCCCTTTATCTTTAATTTTTGCCACTTTAACTACAATGTGTCTTGCTGTGAACTTCATTTGGTTGATATTGATTGGGACTTTCTGTGCTTTCTGGACCTGTTTCCATGTCTGTTTGCATTCCCAGGTTTGGGAAATTTTCAGTAATTGTGTCTTCATATATGTTCTCTGCCCATTTCTCTCTCTCTTCTCTTCCTGAGATCACTATAATGCAAATAATGTCATCCCAGAATCTCCTTAAATACCATCACTTGTCAATTTTTTTTTCTTCTCTGTCTGGGTGTTTTTCATTGCTTTGTCTTCCAGCTCACTAATTTACACTTCTATTTTATCCACTCTACTGTTGAACCCCTTCAGTATATTTTTCAGTTTAGTTATAACTTATTTTTGGTACTTTCTTATGTTTTCTATATCTTTAAGTTCTTGCTGTGTTCATTCATTCTTCTCCTGTGATGAGCAGCATTTGAATGATCATTACTTCTTATCTCTTTATCAGATAGGTTGCCTGTCCTTGTTTCATTAAGGTTTTTTTTCTGGGGATTTGTCTTGTTCTTTGCTTTGGAACATATTCCTTCATCTTCTCATTTTGCCTGTCTCTTTGTGTTTGCCTATATGTATTAGGCAAAACAGTTCCCTCCCTGGGTGGTCATGTGTAGGAGCTGTTCTGTGTGGCCCAGAGTGCAATCTCCTCTGGCTGAAACAGGAAAGGTGCAGGGCACAACCTTTAAAAGAATGACACAGCTTGCGGACATGACATAAACTGATTAGAACAAACTAGGTCCAAGATGGTGGGCAAGTCAACTTCCACTAGACCTTGAGCCTTAGTGTATGCTCACTGTAGCACATCAGCATGCTAAATGACACACCCACAGGCACCATGACAGTTCTAAGGCCAACCATAAAAGGTTAAAAAGTGGGCGGTGGCCCAATTCCTAGAAATCCCACCTCTTCCCCAAAATAGCTGGAATACTCCTCCCACTCTTTAGCCTATGAAATTACCTACCCCTATAAAAACTGACAACCCCATATCCTGGTGGCTCTCACCTTCTGAGATGGCCCACACACTATGTAGTGTGTATCTCCCTGAATAAACCTTCTTTCACTTTACTATGGCATACTCTTGAGTTCTTTCCTGCACGAAGCCAAGAACCCACACTCAGTGGCCATCCCAGGGACTAGTCTGAGACCTGGGATGTGACCATACTCTCTGGCCCCACTTTCTTTCCTGCAACATCTTTCCTGGCACCCCACATCAGTCCTCAAAGGACATAATCTCAATCCGCCTATTGAGCTATTACTCCCTTCTGAAGAGTGGCTGGGACTTGTCCCGAGCTGGTAGATATTCAAGTAGCCCCTTAGGTGACAGCTTACACCACCTGCAGGATCTGGCAGAGACCAGTTCTCTGACCATGAAGGAGCCCACTGAGGCCAAGGCTTTCCTCCCCTTGATCTTCTTCATTCTCCTATTGCTCTATCTCTTTGGACTCAAGAAGATCCACCTAGATGACCAGACATCCAAATTAAGGCCGTGTAGCAAGTAATTGACAACTTGATTGGGTGTGTTTCCCCTGTGGCTCCTCGAGCCCAAATCCCCCTCCCTACTCATTCTTAGTCCCAGTCTGGTTTTGGGACACCAGAACTGCCTTCAGGGTCCAAATTGAGGGACTCCATGAGTCCTCCTCTAGATTTGCGGCCCAGCCCTCCCCATGTGCTCTCGGGGCTTATGGCCTCATTGCACTCCCGAGTGGATATTATGGGTGAGCACTTCCCTTGAGACAGTCACAGCCCCTTCCTCCACCAGGAAGTATCTCCATTATGCACGTTCCTAGTCTCACTCAGTATTCCTCCTTATTTCAACCCTCTCATCAATTGTGATATCAAGCTGGGCATTATGCTCCCTCTTAAGGGTCACATCTCATGCAGAGCCCAGACACCTCTAAGCAGAAGTGTGGGTGAGCACTTCCCTTGTGGGGGTTGTAGGCAGAATTTATCAGTCCCTGAGTGGAAGTAGTGGGTGAACATCTCTCTCAGCAGGCTTTCAAATCTCTCTTAGGAAACATCATTGTTGTACACCTGCCAAAACACCTCTGTATTCTGGGAAGAGTCATGGCTGTAAACTTTCCCTCCTGTCTTGGATTTCACTTATATCCTCCTCTCCTGACTTCTTGGACTGTCTATTGATCCTTGAGCCTCCTTGCCAGCTTTGCCAGCAGGTTGGATGTTGTCTCTTTTATTTCTGTGGAGAAGTAGTCCTCCTCAACATAACAAGGACCATATCCTTAGGGAAGCTTTTCCTTGTATTGTTATCACTGTCTTGTAGCACTCCAGCCATACCCTGCAGCTCTATTTGTTTCTCTTTCTTTTGTTTCAATAATAAAGTTAATCTGTTTAGTTGGCTCAGTGCCTAGGTCTCCTCCCTCCTTCTCTGAAAGGTTTAGGCTCCGAGACTCTGGTCACTGTTTCTCCCACTGGCTCCTGTTCCTTTCCTTGACTAATCCAAAGGGCCTCCTTAGGCTAACTGGCCAGGAAGACTTCAGGTGCTCACAGGGACCTTACTATTGACAATGGAGAATGCCAGGACAAATAACTACCATCTGGCCAGGATCCAACAGACCCCCATCTTGTCAAGGCATCCCAATAAAAATATGGGGGCAACGACAAACATCTCGCTAAGATATATTAGATAATTGGGGAAAATTTAGACAGGATGGTTTAAAAAAAGAAATTAATTTTCTTTTGCAATACTGCATGGCCCCAGTACAAACTAGTGGACCAAGAGATCTAGCTAGAAAATGGATCATTGAATTACAATACCATCTTGCAGTTAGGCCTATTTTGTAAAAGGAAAAGTAAATTAGAGGAAGTCATACATTCAAATGTTCATGGCCCTTTTCCAAAATCCAGGTCTAAAGAACTCCCACAAGGTGTGTTTTTTCACTTCCCTTCAAAGTGCTTTCTTCTCCCACAAGAGCCAGGTGTTTTAGATGATCCCCTTATGAGTCCACCTCCTTGAGGTCCACAACCAGGAACACCTACCTCCCTCAGTTCTGAGGGAGAACAGTCCTCCAGACCATCTAACCTAATGCCCCATCTGGGCATCCAGAGACCCTATTACCATACCCTTCCAAGTCTGCCCCCTCTCCTCCATCACCAGAAGAGAGTCCCACCAGTACTACTTGTCCCTTAAGGGAAGTGTTGGCTGGTGAAGGAGGAACAATCAGAGTCCACGTCCCTTTTTCTATGGCAGATTTGGCTATTTGCAAAGAGAAATTTGGACGTTTCTCTGAGGACACCAGTCAGTTTGTGGAGGAATTTACCAAAATGACAATGTCTTATGAACATACTTGGGGTGACCTACATGTCCTCCTTTCTACCTGCTGAAGCTTTGAAGAAGAAAGCTGGATACTTGGTGCAGCCCAGGCACATACAGACAAATTGAAACCTGAAATCAAGGACGTATAATCTACCTTACCGGGTTGGGAGGGGGGATGCAATCCCTGACCAAGACCCCCACTGTGACTACCAATAGGGAAGTAGAAGGATTGAATGTAAGAACCACAGGATAACTTGTCTCAGAGAGGGGATAAAAAGGTGTGTTTTTAGGTTTGTCAATTATGACAAAGTCAGAGAAGTAACACAGGAAAAAGATGAGAATCTGGCCTTTTTTAGGGCTGCTTGATGGAGGCCTTTTAAAGATATACCAATATAAATCCCAACACCCACAAAGGGTAAGTCCTAGTGAACATCAACTTTATCGCTCATCTGGCCCCAGACATTAGGAGAAAATTACAAAGAGCAGCTATATGACTCCAGACCCCCAAGAATCAGCTCATGGATTTGGCCTTCAGAATATTTAACAATAGAGATGGGGTGAAGGTGTAAACAGGATTTGGGGACAATAATGAAAAGCACAACTTACTGGTGGTAACCCTAATCATTGCACCACCTCAGAGTTACCTTCCCTTGTGAAAACTCGTGGTGAGGACAGGATCCAGGAAGCCTGGATAAGAGCCACTGTCTCACCAAGAAAACATCTGTTTTAAGTGTGGTCAAGAAGGCCACTGGAAAAACTAATGCCCCCGGTATGGGAAAAGTCCAGCAGGACCCTGCCTGACACGCAGAGAAGGCCACTGGAGGCGGGACTGCCTCCATTCCTGAAGCGGTCCCCAAACCAATGATGGCTGAGAGGACTGAGACTGATGGGGCCCTGTATGCTTCCTAGCTCCCAAAGGACACCTGGTCATTTCTCTGGAAGAGCCTCAGGTAACCCTTGACATGGCAGGTAGGAAAGTTATTTTCTTATTGGATATGGGGGCCACCTACTCTGTGCTGAATGATTTCCTTGACCCTTGTCCTGCCAATCCTGTATGATAATGGGGATTGATGGAAAGTCCAAAACCAAGTGATTCAACCCTCTCCTCAACTGTTTGCTAGGAAATTTTACCCTTGCACATCAGTTTCTGCTCATGTCTATGTGCCTCCCCCATTGTTGGGAAGGGATTGCTCACTAAATTCCACACAATTGTCCAAGCTGGAGATCCCCATGGAGATGTTACCCACCAAGGAAAACAACTGCTCTTGGCTGGAGGAATCTACCTCAGTCCCAAGCAAGAGGTGATATCCATGCCACCACATCTAAGCTTTTAAACTACGGGCTGTTAAACTTGTTCACAGTGCTATAACTAAAGGTCACTTTCTTCTGCATTCCCCTGCACCCAGACTGCTGCTATCTCTTTTCCTTTGAGTGGACAAATCCAGACACTGTAATGCCATGAATGCCTCCATTCTCTGTGCTTATAAAATTCAAGCTGAGGGTGCCTAAGGATAAGAATGGAATGGAAAAAAAAAAGGCTAGAAATTGTCCTGTTACCTTTAAAAATAGAATCACATGAGGATGTAGGCAAGCCTCCTCAGATCAAAGGTCTGACTGAGGGCCATATTTTTAAAATTCCTTAAACACAGGGAGAATCCCCAAAAGTGTTTGTAAATAGAGTTCCAAAATGGGAGCCCACTCGTCAGACTAAGCTAAGATACCTGATAGAAATTTTGGGGCAGACCTTCTCCCCTAAGCTAAATGAGGAAAAATAAAACATTCCAACATAGGGTATATCAGTCCGTCCGTATCACTGAGTTAGCCACACAATTCTTTACAAAAAAGAAAAAAACTGTTCTTGTTTTATAAATCTAGTCTTTAAAGGACCAGAGGTGTGGCTCCAAAAATAATCTAAAGCGCCCCCAATCATTTTAGCACTCCCAAAGCTTTTCCTATTTATATTAAGAGGCTTGTAAGTATTAAACAAAGGGGAAATAAAGTCATCCTAGGAGGAACTTGCATCTGCCTTTGAGATTCAAATGTCCTACCTAGTTTTCTCCAGGAACCCTTATCTCTGCCATCTTTTTTAAAATGAAAATTTTCTCAAGAGGGAGGAGATATGCAGATATATTTATACATATAGCTGATTCACTTGGTTGTACAGCAGAAAGCAGCTATACTCTAATAAAGATGTAAAAATATGCAAATTTTGAAAAGGGTTGTAAATAATTCAGAACTTGGTAAGGCCAAATACAAATATTAAACATCTTTTCCATAAATATTAGCAAAAAAGGTTTAGCCATCTAGACAAGTGGACTTGATTTGTTCCATCTGCCAGAAACCCAACTTTAATCCAACCTCTTTTGTAGACTGATGGGTTTTACATTGCTGTACATGACTCATGGCTGAAATTTTGGAATGGAAACTATGAGATCTCTGTGTTTGTTTGTGTGTTCATATGTATCTATATGTGTGCTGTAGATGTATGGTATTGCCAAAAAATTCATAAAAGAGCTCTATTTAATTGACTTAAAGGAAATTAAGCACTTATATAAATACTCAGAAATAGAAAATAATCTGGCTAGAATGAAATTCAGTTTCATGTCATCTGGAAAATATTCAGTACTGAACAGATATCTGGTATTGAATGTGGCTTAAGCTTGTTGGTTTGATTAATATAGACATGTCAAAAAATATATAGACATGTCTTTAAAGTCATCAGTGTTAAGTATAATACTTCTGTTGTACCTAGGTTTACTAGACATTATTATATCTATATACCCAATAGAATACTATTCAGTCATAAAAAGAATGAGATAATGCTATTTACAGCAACATGGATGGACCTTGAAGGTATTATTCTAAGTGAAATGAGTCAGGCAAAGACAACTGTCATATGATACCACTTATATGTGGAATCTAAAAAATGATACAAATGAACTTATTTACAAAACAGACCTAGACTCACAAACGTAGAAAACAAACTTATGTTACCAAAGGGGATTGAGGGGGGGGGGTGGAGGGAGAGAAATTATGAGTTTGGAATTAACATATACACACTACTATGTAAAAAATATGTAAACAAAAAGGACCTACTGTATGGTACAGGGAACTATATTCAGTGTCTTGTAATACCTATAATGGAAAATAATCTGAAAAGAATATGTATATTCATATATATATAAACATGAATCACTTTGTTGTATACTTGAATATACCACAACATTGTAAATTAGCTATAATTCAATTTAAAAAATCTGATAGCCAATGGAATGGACTAGGCATATGACTATGTTTTTCTTATTTTATTAGTGTATAAAATACTGAGCATTAAAAAGAAACCATACGCCACAAATATACCACTTAAGCTCACCACATAGAACTAGGAAACCTAGGGCATTATTTTTTAATTTTTATTATTATTATTATTTTTTTTTGCGGTACATGGGCCTCTCACTGTTGTGGCCTCTCTCGTTGTGGAAAGGATACTCACCATCACTAATCATTAAAGACATGAAAATCAAAACTACAATGAGGTATCACCTCACACTGGTCAGAATGGACATCATCAAAAACTCTACAAACAATTAATGCTGGAGAGGGTGTGGAGGAAAGGGAAGCCTCTTGCACTGTTGGGGGGAATGTAAGTTGATAGAGCCACTATGGAGAACAGTATGCAGGTTCCTTAAAAACCTAAAGATAGAACCACCATATGACCCAGGGATCCCACTACTTGGCATATACCTTGAGAAAACCATAATTCAAAAAGAGACATGTACCACAATATGCATTGCAGCACTATTCACAATAACCAGGACATGGAAGCAACCTAAGTGTCCATCGACAGATGAATGGATAAAGAAGATGTGCCAGGCTTCCCTGGTGGCGCAGTGGTTGAGAGTCCGCCTGCCGATGCAGGGGATGCGGGTTCGTGCCCCGGTCTGGGAGGATACCACATGCAGCGGAGTGGCTGGGCCCGTGAGCCATGGCCACTTGAGCCTGTGTGTCCGGAGCCTGTGCTCCACAACGGGAGAAGCCACAACAGTGAGAGGCCCACGTACCGCAAAAAAAAAAAAAAAAAAAAGAAGATGTGGCACATATATACAATGGAATATTACTCAGCCATAAAAAGAAATGAAACTGAGTTATTTGTAGTGAGGTGGATGGACTTAGATTCTGTCATACAGAGTGAAGTAAGTCAAAAAGAGAAAAAAGATACCATATGCTAACACATATATATATATAATCTAATAAAAGAAAAAAAAGGTTCTGATGAACCTAGTGGCAGTACGGAGTAAAGATGCAGATGTAGAGAATGGACTTGAGGACACGGGGAGGGGGAAGGGTAAGCTGGGACGAAGTGAGGGAGTAGCATGGACATATATACACTATCAAATGTAAAATAGATAGCTAGTGGGAAGCAGCTGCATAGCACAGGGAGATCAGCTTGGTGGTTTGTGACCACCTTGAGGGGTGGGATAGGGAGGGTGGGAAGGGGACACAAGAGGGAGGGCATATGGGGACATATTTATATATATAGCTGATTCACTTTGTTATATGGCAGAAACTAACATAACATTGTAAATTATTATACACCAATAAAGATGTTAAAAAAAGTAGATAATGAAAATACTAAAAAGGGCTATTGATAGAAATTCAGATTGCTAGAATAATCTAGAAAAAGTTCTAGGAAAAGGGGACTAGAAACTATAAAAAAGAATGAAGTAAATTTAGAAAACTCATTTGCTGAGATGAAAGCTGAGCTTAAGGCAATAAATAGCAGAATGAATAATGCAGAAGAGGTGATCTGGAAGACAGAATAATGGAAATCACCCAACCAGAACAGCAGACAGAAAGACAAATGGAAAAAAAAAATAAAGCAAGATAAGAGACCTATGGGATGTGTGTGTCAATCTATGCTCAATAAGTATCCCAGAAGGAGAAGAAAGAGAAAAGAGGATCTCAAATGTATTTGAAGATATTATGGTTGAAAAGTTCCCAAACTTAAAGAAGGAAACAGATATCCAGTTACAGAAAGCAGGGAGTGTCACAAACAGGATGAGCCCAAACAGACCTACACCCAGACATATTATAATTGAAATGACAAAATTTAAATGTAAAGACAGGATAGTAAATTTAACAAGAGAAAAACAAAGAGTTACTGACAAGAGAACCCCCATAAACCTATCAGCTGATTTCTCTACAGAAACATTGCAGGCCAGAAAGGAGTAACAAGATATATTCAAAATCCTAAAAGGCAAAAACCTACAACTTAGGATACTCAGCCCAGCAAGATTATCATTTAGAATATGAGAGATCAAGAATTTCTCAGAGGGGCTTCCCTGGTGGCACAGTGGTTGAGAGTCCACCTGCCGATGCAGGGGACATGGGTTCATGCCCTGGTCTGGGAGGATCCCACATGGCGTAGAGCGGCTGGGCCCGTGAGCCATGGCCACTGAGCCTGCACGTCCAGAGCCTGTGCTCCACAACGGGAGAGGCTGCAACAGTGAGAGGCCTGTGTACCATTTAAAAAAAAAAAAAAGAAGAATTTCTTAGAGAAGCAATAACTAAAAATTACAGCAATACTAAACCTGTCCTAAAGGAATATTGAAAGTCTTCTCTAAATAGATAAAAAGCAAAAATATAAAGGAAAGTGAAAATCACCATTGGAAAATAAATCACTTAAGCCAGTACACAGATTTTTAAAAATAATGATATAAAAATTTTCTGTGAAAGTGAGGATAATCACTATGAACAGCAAAATATAAACATGAGATATAAAAGAGGGCCTCAAAATCATAAAATGTGTGGAAGGATAGTAATAAAATGTTGATTTTTTTTTCAGAATGTGTTGAGCTTATATGACTACCAGTCTAAAGCAAGTAGATATAGGAAGGGGTTAACATACTTGAAACACAGGGTAAGCACTAATCAAAAACATACAGCAGCTTCACAAAAGCCAAAAAGAAGAGAACACAAACATAATACAAAACAAAATCATCAAACTACAAAGGGAAAAACAAAAAGGGAAAGAAAGGAACAAAGAAGAATACAAAATCAACAGGAAAAATAGGATTAAAATGGCAATAAATACATTTCTATCAATAATTACCTTAAGTGTCAATGTATTAAATGCTCCAATCAAAGGACATAGAGTTGCAGATTGGATAAAAAGTCAGGAGTGTACAATATGCTGTCTACAAGAGACCCACTTAGGGCAAAGGATACACATAGATTGAAAGTGATATGATGGAAAAAATATATTTCATGCAAAAGAAATGACAAGAAAGCTGGGATAACAATACTCATATCAGACAAAATAGACTTTAAAACAAAGGCCATAAAGAAAGATAAAGGACACTATAAAAGATAAATGGATCAGTACAATAAGAGGATATTACACTCATCAACAATCCAATGGGTCAAAGATGAAATCAAAGAGGAAATTTAAAAATACCTTGAGACAAATGACAATGAAAACACAACCATACAAAATCTATGGAATGCAGTAAAAGCAGTCCTTAGAGGAAAGTCCATAGCAATCCAGGTCTTCCTCAAGAAACAAGAAAAATCTCAAATAAACAACCTGATCTACCACCTAAAATAATTAGAAAATGAAGAAAAACAAAACCTAATGAGAGCAGAAGGAAGGAAATAACAAAGATCAGAGAGGAAATAAGTAAAATAAAGATTTAAAAAAAACCAATAAAACAAAGAGCTGGTTCTTTGAAAGGGTAAAAATATGTCACAATAGTTTTAATATTGAAATCATATCAAGTTTCTTTTCTGATCACAAATAGTATTAGGCTAGAAATCAACTACAAAAAGCAAAACCAAAAATACCTGAAAGACACAAATACATGGTGGTTGAACATTATGTTATTAAACAACCAATGAGTCACAAAAGAAAGAAAATGGAAACTTAACTTTACAAAAACTATGGGACACAGCAAAACAGCTCTATGAGGGAAGTTTTTTTTTCCTTATCCATTATGGTTTTTTACAGATATTGACTATATTTCTTTATTCTATACAGTAGGAGCTTGTTGTTTATCATCTTTATTTTTAATTTTTTATTGAAGTACTGTTGATTTACAACATTGTGTTCATTTCTGCTGTATAGCAGAGTGATTCAGTTATAAATATGTGTACAATCTTTTCTATATTCTTTAGCATTATGGTATAGCACAGGATTTAGAATATAGTTCCCTGTGCTATACAGTAGGACTTTGTTATTTATCCATTCTATATATGATAGTTTGCATCTGCTAACCCCAAACTCCCAATCCATTCCTCCTCCATTCCCCTCCTCCTTGGCAACCACAAGTCTGTTATCTGTGTCTGTTAGTCTGTTTCTATTTCATAAATAAGTTCATTTGTGTCATATATTAGATTCTCCATATAAGTGATATCATATGGTATTTGTCTTTCTCTTTCTGACTTACTTCACTTAGTATGATAATCTCTAGGTCCACCCATGTTGCTGCAAATGGCATTATTTCATTCTTTTCATGGCTGAGTAATATTCCATTGGATATGTATACCAATTCTTCTTTATCCATTCATCTGTCAATGGACATTTAGTTTGTTTCCATGTCTTGGCTGTTGTGAATAGTGCTGTAATGAACATAGGGGTGCATGCATCTTTTTGAATTATATATATTTTTTCCCAATGACCAGGAGTGGGATTTCTGGATAATATGGCAACTCTATTTTTATTTTTTTGAGGAACCTCCATACTGTTTTCCATAGTGGCTTCACCAACTTACCTTCCCACCAACAGTGTAGGAGTGTTCCCTTTACTCCACTCTCTCTCCAGCATTTGCTATTTGTAGACTTTTTAACCATGGTAATTCTGACTGGCATGAAGTGATATCTCATTGTAGTTTTGATTTGCATTCCTCTAATAACTAGTGATGTGGAACATCTTTTCATAGGCCTGGGGCCATTTGTATGTCTTCTTTGGAAAAATGACTATTTAAGTCTTACATCCATTTTTCAATTGGGTTGTTGTTTTTTGTCATTGTTGAATTGTATGAGCTGCTTGTATATTTTGGAAACTAAGCCTTTATCATTTGCGTCATTTGCAAATATTTTCTCCCAGTCCGTATGTTTTCTTTTCATTTTGTTTACTGTTTCCTTTGCTTTGCAAAAGCTTGTAAGTCTGATTAGGTCCCATTTGTTTATTTTTGCTTTTATTTCTATTGCCTTGGGAGACTGACCTAAGAAAACTTTGGTACGATTTATATCAGAGACTTTTTTGCCTATGTTCTCTTCTAGCAGTTTTATGGTGTCACATCTTATTTTATTGATAAGTATTTAAGCCATTTTGAGTTTATTTTTGTATATGGTGTGAGGCTGTGTTCTAACTTCATTGAATTACATGCAGCTGTACAACTTTCCCAACACCACTTGCTGAAGAGACTGTCTTTTCCCCTTGTATTCTTGGCTCCTTTGTTGAAGATTAATTGACCATAGGTGTGTGAGCTTATTTCTGGACTCTCTATTCTGTTCCATTGATCCATATGTCTGCTTTTGTGCAAATACCATGTTGTTTTGATTACTGTATCTTTGTAGTATTGTCTGAAGTTTGGGAGTCTTATGCCTCCTGCTTTGTTCTTCTTCCTCAGGATTGCTTTGGCAATTCTGGGTCTTTTTATGGTTCCATATAAATGTTAGAACAATTTGTTCTATTTCTGTGAAAAATGTCATGGGTAATTTAACAGGGATCTCATTAAATCTGTAGATTGCTTTGGGTAGTATGGCCATTCTAACAATATTCTTCCAACCCAAGAGCATGGGATATCTTTCCATTCCTTTGAATCATCTTCAATTTTCTTTATTAATGATTTATAGTTTTCAGCATATAAGTCTTTCACCTCCTTGGTTAGGTTTGTTCTTAAGTATTTTTTTATGTGATTTTAAAAGTAATTGTTTTTTATGTTCTTTTTCTGATATTTCATTGTCATTTTGAAGAAATGCAAATGATTTCTGTGTGGTAATCTTGCATCCTGCTACATTGCTGAATTCATTTATCAGTTCTTGTAGTTTTTGTTTGGACTCTTTAGGGTTTTCTATATACAATATCATGTCATCTGCATATAATGACAATTTTACATCTTCCTATGAGGGAAGTCTAGAGCAATACAAACCTACCTCAGGAAACAAGAAAAATCTCAAATAAACAATCTATCCTTCATCTAAAAGAACTAGAAAAACAACAAACAAAATACGTTAGTAGATAGATAGAAAAAATAAAGATGAGCAGAAGTAAAAGAAAGTGATAAAAAATGGAAAAGATTAATGAAGCTAAGAGTTGGTTCTTTGAATGGAAAAATGAAATTGATAACTCTTTGCCAGTCTCATCAGAGAAAACAGAGAGTTGTCCCAAATAAATAAAATCAGAAATGAAAGTGAAGAAGTTACAACTGACACTATAGAAAAAATAATAGCAGAAGGGATTACTACGATCAATTGGTGTATAATCATTATACACCAATAAAATGGACACCTAAAAATGAATAAATTCCTAGAAATGTAAAATCTCCAAAAACTGAGTCAGGAAGAGATAGAAAACATGAACAGACTGATTACTAGTAATGTAATTGAAATAATAATTAAAGAACTGCCAAAAAACAAAAGTCCAAGACAAGATGGTTTCACAGGTGAATTTGATGAAGCATTTAAAGAAGAGTTAATTCCTATCCTTGTCACGGTATTTCAAAAACTTAAAAAGAAAGGAATACTTCCAAACTCATTCTATGAGACCAGCATCATCCTGACACCAAAACCACACACACACACACACACACACACACAATTACAGGCTGATGTTACTGATGAACAAAAATACAAAAGTCCTCAGCAAAATTTTAGCAAACCGAATTCAACAATACCTTAAAAGGATAGTACACTATGATCAAATGGAATTTATCCCAGGGATTCATGGATAATTCAAAATCTGCAAATCAAAGTGATATATTAACAAATTAAATAAAAAAATAATATAATCTTAATAGATGCATAAAAAACTTTTGACAAAATTCAATATGCACTTATGATAAAAACAATAAAGTGGGGAGAGATGAAACATACTTCAACATAACAAAGGCCATATATGATGAACTCACACACAACACTGAGTACAATGGTGAAAAGCTGAAAAGCATTTCCTCTAAGATCAGGAACAAAACAAAGATCCCCTCTCATGCCACTTTTATTCAACATTGGAAGTAGTGGAAGTCCTAGCCAGAGCAATCACACAAGAAAAACATAAATTAAAGAAATTCAAATGGGAATGAAGAAGTAAAATTATCACTGTTTGCAGATGACTTTACTATACATAGAAAATCCTAAATAAGCCAGCAAAAAAAACTACTAGAACTCATAAATGAATTCAGTGCAGTTGCAGGATACAGAATTGATATACAGAAATCTGTTGCATTTCTATAAACTAGAAATAAACTATCAGAAAAAGAAATTAGAAATAGTCTCAATAATGATTTCATAAAAAAAAGAATAAAATACTTAGCAATAACTGTAACCAAAGAGGGGAAAGTCCCATACTCAGAAAACTATAAGACACAGATGAAATAATTTATAGACAACACAAATGAAAAGATATACCATGTTCATGAATGTAGGATAAAAACCATAAAACTCATAGATGAAAACATATGCAGTATATTCTTCATCATTTGTCTTAGCAATATTTTTTTGGATGTGTCTCCTTGGGCAAGGAATACAAAAGCAAAAATAAACAAATAAGACTACATTAAACTAAAAAATTTTTCACAGTGAAGGAATTTATCAACAAAATGAAAAGGTCACTTGCTGAATGGGAAAAGATATTTGTAAATGATACATCTGATAAGGGGTGAATATCCAAAATATACAAAAATGACATACAGCTCAATATCAAAAACACAAACAACTTGATTAAAAATTTGCCAGCAGACCTGATTAGACATTTTTTCAAAGACATACAGATGATCAACAGACATTTGAAGAGAAGTTCAGCATTACTAATCATCAGGGAAATACAAATCAAAACCACAATGTGATTTCATCTCACACCTATCCAAATGTCTATTATCAAAAAGACAACAAGTAATGTGTTAGTGAGGATGTGGGGAAAAGGGAACTTTTATGCAGTGCTGATGGGAATTTAAATTATACAGGACATTTTTCTACCTCTGGATATTAAAAAATTAATTTATAATGTCCTTTAAATAGTGTATTCAAATTGTCTTAGAGATAACAAATGCTTGTAAAAATTATTTCTAAAACTCTCAGATATATAGAAATATATGTAATTTTAAATGTCACTTTACCTAGTATAATCTTTGATAATAAGGCTAGTTATATAAATTGCTGGTAAAATAAAATAGGCATGTGTTCAGCGTTTTCAGCATTAATTATAGTGCACACAAAATTTTTCTACTGAGGTTTAGCAGACGAGTTTATGTTACCTCCACTGATATTTAAAATTATAAAACTATAAATCCAAACTAAGAACAAGTGTGCAGTAAAGATGAATTGCTTGCTGCATGTCAAGTATGATAGATTTTTTTAAAGAAATAAAAATGAATAACCACATGTTTAACTTTTAGAGTCTTTGTTTTTGAGATTTTTTTTTTATTCTTGCCTAATTTGTCAACAAGAAAAATAACTTAGGATGATCGTTAGATTTGTGTATTTAGCACTTGAAATTCTCATGATTAATTTAAAAATAACTGAGAAGCAAAAGTGAATTAAAAAGATTTTCATAAGAAAAATATAAACTTTTCAACAATTATGTTTTAGAATGTTTCTGTTTTTACACATTTTCATTGGCATATTCTTTATTAATCATAGTTTTATTGAGATAAGATTGACATATAACATTGTATTAGTTTAAGGTGTATAATCAGATGTTTTGATATATATATACATACATATTTCAAAATAATTACCACAAAAAGTTTAGTTAACATCCACCACCTCACATAGTTACAAATTTTTTTAATCTTGTGGTGAGAACTTTTAAGATTTGCTTTCCTAGCATTTTTAATATACCATACAGTATTGTTAACCATAGTAATCATGATGTATATTACTTTCCCAGAACTTATTTATCTTATAACTGTAGGTCTATACTTGTTGATCACATTTACCTATTTCCCTAATCCCCTTCTACACACCTCTGGCAACCACCCATCTATTTTCCATTTCTTTGGGTTCAGTTCTTTTTACATATCACATATAAATGATATCATATGTATTTGTGTTTCTTTGTGAGACTTATTTCACTTAAAATAAAACCCTCAAGTTTCATTTATGTTGTTACAAATGGCAGGATTTTCTTCTTTTTTATGGCTTCATTATATATGTGTATATATATATACACACACAGAGATATATAATTTATATATATATATATATAATGCTTCTGCATTATATATATAGCTTTTGTTTTCAATAGAAAAAAGTCATTTCCAAGGCCAATGTTACAAACGTTACCAATGAAATTTTCATCTATTAGTTTTATGGTTTTAGGTCTTACATTCAAATCAACTCAATTTATAAAATTCATAAATGAACTTCTCAATAATTATGTTTTATGTTTTGTATAATTTATAACAATTATGTTTTATAATATGTATACTTAAAAATAGCTTCACAGACCCT